>NC_058085.1:85478844-85797470 GCF_014858855.1 Bufo gargarizans | reverse complement strand
ACAGCAAATCCGGAAATTCCGATAACAAACGCAACACGTCCAACTTAATGTCCCGAATCACGTCCCGCGACCGACGTACCCCCAAATTATTGCCACCCACATGCAAAACCAAAACATCAGACGGGCGATCCAGCAGGACGTTCGTATGAATTTCAGGCAAAACCCGCCCCCAGAGAAGCCCCCTTATACCAATCCACCGAACTTGCAATTCCTCCATCGAAAAACCCAATTGACGGCCGTTCCTCCGAACGTCAGCTCGCAAAGCCTGCCAGTAGACGTATGAATGCCCAAAAATCCATGCCAGACAAGGAGCCGTCCCTGCAACAAAACAAACAAAGTCAAAATAAAACAAAAACCGTCCCCGACAACTCCAACCACCCAAATCAGCCAATAAACTATTCCACCCCCAAACATCATAAGAGATGAGGCCTAACATATGAACGGAAACAATCAGACTCCCACCGCCCTATACGCTTTATAACCTCCTCTCCAAGCCCCAGCCTGGAAGCCTTGGTCGCGGCCCTGATCCTAAATGAGTGCGATGCAAAATCCTTAGCCGGAAGACCCGCGGACGACAAACATCTCCTAAAAACAGCCACAAACTGAAACCGAGACAAACACAAACCATCCACATGAACCAGCAACGCACCCGGAACGCCCGTACGCAATGCCAAAAATTCCCTGACGCACCGCACCGGGCAAACAACCGACCCCGCAAGCGGCCTAAGCCACAACACCACACCCTTACCCACCTGATTCGTCTTAGACCTGCGGAGCAAACATCTCAAAGCACCATCCACCAGCACAACATCCTCCCACAACAAACCGCCCCCACTCGTGCGACTAGCAGCCACCAGCTCCGAAATCCGAAAAGTCCCTAAAAAAGCCAATGCAAACGCCGCCCTAAACAGACACACTTCGTACGCCGACCTGAAAACCGACCCCGCTTCCCGCTTCCTTCCACAGCAACTGCAACACCGCAAAAGAAACCGGCCTCCGACCATCCTTTCGCACCACACTACGACGGTAACCCTTCAAGGCCTGGTGCACCATAAAACACCTAGACACGTCGGCCAAGCCCCTCAAGCGCAACCAAAAGGCAACAGCCACCACCCTCTTTGATGCAACCGAAAAAGACAAACCAGCCGCATAAGACTGACCCACCCAAAAAACCAACAACATCCGAAAATCCTCAAAGGAACTGCAACCACCCATCCGCTCAATCAATTCCTCCCACAACGCCCACACTGAAGAATAGGCCGACCACGTACCTCTACTCAGAGACTGTCTAATCAGGCCCGCCGACACCCCAAGGCCACGCTCCAGAGCCACTGGGGGCAGGGCAACCCCTCGACCTCGGCACCCGGCGCCAGGCTGCGAAACCGATCCCACTGAAAGCGAGAAAGGGAATCAGCAAGTGAGTTATCCACCCCAGGCACATGCACCGCAACAAAACACGCATTCAACTGCAAGCCCCGCAATACTAGATGTTGCAGCAAATTTAACACCGGAGGCGAGTTCGCCGTCTGACTATTAATTGCCTGCACAACACCCATGTTATCACAATAGAAACGAACCCGCCGGTTCCGAAGCCTGTCCCCCCACAACTCGGTAGCCAAAACAATAGGAAAAAGCTCCAACAAGACCAAGTTAGTGAGGAAACCGGCCTGCCTCCATTCGACCGGCCACGCACCCGCACTCCACTGACCCTAACAAAAGACCCCATAGCCAAACAAACCGGACGCATCAGAGAACAAGTCCAAATCAACACTACCAACCACCGCCTCCATCCACACCGACCGGCCATTATACTCCGACAAAAAGGCCTCCCACACCTCCAAATCCTCCTTCACCGCAGCAGGCAAACGCAAATAATGAAAAGGAGCGACAACAACCGCCGTAGCAAGCGCCACACGACGACAAAACACCCGCCCCATTGGCAAGATGCGACAAGCAAAATTCAATTTCCCCAAAACCGATTGGACCCGCTTGAGCTGGACCTTCCTCGCCCTCCGCAAAAACACCACGTCATCCAACAAACCAGACACCTTATCAACAAGCAAACGACACTCCATGGCCACACTATCTATCTCAATCCCTAAAAACTTTATTACCGCGGAGGGGCCCTCAGTCTTATCAGCCGCCAATGGAATCCCAAAACGCGCCGCCACCCTCTCCATGGTATGCAACAGAAAAGAACACACCCTAGATCCAGCCGGACCCAAAAACAGGAAATCATCCAGGTAGTGCAAGACCGAACTCCAACCCGCCTCCTTCTTTATCACCCATTCCAGAAAAGAACTGAACGCCTTCAAACAAAGAACACGAAATCGCACAACCCATCGGCAAACAACAATCAACGTAGTAACAGCCATCCCACTGAAAACCAAGTAAATCCAAGCTATCAGGGTGAATAGGCAACAACCGAAAGGCGGCCTTAATGTCCGTCTTCGCAAGTAGGGCACCCTGCCCAAAACGTTGCACCCACCGCACCGCCTCATCAAAAGACGTGTACGAAACTGAACACAGCTCATCCGCTATACCATCATTCACCGACCCCCCCAGTGGATAGGACAAATGATGAATAAGCCGAAACTTATTAGGCTGCTTCTTTGGAACTAAACCCAAAGGAGAAACCCACAAATCCGGCAAAGGACACTCCACAAAGGGGCCCACTACCCTGCCAGCAGCAATCTCACTCGCAATCTTGTCCCTAACCACGGCCGGATGGCGCAACGCTGAGGACAAATTCCGCAGAGCCCGACTAACACCAACCAAACCGCAGGGAATCACAAAACCCTCGGTAAACCCCGCCAACAACAACTGCGCAGCCTCCTTATTTGGATACATCCTTAAATAAGGCTCCATCTCGGCCACCCTCACCGGCGTCACCCCTCTTCTGCACAACCTCGGATCCCTTACCTTTTCCCCGCTTGAAACATCGCGACAAGCTATGTGAACCACCGCAGCCGGAGCACTCGTGCTTGTACCGACAGTCGGACAAGAACCTGCAATGTCCCTCATTGTATTGCCAACAACAACCCCTCCTATTTCCCCCCGAGGACTCCGAGGCCAAGGCACCCCCGGCCCCCACACGAAAGGGCTGGGAACCCCCCCTTGGTGCCGCCATCAATCGCATCCACAGACCAATATCCTTGTGGTCCCAACGAATGTTAGGCCTGACCGCCTTCCGCTGCCGGAACTGCTCGTCATACCTAAGCCACGCCACACGTCCGATGCGCCTCACCGATGGCATCCATATAACAGAACAGCGCAGAGCAGTGCCCCGGCGCCTTCTCCCCAACTACACTAGCCAGAATTGCAAAGGCCTGAAGCCAATTTTGAAAGGTACGCGGAATCAGCCTGTACCGCCTCCTTTCCTCCTCCTCCTTCTTACTCTTGTCCAGCTTACCCCAGCCAAATTAAACTTCTCCAATGGAAGCAACGAAAAAAATTCCACATACTCATCCCTCCATATCTTCTCTTTAATCTCCTGCTTCAAGTGAGCCCCCAGCGGCCCCTTAAAACACACATAAATCTCGCCCTTAGCCGCGTTCGCCAACCGAACACCATCACCCACGTCGCCCACAACCCTCGCTACCACACCTGACCCAGATGCCTGAGTACCCCCCGCAATGGCGTCCTCACCAACCCCCACGGAACCCCGCGCCGGCCCCTGCTCCTGCACCACAGCCTGTACCGGAGCCCAGACTGGCACCGGAGACGCCCCTGACCCAGAACCCAAACGAGACAACAACGACAACATACCCGACAATGCCTCCCGCATCAAGACATCAGAACCCCCCACAGCATCCGCAACAGCACCCACACCCCCCACAACATGGCATTGACCCGCTGATCGCTCACCTGGCCGTCCCCGGATAACATCACTGGCAGCCGCGGAACTCCTCCCAGACGTCATCAGTGGCGTAGTCGACCTGCACGGCACGGCTTCTTCCCTCAAAGGAACGTCCATAGCGCCTGCCGCCGAATCTCCACACGGCTCCACCTCCCCATCCTCTAATGGCGACAGCTCCAAATCCCCCTGCGCCTGCAGGTGACCGTCATCCAGGAAATCCCGCGCCGAACCGGCGATCCGGAAATCCCATCATCCCTTGCTCTTCAGCATGACCGCTGAAATCCGCGTCCTGTGGCAAGATGTCCGGGGGCGGAGCCACCACCATGGCCTCTACCATGCTGCCATGACGCCGACTCACCACCAGGGGCCGCGACGCATGCGCCGAACTCCCCCTTCCTCCACGCTCACCAGACCTCAAACGCTCCTGCCGCCGACCGGAAGCCGCCGGCCGCGGCGCAGAGGACCTCTCCGCCCCGCTCACAGGAAGGCCCAGGCTGCCAGACCGCCCGACCGCACCGCTCCTCCGAACAGCAGGTAAGGCCGCAAGGGCTCGCTCCCCACGCCAGACCACACCAGGGGAGGCACCCGCTTGTCCACGATCTCTGCCTCTAGCTGCCGGGGAGACGGGACCGGGATCAGCCCGGCCCTCTCCCGCCGCTCCACCACACACAGACGAGGTCCTCCCACTGCGCCTGGGTGCAGCGCCGAGCACCGGCACCGCAGCGGAGGGTTCACAGGGGGACTCCGGAGACGCCGACGCACTCGGGGGGTGGACTCCGGACTCAGACGCTCAGGGGGGACAGACCTTCTGGCCCTGTAGGGACGCGCCGCCACCGCCACCTCGGATGAAGGGATAAGAGCCGCCTGAATGGTCTCCTGCAGACGCTCCGCACCATGCTCCTGCACCGCAGCCCTGACCGCCGCCAAAAGATCCTCCAGAGATGACATCTTGCCGCTAAAACACTCTGCCTTCCACTAACGACTGCCTCCCAAACCACTCCCCCAAACCCTATATACTGCCCGCGAAACTACTACTCCTCCCCCCAGCAAGCCTCCTGAACTTAACCCCTTCCTAGCCTGAGGTCTTCCCCCCAAGTCAATGCGCACTCCGCTATGTCTGCGCCTCGCTCCATTGCTGTTATTTTATGCCTCATAGCCAGGGTCTGGTATGACACCCTAATGAAGGTCTACATGAGATGGTTAGACCATAAAGATGCTGGGGATACAGGCTCCAAATACAATGAAAGAACTGGAGAGGCGCAAATTATTCAAAACTTCAATTTGGCTGCTTTGCTGAATTTTACAAAAAAATTAGCTTCCTGAACGAATGACTTTGTCACAAAGGGCGTTTCATAGTACGTAGTAGTTGCAATGACAGCTTCCCCGTCATTGTACCCCCCTCAGATGCCGCGTTAATACATGATCGTGGCATCTGATATAAATAACAGTGTGAAAAAAAAAAAAAAATATCCTACTTACCTAATCCATTTGCTCGTGAAGAGCTGGCCGTCACCATCTTGTTGAAGATTTGGCTCGAAATCTGACGGGGCCCAGTCGACGTGGTGACATCATACGTCCGCGCGCATGGGATTTTGTGCAAGGTCTATAAGCAAGATGGCAGCGCCTGGCACGTCATGAGAAAATGAATTAGGTAAACAGGATTTTTTTTGTTTTTACACTATTTCAGGTTAAATCTATTCGTTACCATGCAGCACGAGGAAGTTCGGCTTCGCGGCAAATCAAATCTATCCTGAAATTAAGATCGAAGTCCACTTCGTAGATTTTGATTCACTTAAGACTAGAAGGAACCATAGGATATTAACAAATTAAAGTAAATCTATTCAATTTATTTAGTATATAAAAAGTATGGTATATTTTCAATTAACAAACTGGAATTATGGTAGGTGAAATGTACAGGGAGTGCGGCCCTGGTTCTGGATGTGGGGTTGGGGGCAACAGTGGCGCCAGTGAGAAGGGTTAATAATAATAGTAATTATTAATAATAATAATAATAATAATAATAATAATATAATAAATAAAAAATAAATAATAATAATAATGGTAATACCACATGATAGGGATGCATACTATGTTGGCAGCACACCCACTTTACATGGTGGAGGAGAGCCATTCATTAGTGGTAGTGCCAGAATATGACATGATGATGGCAGAGCTACAAATCCACGTATATAACATCAGCACACAGGTATTTGTATTGTATTGTGGGAGGGGCCCCAAATTAATTGAACGTCTTGCTTCGTTCATAGATAGTGATTCTAAATGATGTCCCGAATGAAGCAGGTTCGAGCACGGACATGTGAATACATATACTGTATACTAGATGGTCTGTCTAGGAAGTGGTTAAAGTGGGACATATTTTGCCTACATTTGCCCTGCCAGGTCCTTATGAATCCCGACAGAGGTCTGGGAATTAGGACAAGATCTGCATTGGCTGCAGAATGAATGCAATTAAAGCTTGTACCAAAACATTGAGCACGGAGAGGATTACGGGCTTGGCAGGTGTTCACATCCCAACCGCACACATAGTGTGAACTGGCTTGTAACTGCGGGCACATCATAAATTGGCTTCCTTTTTATACCTTGTGTGGTAGTCATATTATGATGTACTAATGGAATGAAGAATGGATTTGTTTTAACCCTTAGAGGACCCTGAGGTTTTCCATTTTTTGCGTTTTCGTTTTTCACTCCCTGCCTTACCATAGTCCTAACTTTTTTATTTTTCCATTCACATAGCCTTATGAGGGCTTATTTTTTGTGGGACAAAGTTGTACTTTCTAATGGCGCCATTTACAGTTGCATAGCATGTAGTAGGAAGAAGAAAAAAAATCCAAATAGGGTAGAAATGAAAAAAAAAATGACAAAGGATTTTTTTTTACACCGTACACTATGCAGTAAAATTGACCTTTTATTTTCATTCTCCAGGTCAGTACGGTTACAACGATACCACACTTGTATCATTTTTCTTGCGTTTTAATACTGAAAAAAAAAAAAAAAACCTTTGAGAAAAAAAAAAAATTAGCACCATATTCTGACCTCTATAACTTTTTGTAGTTATGTGTACGGGGCGGTGTTGGGGCTCACTTTTTGTGGGGCAATCTGTACATTTCAGTGATACTAATTTGAACTGTGTAAGATTTTTTGATCACTTTTTATAAAAAAACTAGCAGAAGGACCCGGCTTCGCACAGGTATATTTCATCTATTTCATTTAATGTTTGTGTGTGTCGTTAAAAGATATTGACAGTATCCCCCGTAGCAGTGACCTCTACAGCACCCCGCCTCATTAACAGTGAACTCCACAGTCTCCCACCCCTTAACACTGACCCCTCCCACAGTGCCCCGCCACATTAAAATTGGACCTCCACAGCAGCCAATCCCCTTAACTTTGACCTTCACAGCAGCCCGCCCCTTTAACAGTGAGTTTCACAGCACCCTACTCCCTTGACAGTGACCTCCTCAGGGGCCCAACCCTTTAATAGTGACCTTCACAGTACCTGCCCCTTTAACAGTAACCTCCACAGTTCCCGCCCCTTTAACAGTAACATCCACAGCGCCCTGCATCTTTAAAAGTAACATCCACAGTGCACGCCTCTTTAACAGTGACCTCCACCGCGCCCGCCCCTTTAACAGTGACCTTCACAGCGCCCACCCCTTTAACAGTGACCTCCACAGTGCCCACCCCTTTAACAGTGACCTCCACAGTACCCACCCCTTTAACAGTGACCTCCGCAGCGCCTGCCCCTTTAACAGTGACATCCACAGTGCCCTCCCCTTTAACAGTGACCTCCACAGTGCCTGCCCCTTTAACAGTGACCTCCACAGTGCCTGCCCCTTTAACAGTGACCTCCACAGTGCCCACCCCTTTAACAGTGACCTCCACAGCACCCACCCCTTAAACAGTGACCTCCACAGCACCAGCTACTTTAACAGTGACCTCAACAGTACGCGCCCCTTTAACAGTGCTCTCTGCAGCGCCCGCCCCTTTAACAGTGACCTCCACAGTGCCCGTCCCTTTAACAGTGACCTCCACAGTGCCCGTCCCTTTAACAGTGACCTCCACAGTGCCCGCCCCTTTAACAGTGACCTCCACAGTGCCCGCCTCTTTAACAGTGACCTCCACAATGCCTGCCCCTTTATCAGTGATCTCCACAGCGCCCGCCCCTTTAACAGTGACCTCCATAGTGCCCGCCCCTTTAATGCTAGGGCTACATGACGACATGTGTCGCGTGAATTTTGTCTAGACAACTTTTATAATGATAGGCGATGGTGTCACACTGCAACATGCGACATGCTGCAACACGGCCGTTGCAAAAAGTCCATAGCAGCGTAGTTGTGCCCTGTGTCATGCGACTTATTGTCGTCCTGTAGCCCTAGCCTAAAGCTGACCTACAGCTACAAGACCTACAAGAAAAATGGCTGGGTTGTTAAGGAAACCTGGAGTAAAACTGTGTGTATGGCAGTTGGGATTTGAAGAGAAAGACTTGCAGACTTGTATTGGCTAATGTAGGTCATTTTTGGGGAATATCTCAGGAACAGTACTTCCTAGAGAGCTGAGATTCGGTCTAAAACCTTCCCGGACACCTGGTGTACCTGTGTGCCAAATTTGGTGAAGATCGGTTCAGTCGTTTGGTCGTGCATGAGGAACAGACAGACACTCATATATATTAGATTATTGGGGAGCTGAAGTTACAAAAAATGGCAAATTGGCAGTTTTTATTTTTTATTTTACTGTTACGCCATTTGCTGTACGCCATTAATATTGTTATTTTTTTTTATTTTTTTTTTTTCAAAACAATTTATTCCTTTTATCACACTGAAAAGTTTTTACAGCAATGCTCACAAATATCCAATACATACGATCCACAAGTATTGATTGCAGAATTACAGCACTTATGTTGTTACCGATAATATTCCAATAATGAGCATTAGATCCATTGAGTGAATAACAAAACCAAGTTCAACACCCCTTTCCCCCCACCCAACCCCTACTGTCTGGATGTAACTCCACCTTAATATACTTCCTTTTCCATTCAATCTCGTCAATTTGAATCATACTCAGGATAGCCACCTTCATAATGCGCCACCCCTACCTATGTCACCTATCATGCAACTTTCAACTTTCCCAAAGTGCCTCTTATGTCTTTCTGCAGGTACCACTCAGTATGTTTAAAGTTAGTCATGAGCGCGGTTGTGTCTTCTATCGATAAATGTTTGGCAATAAATTTTGACCATTTATTCAAAAAAGCTGCTGAACCTTTGTTTTTATTAGTCTCCGCCTCTAACTGATCCATTAGTAGAAAATGTCTCATTAAACTGAGAAATTCTGTGCCCGTGGGTGTTTCAGGATCTAGCCATTTTTGTAATAGGCATTTTAAGGCCACCAGTAACACCCCATCTACCAGCTTGGGTACCTGTATTGTATCCGGGAATATATGAAATAGAACCACCTCTGGATCACAAGGTAGTGTTATATGCCATGTGTCCTTGATCCATGACAGTGTCATGGAACCATGAACCAGACGTACAACAAGAGATAAGTGGAAAATAAGAAGGTTTTATTGAAGAGCAAGCCGTAAGCAAAGTCCGAACGGATGGCTAAACCGAAGCAGGGTCTTGCGGAGACAGAGGTCAGGAACCAGAAGGGTAGTCAGACGAAGCCAGGAACAGGAACCAACGGGGTAGTCAGACGAAGCCGGAATCAGGAACCAACGGGGTAGTCAGACGAAGCCGGAATCAGGAACCAACGGGGTAGTCAGACGAGGCCAGGATCAGGAACCAGAAGCAGCAGCAGTCTTGGAAGCATGTGAACACAGGAGGACCAAGCAAGGAACTGAAGCCACAGACCTCCTATATATATGAGCTAGGCATCCAGCTCCTCCCAGTGGGAAGGAGGAGCCGCAGGGTGGGAGGCTACAAGAAAACCAGAAACCAAGATGGCCGCCAGCACATGTCAAACGAAGGGAACAGCAAGGAGGTAAGACCATGACAGTACCTCCCCCTCAAGGGCCCCTCCTCTGCGGAGTAAGGAACGGTTTCTGAGGGAAGCGTGCGTGGAAGGCTCGGAGCAAGACAGGAGCATGGACATCTGCGGAGGGAACCCAGGAACGCTCCTCTGGACCATAACCACGCCAATGGACCAAAAACTGCACCCGGCCGCGGACCAGGCGTGAGTCCAGGATATTGCTCACCTCATACTCCTCACGATTGCCCACTTGGACCGGACGAGGCCGAGGAATCGAGGAAGTGAAACGATTACACACCAGTGGCTTCAACAGGGAGACATGAAACACGTTGGAGATCCGCATGCCAGGAGGAAGCGCAAGGGCATAGGCTACCGGGTTTACCCTGCGAAGCACTCGGAAGGGACCAACAAAGCGAGGCGCCAGCTTGGGAGTGGGCACTCGAAGGTTGAGGTTGCGGGTGGACAACCATACGCGGTCTCCGACCTGGTAGGAAGGAGCGGGCGCTCGTCTGCGATCAGCCTGGAGTTTCTGGCGCTGCGCAGAGACCTCAAGGGACCTCTGGATCTGTACCCAAGAAGCACGTAGGACGGAAAGGTGATCCTCCACAGCCGGAATATCCTGGGGAGAGAATACCTCCGGTAACACGGCAGGTTGGAACCCATAATTGGCCATGAAGGGAGACGTCCCAGAGGAAGAGTTCACCGCCGTGTTCCTGGCAAACTCAGCCCAAGGCAGGAGGTCAACCCAATTGTCTTGGTGATCGGAGACATAGCAACGAAGGAATTGCTCCAAGGCCTGATTGGATCGTTCTGCGGCCCCATTGGACTGAGGGTGGTAGGCCGAGGAGAAAGAGAGATGAATCCCCAACTGGGAGCAAAAGGCGCGCCAGAACCTGGACACAAACTGACTCCCCCGATCCGACACAATCTCCTTGGGCAAACCGTGCAACCGGAAGACCTCCCTGGCAAAAATCGAGGCCAACTCTTGTGCAGAGGGTAACTTCTTGAGAGGAACACAGTGGCACATTTTGGAAAACCGATCCACAATCATGAGAATGACCGTATGGCCTCGGGATGCAGGGAGGTCCACAATGAAATCCATCCCCAGGTGTGACCATGGACGCTCCCCGGTGGCTATGGGTTGCAAAAGGCCCAACGGAAGGTGCCGAGGGGACTTACTCTGGGCACAAACGGAGCATGCCGCTACATATGCGGCGATGTCGGAACGTAGAGAAGGCCACCAGAACAGACGTGAAACCGCCCAGGACAGCTGATTCTTTCCAGGGTGCCCCGCGGCCTTGGAGTTATGGTAGGTTCGCAACAACCGAGTGCGCAACTCCTCAGGCACAAAACATCTGCCGTTGGGTCTCCCAGAGGGAGCACCAGATTGAGCCGCCAAAATCTGCTCACCCAGAGGAGAAGTCAGGCTGGTGCGAATAGCGGCCAGGATCTGATTCGGGGGTATGACCGTAGTCGGAATCGACTCCTCCCCGGACAGCTCGGAGTACTGCCATGATAAGGCATCCGCTCTGATGTTCTTGGAGCCGGGTAGGTAGGAGACCACGTAATTAAAACGTGACAAGAACAGAGCCCATCTGGCCTGACGTGGTGTCAATCTCTTGGCCTCAGAGAGGTAGGTCAGATTCTTGTGGTCCGTCAGGATGAGAACCGGAACCACCGAGCCCTCGAGCAAGTGCCTCCATTCTTTAAGGGCCTGCACGATGGCCAATAACTCCCTGTCACCAATCTGATAGTTGCACTCCGCGGAAGACAGTTTCCGGGAGTAAAACCCACAAGGAAGCAGAGGGCCCTCTGGTGTTCTACGCTGAGACAGGAGGGCGCCTACTCCCGTCTCAGACGCGTCCACCTCGAGGACAAAAGGCAACCCAGGGTTGGGATGCGACAGAATCGGAGCCGACACAAAGGCGGACTTTAGAGCCTCAAAAGCTCGGATGGCCTCGAGCGGCCAGACCTGAGGATTACTGCCCTTCCTGGTCAGATCCGTGAGAGGCTTGGCTAGCATGGAAAAGTCCCTGATGAACTTCCGATAATAATTGGCGAAGCCCAAAAAGCGCTGCAGGGCACGAAGCCCACTGGGCTGGGGCCACTGTAAGACAGCCGAAACCTTCTCAGGATCCATGGAGAACCCCTCAGCGGAAATGATGTAACCTAAGAAGGTTACCTGGGATCGGTGAAATTCGCATTTCTCAAGCTTACCGAACAGCTTGTTCTCTCGTAAGCGTTGCAACACTCGTCTGACATCCAGAATGTGGGCCTCCATGGATGCAGAATATACCAAGATGTCATCCAAATAGACCACCACACACTGCTGCAACAGGTCACGGAAAACATCGTTGATGAATTCCTGGAAGACTGCGGGCGCATTGCACAACCCAAAGGGCATAACCAAGGATTCATAATGACCGGTCCTGGTGTTAAACGCGGTCTTCCACTCATCGCCCGCCTTGATCCTTACCAGGTTATATGCCGCCCTCAGGTCGAGTTTGGTAAAGACCGTGGCCCCTTTGAGGCGATCGAACAGCTCGGAAATCAAGGGTATCGGGTAAGCGTTCTTGATCGTGATGCGATTGAGACCCCTGTAATCGATGCAAGGCCTCAACTCGCCGCCCTTCTTTTTCACAAAGAAAAATCCAGCCCCTGCCGGGGACGAGGATTTGCGAATGTGTCCGCGTGAAAGCGCCTCCCTCACGTACTCCTCCATGGCCTCATTCTCCGCTACCGACAGTGGATAGACTTTGCCACGAGGAGGAACGGCACCGGATTGTAACTCTATGGCACAATCGTATGGGCGGTGCGGAGGTAGGGCAACCGCGCGCACCTTATCGAATACATCCCGGTACTCTTCGTATTCAGGAGGCAACAGAGAGTCCGAGGAAGTACACAGCAACTTGACAGGCCCATGGATGCAACTAGCCCCACACTGCGGTGACCACGAGAGGATCTCGACCGATCTCCAATCGAAAGTCGGATTATGCTTCTGGAGCCAGGGGTACCCCAAGACCACCGAGTAGTGTGGAGACGAAATAACCTGGAGACAGACCGACTCTCTGTGAACGGCACCAATGGCTATCCCCACTGGAAGGGTCTCATGAGTCACGTGTGGCGGCAGAAGGGGTCTGCCGTCTATCGCCTCAAGAGCCAGTGGGGAACCTCGAGGCTGCAGAGGAATGGAATTGGCGGCAACGAACACTCTATCAATGAACAAACCACCAGCACCAGAGTCCACCAACGCCTGGGTCGTCACCGAGCCCCCGACCCAGGAGAGGACAACCGTGATCAGTGGTTTGTCAACACGGGAAACCGGTGACGAGGAGACTCCACCCAAGATCTGCCCCCGACAGGACCTCAGGTGCGAGCGTTCTCCCGGACGGTTCGGACATGCCAACCGAAAATGCCCACCGAGACCACAGTACATGCATCGGCCCTCGCGTCTCCGGAGTACCCTCTCCCCCTCAGACAGGCGAGCAAACCCCCGCTGCATGGGTTCACCCCCAGACAAGTCATCCCCAGGAGGCGTGGGAGGAGAGGGAGGCACGGGTGGGACAGCAAACGTAGGCGCCAATCTGTTAGGAGACCTCCGCAGGCTCTCCTTAAAGGAAGGTCTCTCCCTGAGTCTGGTGTCAATCAAAATCAGGAAAGAAATAAGAGACTCGAGCTCCACTGGTAGGTCCTTAGCTGCAACCTCATCCTTCAAGGCATCCGAGAGACCATGAGAGAAAGCAGCGACCAGAGCCTCATTATTCCAGCCCACCTCTGCTGCCAGGGTACGAAACTCAATGGCGTATTCAGCTACGGATCGTGAACCCTGTCTGATGGACATAAGGAGCTTCGCAGCAGAGGCAGCACGAGCCGGCACATCGAATACCTTCCGGAGAGAAGCAACAAAACCGGAAAACTCGGCAACCACCGGATTGTTGTTCTCCCATAAAGGGCTGGCCCAGGCCAAGGCCTTGTCCGAGAGCAGCGAGATCAAGAAGCCCACCCTTGATCTCTCAGTAGGAAAGGCATGTGGCAGCAACTCGAAGTAAATGCCCACCTGGTTAAGGAAACCTCGGCACTGAGTTGGCTCTCCCCCAAAGCGCTGTGGAAGGGGGGCAGAACCGGTCATACCCTGAAACACCACAGGCGCAGCAACAGGTTTCAGGGTAGACTCTGGCGCAACAACCGGAGCGGCAGTAGGAGCGGGCCCAGGAGCGACAACCGACCCATCGGAAGCTAAATGAGCCGTGCGTTCAAGCAGGGTTTGCAACGCCACAGCGAACCGACCCAACAGGTGATCCTGCTGATCAAGTCTGGCAACCAGCGTAGGTAGCGAGGGTGGCCCTGTACCGTCAGAATTCATGGCTTGGTCCTAATGTCATGGAACCATGAACCAGACGTACAACAAGAGATAAGTGGAAAATAAGAAGGTTTTATTGAAGAGCAAGCCGTAAGCAAAGTCCGAACGGATGGCTAAACCGAAGCAGGGTCTTGCGGAGACAGAGGTCAGGAACCAGAAGGGTAGTCAGACGAAGCCAGGAACAGGAACCAACGGGGTAGTCAGACGAAGCCGGAATCAGGAACCAACGGGGTAGTCAGACGAAGCCGGAATCAGGAACCAACGGGGTAGTCAGACGAGGCCAGGATCAGGAACCAGAAGCAGCAGCAGTCTTGGAAGCATGTGAACACAGGAGGACCAAGCAAGGAACTGAAGCCACAGACCTCCTATATATATGAGCTAGGCATCCAGCTCCTCCCAGTGGGAAGGAGGAGCCGCAGGGTGGGAGGCTACAAGAAAACCCAGAAACCAAGATGGCCGCCAGCACATGTCAAACGAAGGGAACAGCAAGGAGGTAAGACCATGACAGACAGTAACCATTCCCAATATTGTCTTGTCTTAGGACACAACCACATCCCATGATCTAAATCTGCTTTTGGTAGATCACACTTTGGGCACTTATTTATCCATAATTCTGAATTACCCGAATGAGTTATGTTGAAAGAATATATGGCCCTATGCATTAGTTTTAGTTGGGTTTCCCTCCATTTTTCACAGACCACTGCTTTTCTTGTCCTTATCCACCCCCTCAGTATCTTCTCTCTCCAGTCTTGGCCCATCAACAATTTGCCCCATCCCTTACTAATCTTGGCTACCGTTATGTCATTATCCCTGTCTCTAAGTTGTTTGTAAATGTCCGATAATGACCACTTGCTTCCCAACTGTTTGAGTAGCGCATCAAATCCATTAGCCCTACATTCTGTAGCGACCTGATTTAACCTATCCTTGCAAAAATGCATCATCTGATAGTATTGCAATTCCTGCCCTTTTCGAAGACCATACTTGTCACATATTTCTTGTAACGATAAATACCTTTGCTCTTGAATATTTAGTAAGTGTAGTACCGTATCAATCCCCTTCTCCCTCCAAAATTGGAAAAGTTTATTAGTATTTCCTGCCTCAAATTCTGGATGTGCCCATAAATACATATATTTAGAAGATCTAAAGGATAGGTTATACAATTTTCTAACCTCTTTCCACGTTATTATGGTATCTCTCAATAGTACCGACTTCTTAACCTCTATTGGTAACGAAGCTAAGCGCGTGTGAAGTAATGCGCCCAGATCCCATCCCTGGGCGAGTTCTTCTTCCAGCTGCATATTTGAATAGTAAGACTTTTTAGCCAACCAATCCCGACAATGCCGAAAAATACTAGCCAAATTATATCTTCTAATATCCGGAAATCTCACCCCTCCTTCTTCCACCGGTAAATAAAGTTTCCGCATGGCTATCCTAGCCTTTTTTTTTGACCATATGAATTGTGAGAAAGCCCTATTTAGCTCCCGTATATCACCGTGTTTAATTAGGATGGGCAATGTTTGCATCGGATAAAATATTTTGGGGACGCTGACCATTTTTATCAGATGACACCTTCCCATCATAGATAAAGGCAGTGATTGCCATTTCTCTAGCTCTTGTTTTATTTGTTTTATCAATGGTGTATAGTTGAGACTGTATAGAGAATGAGGTGATGATCCAATTTTAATGCCTAGATACTTGATATGTCTTTTTGATATAGCAACAGGGCAATCAGGTATTCTCGGCCTATTTTTTGAGATCTCACTTCCTATATATAAGAGCTCACATTTTTCAATATTCACTTTGAATCCTGAACTTTTCCCGAAATCTTCTAACACTTTAAATATATTGTGTATATCTCTGGAGGGATTTGCCAGAAACATTATAATGTCGTCAGCAAATAATGACAATTTCACTTCTCTCGACCCTACTTTTATTCCTTCAAAAGATTTTGACTTTTCTAAATACCTAGCCAGTGGCTCTAAGGCTATATTGAACAGCAAGGGTGAGAGTGGACAGCCTTGTCTCGTTCCTTTTAAGAGTGGGAAAGAATGGGAAAGAAATCCTGGTAATACAATTTGTGCTTTAGGGTCCGTATACAAAGCCGATACATACGTTCTAAAGGCCCCTTTTATATTCATTGCATCTAATACCTTCGCCAGCCATCCCCAGTTCACATTATCGAACGCCTTTTCGGCATCTATTGTAAGAAGCGCAGGCGATTCATTTAGTTGAGGCCTACTAGCCACAGAGTCCAGGACAGTCAGCACCCTCCTCATATTAAACACTGCAGATCTACCTTTTACAAATCCCACCTGAGATGGCCCAATCAGGTTCGGCAACATGTCAGCTAACCTATCTGCCATAATTTTAGATATTAACTTGTGATCTACATTTATCAATGAGATAGGTCTATACGATGATGGCAATAGCTGATCCCTCCCAGGTTTCGGCAGCAGGCGTATATATGCTACGTTATTAGTCAGTTTTGAGACTTTGCCCTCCAAAACCTTATTAAAAGACTCTGTGAGTATTTGAGCTATGTCTTCTTTCAGTAATTTATAGAACTCACCAGTGTAACCGTCCGGTCCTGGTGCTTTTCCTGACGGTAAATTGCTAATTGTCTTTGAGACCTCTTCCACTGACACTGGCTTATTAAGATCAAGTAGCTGACTGTCCTGTAGTCTAGGTATATCGGTCTTATCAAGATATTGGCCTAGGGATGGCTGGGTGTCAGGTCCTGCCGAGTACAATGCCATATAATACTCTCTAAAGATCTCCAGGACCTTCTCCGGCTTATTTTGATGTTTGCCTTGCCCATCCAATAATGTTGGGGAAACCAATTGGGTTCGGGGACCTCTAGACAATCTCGCTAATAGCCTTCCAGATTTATTCCCATATTTAAATAATTTGGAATCTTTCTGAGAACTATACATCCTCTCCCATCTGGTGTACCATAATTCAAAGTTTTTCTTTGCCGTTATCCACTCTAGTTTAGTTTTTTCAGATGGGATTTGAAGGAAATCTGAATAAGTCTGTCTAAGGATATCTGTCATTTCTCCCAATTTCTTTTTTGTTTTTGCTTTTAGGGCATGCACATAGGACATTATCCTACCCCGTAGAACTGCTTTCTCAGTATCCCATAATAACGTTGGATCTTCTCTATGTTCCGCATTGTCTGTCAAATACTCTAAATGCCAACCTCGTAATAGGTCTCTAAAGTTCTCATTCTCCCCTAGAAAAGAAGGGAACCTCCATATATAGTCGGACCCTTTTTGTATTTGTTCCTTAAGATCCAGCAGAATTGGGGCATGATCCGAGATTACCATGTCTAGGATCTTGGGGTTGTCAATCATGTGAAACATGGATGATGAAACTAGTAAGTAATCGATACGAGACCATGAATCATTAGGAGCCGAGTAGAAAGTATATTCTCGCCCTTCAGGGTTAACTGTTCTCCAAGGGTCCATGAGATCATGCTCTCGTGCCAACTGTTCTAGAACCCTTTCTCTCCCTGCTACTGTCCTTGTATTTTGCTTAGCCGTTTTACGATCCTCCCTACATTCCATCACTGTATTCATATCCCCTCCCACTATAACATTATGTTGTCTTATAGTGCCCAGGCGCGCGCCTATTTCCTCGAGAAACTTTTTATTATCCCCATTAGGACCATATACATTAATTAACCCAATTTCCCCCATTGACGCTTTCACAGTCGCTATCTGCCATCTACCTTCATCATCGGTCACATGCGCCAGTATATCGATCTGCAGTTTCTTATGAAAAAGTATTAGCGTTCCCCCTCTTCTTCCCACTGCTGCAGATCCTATGGCTTTCCCTGCCCACATTCTCTCCATGCGACCAAAATCTTCTGAGCGCAAATGAGTCTCTTGCAACAAGGCAATATCTGCTCTGCATTTTTGTAGATGTTTAAGGATCATATTTCTCTTAGCCGGGGATCGAAGCCCCTTCACGTTCCATGATATAATTCTCATTATACTATATCCGCATGTAGAGAATGTGGTCTAGGCATTTGAGTATACATCCAGACAAACCATACAACCCTCCCCATCCCCAACAATTTCCATGACATGCTGCACGAAAATACATTTCCCCTAACTTTAAACCATAAAACATATCTTTCTGTTAACATATTCCTCTCTTCACTCTCTATGTACTTCACTTTTTTCCAACATGGTCAGTCAAACCCTGTGTATCCCATCAAGTATAAACTGGAACAGATAAAGGCCTTCTGCACCTAAATATTAAATCTATATGCTCTCCTTATAGAAAATAATCATGACATTTGATCATACAATCATACAATCATACAATCCCCCCTATCAACGTGAGGGCCACTTTCGCGGCTCACCACTCGTGTCCACCCTGGGTGCAGCAGCTTCCATGTCTTTCTCCTGGGACTTGACTGGCTTTTCTGGTGGTCTGTATCGGCCAGGGGGTCTTGCTGACAGATGTTGTAGATCCAGTTGCTGCATCGCTTCTTTTGCCGACGTAAAGGTAGAAGTTGTACCATCCGTATGAAA
Organism: Bufo gargarizans; assembly: GCF_014858855.1. Lineage (NCBI taxonomy): Eukaryota > Metazoa > Chordata > Amphibia > Anura > Bufonidae > Bufo > Bufo gargarizans. Next base: position 85,778,728 of record NC_058085.1, on the reverse strand, counting down.
TACTTTGAGAACTGCTGGATACAGAAGTGCAAACCTTGTATGTCTCTCATACAGTTCTGAGCATATTCCTGAGAATTCTCTTCTCCTCTTTTGTACTTCTATGGAATAATCACCAAATAACAGCACTTTTTGGCCTCGGATTTCAAGAGTGGAGCCCTGTCTCTTGTATTGTCGCAGAATGGCCGTCTTGTCTGTAAAGTCCAAGTACTTCACTATAACAGGTCTCGGTCTTTGCTGCAATGCCGATGCTGAGGCTGCCTTTGAATTACGATCTGCCCCCGCTCTCAGATCAGGGCCTATGCGGTGAGCCCGCTCAACTTTGCATGATTTTTCAAGCCCTAGAAACGAGGGTATTTCTCGCTCGCAGATTGCAATTAGATCTTGTGAGGGGATTGACTCTTTCAGTCCCAGTATCCGTAGGTTGCTCCTACGTGAGCGATTTTCTAGATCATCCACCTTCAGTTTTATGGACGTTGTCTCCCTTTCAGCCTTTTCCAGCAGCATGCGCAAGTCAGAGCACGATTCTTCCAGCATTTGTATGCGCGTCTCTGCGTTCTCCAGCCTTGACCCGTGCTCCGCTGCAGTTGCTTGTAGGGACTGTAGTGTGTGCCCCACCGTACTGGCCAGGGATTCTTGCAAATCAGGTAATATTCGATTAGCCACTTCTATTGCGAGCTTTATATAATCCATGCCAGCTTCATCTTCTCTGAGATCATTCTCGTCAGGCGCTACCTTTTCTTCCATTGCTGCCGGCTGCACCGACTTGAGCGCGCTTTCCTCCTCCCCTTCACTTTCCCGAGCTACGGACTTCAGAACCTTACTCTGGCCTTTTGCTTTGCTTCTTGTCCCCATGTTTAGTACGAAACGATCCATAGACTCCCGCCAAACTAGCGGTGCTGATGCTCCCGAAACGTGTCCGGTATGAGGGGGATATATACTCCACAGAGGTTTAACTGCACGGAGCCGAGGTTAGCCGCGTCTCACCATGCTGGCGCCGGAACCGGAAGTCAATATTGTTATATTTTAATTGTAAGGGCATTTTCGCATGTGGCAATGCCTATGATGTTTTTTTTTTTATTGGTTAATAATTTTTATTTTAAGGAAAGCGGGGTGATTTGAATTTTTATTTGTAAAACCTTTTGTTAACTTTTTATATTTTACTTTTTCTGTCACCCTGGGTGACTATGACTGGCAATCATTAGATTGCCCATTGTGTTCATTGATAGCTATATAGGCATCACTGAACACTTAATTTTCAATATAACAATACTACCTAGTGGCCTGTAATGGTATATTCATCTAATAGACTCTGAAGCCTGCTTGAGCATTCAGCCTATTAGATCAATGTAACAGATTCCCCCGATTTCAGCCGGGAAGCGCTGTTACCGGAGAGGAAGCATGCGGCTTCCCCTTCTGGACTGATCAGATGCCGTGGTCACATTTGACAACAGCATCTGAAGCGGAAAATGTATGCGATCAGCCTTATGGCTGATTGCATACATGTGCCGCTGATGTCTGCTATTTAAAATAGTAGAAACCCGGCAGCTATGGCGCCCGCTGCACGTGCGAGCGGGCGCCATGTTTAGAGGCTGGACTTCCGCCATACATGTACTGGGGGGTTAAAGGAGATTTAACATTTTATATTCTACAGTATCCATTAGCAATGATCGTTGCTGAAAATAACAGTTTAAAGAAATTGTTAAAAAAAGGAGTAAAATACCATATATGCGTCCCTTGTTGGTGTTTTACTAATAATTTTAGCCCACAAAAAGTGGCATAAGAAGTCACATCTCATTTTTCCATTCTTCTGATCCGTCAGAAGAACAGAAAAAAAATATTAATAGATCCTGTAAAAAAAAAGCACAAAAAAGGGATCCTGTGCATCAGTTTATCAGTTATGCACAGTTATTGACATCCTTTTGAGTCATTACCATTTGAAATACATTAAAAAAATATAATTCTGTTTAAAAAAAAACACCTGTCAGAAAAAAATAAAAGAATCCTGTGCATCAGTAGGGAGAGTTCACATCACATATTTTTCGGTTCTTCTGATCGGTCACAACAAAATTAGCTAGAACAGGATCAGTTTATTTGACGATCAGAAGAACCGAAAAATAACGGTGATGTAAACTCCTCATTTGGCATCCAAGATCCGTCATTTTAGACTGCATACAGTACTTTTTTTTTCCACCTAAAATAACGGATCTCTGATGGAAATGGCTCAAATCCATACCAAATGTGCAAAACTGATCAGTTTTTTTTTTTCTTAATTTTTCTGTTTTTCTGATGGATCAGAACAGAAAAATAAAAGTTATGTGAACTCCTCCTTACCTTAACTTACGCCAGGAACTGGTAGCTTGTGCCTAATAAGGTCTCATGCACATGACCGTATGTATTTTGAACGGAACAGCTGGCCCCTAATAGAACAGTCCTATCCTTTTCCGTAATGCGGACAATAATAGCACATGTTCTATTTTTTTGCGGAACAGAAATACGGAAACGGAATGCACACTTCATTTTTTTTTTTTTGAGAACCCTTTGAAAAGAATGGTTCCGTATACGGTCCGCCAAAAAAATGGAACGGACAAGGAAAGAAAATACGTTTGTGTGCATGAGCCCTAACTTTCAATCCGCCTTGGCAATACGCACTGACAGAGCCACACTCGGAACACTGGCTCATGAGACATAATATTGTAACAAGGCTCAGCCATTAAATTCTTGCTCATAACATACCACAGTACCCCATCCTTTTGTTCTTAGAGGAGATAAGCCGTTGCCAGAGGAGTCTGGCGTGCTGCGGTATTTGTCCGGCCACCTCTCGGCAAGTTTACCGTGCTGCGGCAGGACTTTCTGCAGCCAGAACAGCCTGCCAGACAAGCCTAACGCGAGTGTGAAAGTAGCATTAGGGTTCATTCACACATCCGCATTGCACTACGGACGTCTGAATGGACCCTTACTCCTCTATCCTCACTGAAAACACAAGCAGGCATGTGCATGGAGGGATAGGCAGTAATAGCTGTCTAAAGTTGTCTATCATTAGAGAGACCCCCATTAACACTAGCACCTGCGGATTTCCCCCCCCCCCACTTAAATAAGTCTGCAGTGTACTCCTAGCGTCACTAGAGTGTCCCCAACGAACAATAAACTCAGCAAAGTGTTCCATATATATATATACAGTGTTAGCAAAAAAACATACTGTTAATAAAGTTCCCCATATCAATGCCAGCTGGGTCTTCCCTTAGAGCAGGGGTGTCAAACTCAAATTCATCGGGGGCCGCATCAGCAGTTTGGTCACCCTCAAAGGGCCGGGGGCCGGCATCTGCTTTTATAATGACAGCGGGGCCCGTGCAGTGACTATTCTACTACACGGGCCCCGCTCACTGTATAATCGTATCTCTAATAGTTAATGGTTACCGTATGTATATAATCGCATAAGGAGCGCTGTGTATTACCGGTACTTACAACTACAATCGCTCGCCGAGAGGAGGGAGGAGGCAGGAGGCAGGCCGGGAGGACAGGCGCTGGCAGCGTGAGTCATACGTCATGCGCCCACGCCGCCTGCTTCATTCATAAAGTGGGCGGCGCAGGCGCGTGACGTATGACTCACACACTGCCAGCGCCCGTCCTCCCAGCCTGCCTCCTCCCTCCTCTCGGCGAGCGCTTGTAGTTGTAAGTACTCCGTTCATTATGCGATTATGTACATAACTATTTACTATTAGACATACGATTATACAGTGAGCGGGGCCCGTGTAGTAGAATAGTCACTGCACGGGCCCCGCTGTCATTATAAAGCCGGCCCCCAGCCCCTCCTCCCTCACAGCTGATACACCCGCCGCGCGGCATCGCGGCGGGTGTATCATTGAAAATCGCAAAATAATTTGCGCAAAAATTCGCGCAAAAAAATCGCGCGCAAATTCGCACGGAAATTCGGAAATCGCTAAATAAGCTGCATTCGCCGTATAAGACGCACTGCTATTTTCCCCCCACTTTGGGGGGGGGGAAAGTGCGTCTTATACGGCGAAAAATACGGGTATGTTTTTAGGAGAATCTACTGAACCAAAATGATATATAACATTATGTATTGATAAATCGCAGTTAAGGATTATAAGTAGCCAAAAAAATATATAAAAGACTTTAGTGGGGTGACACTGTTACAATACACTTCAAATGTTTTATATTTATACCTTTTTAGAAAAAACACTGCTGCACTGTCTGCAGGCAGGGCACAGTGGGCACTGGGCTGGGCACTACTTGGGCGCTGGAGCTGGACTGGAGAGGAGAAGAATGATTTCAATTCTCCCTCCCTGCCTCTCTCTCTGATGTCACTTCCTGTATGGACCTGACTTCCTTATCAGAGAGGAGGAGGGAGGGACTAGTCTGGGAGGAGCGAGGAGGAGCAAAGACTGGAGACCGGAGACTGAACACAGTGAGTGAGCAGCTGCGCTGCCTGGAATCATTCACTGTGTAGTGACTGTGTAGACTAGAGGAGGGAGGGAGGGGAGGGACTCGGGGAGGCTTGGGAGGAGCGCTGGCTGCGCTCAGCTGACACCCGGCCCCAGCTGCCGCAGTGAGTGACGGCGGCTAGCTTATTTTGTGTAGACTAGAGGAGGAAGGGGAGGGACTCGGGGAGGCTTGGGAGGAGCGCTGGCTGCGCTCAGCTGATCACCCGGCCCCGCTGCCGCAGTGAGTGACAGCAGCTAAGCTTAGGTCGGACAAACACTGTCTGCTACGCGGGCCACATGACGAGGTCTGGCGGGCCGGATTCGGCCCGCGGGCCTTGTGTTTGACACCCGTGCCTTAGACACCCGTGCCTTAGAGGGTTTCAGCTCACAGTCATAAATGATGAAATTCTGGTTGCCTACTGCGGCCACAAGGTGGAGCTCATTCCATACATATGTATACATGTCCCATTAAAGTCGCTGCCACAGGAATATATTTAGAGTAATCTACCATAGTGGTGACTGCTGGCAAAGGGATATTGCTTGCTGTAACAGAAGTACAGACGATCTCGCCTTGTTTAGGGACCTCGAATACTACCTATTTAACATTTCAGTCCCTTAGCTGAGATTTCAGGGCTCAGTGCATGGTGGGCAGCATGTGCTTGATGTATGGGTGGTTTACACCGCTCATATTTGGATCATCTATAGGTTCTCTGTACATGGCTTCTATGCAATCATCGCATCATAGCCGCTGAGACGAGCCTGGTTTTATTAATGACTGCCTTTGTGTTCAGTACATTGGACTCAGTGTAATAAAACAATATAAACCCCTTAAGTAGCAGATGTCATGCTGTATCTAGTATTTAGAATTGCATCCTGATTGCTTTAGTCATTTTTTTCATCTCCTTTATATTGTTCGTTTCAGCTCCTTCTGCAATGAGCCCATTCAATTAATCACCTCTAGTCAATCCAATAGAAAATCCACTCAGTTCAAGCCAGTGCTAACCGCACACTAAACGTGGTATGGTCTCGTAATGAAAAAACACTATTCCAGATTTTTTTTTCTGCAGTGCCTGTAAATCCAAGGTCTGTATGCTGATATAGTTGCATACATCTTTTATTGATTATTAAATTATGTATACTCCGCATTGTCCTTGTATACAATGTATTGTGAGCTTCGAACAGTTGGGGCAATATACTACAGACGTGGTGTGTATTGAGCCTAGCTGTTTGCCAAGAATTAAAGGGGCAACTAAGCCAGTATTCCTTTACACTGATTTGATTCTGCAAAAATTGAAACGTTGCCTCACACCAAATTCTCAACCTAACCCCTTCAGCCCTACTGTTAAAGGCATACTTGGAAAACATTACATGCAGAGCTACAAAACATACAGTGTGATAAAGCATCACATACTTCCTATATCCAGTCACGTCTCATCTGATTTAGACATTTTCTTTCCTAATCTTCTACATTTGTACCAGACCACCATGATGATTTCTTTCAGCCATCTTTCGTCTCTGCAGAGTTTAACAACTTTTCCATCTTCCTCCAACCTTCTGAACACTCCATCCTCCCACCCCTAATACTGTGCTCCCCAATACTATACTCCAGAAACAGATAACTAAAACCCCCAGTAGAACTATTGTCCCCATAGTGCCCCCCCAGCAGGGGCGTAACTAGAAGTGACTGGGCCCCACAGCAAATTTTTTAATGGGCCCCCCGGCGCGCTTCGCAACTCCCTTCTGTATAAACCCTACTCCTTTGGCTAGTCACGATCTAGACCAGACCAGGCTGCCACGCCATCCTTTTCCTATATTTAGGGCCCATGCACACAACCGTATGCCCTCCGAGACATACAGTCCGTGAGCGAGCCATATGTCCTGGAGCGGCATTGATCGTGTGCACAGGAGCCCACAGCATCATAGGTAATTTACGCGTTGGGCTGCGCGTGACACTACTGTCCCATAATCATACGTTTTAGTAATCTATGATGCTGTGCCCTCCTGTGCACACAATCAATGCCGCTCCGGGACATATTGCTCACTCACAGACTGTATGCCTCGAAGGGCATACGGTTGTGTGCATGGGCCCTTTTTCAATTTTATTTTTGTTTGGTGCATGTGTGTGTTGTGTTGTGGGGGGGAGGGGGAGGTAGTAGTTGGTCACCAAAACCGTGTATTTAGTTTTTTTATATTTGAATAATTTAGACTTTTTTTTAATTTACTTATCTTTATATAAAACATTGGGAAGGGGGGTGATACGATCTATAGCATGTAGTATTGTAGTACATGGCAGCCTCCCCTTTCTGCCCACTGTTCCACCATGTACTAGTGCTTATTATGGCACATATGAGCGCACACCCTCTGCGTATATAAGAGTAACAAAATAAGGGCTTCTTCACAGGCACCGACCGTGACCCAGCCACATGGGGATCGCGGACCCATTCAAGTACTTTTTGCGATGCGGAGGAATGGAACGGAACCCAAGGAAGCACTCCGTAGTGTTCCGTTCGGCATCTCCAGATTTGAAGACCCATTTAAGTGCAATGGGACCGCATCCATGATGCGGAATGCACATAGAAGTTCGTTGTCCATGTATTGTGGATCCGCAAATGCGGTCCGCAATACGGCAGCGTGCAGCATACGTTTGTGTGAATGAGCCCTAAGCAGTAGTAGATGGCAGAACAGCAAGCAGGGTGGTGCAGACAGGGGTCGGGGAGCGCAGACAAGGGCCGGGGCGAGGGGGGGAGGGTGCGCAGACAATCACCATGGACGGGGCACAGATAAGGGCCAGGGACGCAGACAAGGGTGGGGGGGGGGCACAGACAGGGGCCAGGAAGGATCAGACAGGGGCCACATGGCCACACATAATAGTCAGCCACTTCTCTCCTGAAAGAGCCAACCAGCAAGGCACAGCCACAGGGGCCAGGCAGGGCTGCGCTGACAAGGGCAACTTGGGCAAGGGGGCACACAGGCAGCTAGCACAGGCCAGGGCGGGCACAGACAAAGGAAGCCCACAGGGCCCAGGGCACACAGAATGGTCAGCCTCAGCCACTGATCTACTGAAGAGCCAACCAGGGAGCCTAGGGAGGCAGTCACTGGGGCCAGGCAGGGCAACTTTGGCAAGGGCCCCAGGGGGGGCACAAAGGCAACGAGCAGTGGGCACAGGGCACACATGGGCAAGGGGGGCAGACAGCAAGCGGGCACCCAGCACACATACTATTACTACCTACCTCTGAAAAGCCCAGTGAGTCGTCTCGTCACTCCTCTCCTCTCAATGATTTGCGCTGGCAGCTGCCGTTCTGCACTGCTGTGCCGCTCCTGTGTGTTGCTGACTTGCTTGCTGCTCCTCTTGTCGCTCAGCTTTTCTTCAGCCCGCCTGCTGCTTACTCTGGTCAGGTATCGGTGGGTGTGCCAGACTGTTTAAGTGTGTTGTGACTGTGTGTGCCTAGAACAGAGCGGGAGGGGCCCGGAGGCTGGGAGGGATTATCATTGGATGATTTGATAATTGATGGAGGAGGACGGACACTCAGGTCACACAGGCCAGGCCCCCAATTTCGCTGACGCCGCACTGTGAAGGGAGGGGCCTGCCGCCTGTCTGACCTGAAAAACTAACTTAAACGCAGTTCCGCAGGGCAGCTGTAAGTTAAGTTGAGGTCGGGAGTAATTTAGTTGACTGACAAGACATGCTGCCGGGTGCCGGGGCCGGGCCCCTTGTCAGCCCGGGCCCCGAAGCAGCCGCTTCCCCTGCTTCCCTGGTAGTTACACCACTGCCCCCCAGGTATAAAAATGTCCCCACAACAGCATGCTGCCAAATAAAAATAATGAAATAATGAACTCAAATACTTACCTCCATGCCGCTGTCACGATGTGGCGCAGGACACAGGCCTCTTCCAGTTGCATCCTGAGCTGTATGCACAGGTGATGATGACGTTATCACGCGGACTAAGCTGGCCTCTAATAGGCTACAGGCAATAGGCCTAAAACCTATCAGATGAAACAGCAGGGCAGGGAGACATTGCTCTTGTGCTCTGTCACAGTAATACAGTTGAGTATAGAGACATTGCCAATGGCACTGCCCCCGCCCTCACTTAGGTGGCGCCGCCTTTGGGAATTGCCTCACTTCGGCTCGTTGGCGGTGCGCCCCTGTTCTCACAGGCCTGTTAAAGGGGTTGTCCAGGATTTTACTACTGATGGCTTATCCTCAGGATAGGCCATCAATATCTGATTGGCGGGGTTCTGACAGCCTGCTCCCTCATGATCAGCTGTTTTGCAGTAGCTCAGGTGCTACACAGCTCCATCTATTGTGTAGTGGACAGAGCTGGTAACTACAATGCTGTTCCCACTTAAGTAAATGAGTACAATGCTGCAGTAACCATTTACATTCATTACACAGGATAGTACTGTGTAAGTTTGCAGCAACGGAGTCCTCAGGGGAAACATGTGAGGCTACGGTGGGCCGATGGGGGTAGTAGTCCATTTACTCACGGTTAGCAAAGCCTCCCTGGGTCGGCGTGCACTGATAGGGAAGACAGCACTAAATCCTCGAGGCATTCTCTATTGCAGGGAACACCAGCCAGATGGAAGTTGAGGGGCCCTTGATAGTAATGGGTATGCTTAGGGTGCTTTGGTGGCTGGGCCCCTGTGTTTCTGATGCCAGCACTGTAAGGTGCAAATGTTGAGGGTAGTAGAAATGCTGAGGAGTCAGTTGTAGTAGAAACAGTTGAACATTTACTGAAATCAAATGTCTCAGGACCGTTGATGCAGGAATTGGTTTAGATGAGATCCTTACAATAAGTCTGGCAATTGTCAGTTGAGGAGTTTTCCTAATGCTGTTTCTTTACAGGCAAGACAAAAGTTCTCTTCTTACATAGTTTTGCTTTAAGTCCAATCTCTAGCACTGAGGTACTGAATATAATGGTTTCCTTACTTTTATATTGAGCAATCCAATAAGGGTGTTTCTCCCTTCATGGCAGGCAAACTCTCTGCTACATTATGCAGGATGCTCTCCTAAAATATTCAGGTTCACTATGTCCCAGAAGGAGTTTAGTGAAAAGGGATAATTCTGCACACTAATCATCCAGTTGTGTCCAGGTACCTTTAAGTTCATCCTGGTCACTGGTCCTTGTGAAGTCCCCTGGCTAGACTCAGCTCTAATGTTCACTAGACTTGCTTTATATTTGTACATAGACTCACTTGTTTGTGCTGGGCTGCTGTGGCTACTTGGTCAGTCCTCTCCAGGCTTGATCAGGCCCAGAGGAAAGAAAGGCAGCTACATCTTGGACTGAGCCTGCTCTGCTCCTCCATACACTTGCTTCCTTCTCCTTTCCACTTGAACTAACTCACTCCTCCTCCAACTTGAACCAACTTTATTAACACAACCCAAGCTAAATATAAGTGATGCCAGCACCACCTAGGAGCGAATAGATATAATGACACTGCCAGCCTGATATTATGAATTACAATACTTTAAACACATAAAAAGAAATTTAAGGAGACCACTTATACACACATGTGGGACGCTGCAAGTTCAGGGTCAATTAAAAACTACCCTTAAACAGTTGATGGGCAGGTGTGATGGTGTTGATTAGGTAATGATAACCTATCCTGATAAGAGGTCATCAATAGTGAAATCCTAGAAATCCCTTTGAGGTGTCCATACACATTAGAGAAATGTTAACCAACTATTTCTTGTGCATGAGGCATTTGTGTGGGATCAGCTTGCCGCAGACGCGAACGTGGCCCAAATGCATTTATTTTTTAAAAGGGATCTGACAAATGATTGTGTGCATCATTACAGAAATTCCCTGTATGTGATATAAATGAGCTTCATAAAACGTCCATAGATTAAATTAACCATAAAAACATCAAATGCAGATTATCTCTGAGGGGTTTTGGCTCAAATTCTGTTACTTATTTCAAATGGTTTTTTTTTAACTATATTTGTTTTTCTTATGAAAGCCCTACAGAGACATGAATTATCTGAAGAGCTTCTTCAAGGGGGTGAGAGTTACAGAGTAAGATGGCTGCACATGTGCTTTGTAAAAGGGAATGGGTAAAAGAGCATATTACCCTACACCTTAAAAAAGGGAAGTCAGTTTTGGAAAAACCTATTTTAGTATTAGAGTTCCTCCACAATAAGCTGATCACAGAGTGTCCTGCAGCTGGGAGTCCCAGTAATCGCCAGTAGTCTGTGTTGTACTCAAGTGTTTGTTATTCCTGTAGCGCCACCACAGGGGACATAAAGCATTGCACGGTGCAGACTGAAATCCGATACACAGATGTTCCAGTTGCTGGAACCCATCTATCAAAGGGACTTCCATTGTATGGGAGGCAAAACCTGCCAAAATTAAAATGAAATAAAAAAAAACTAAAATTATAATTAAAATAACATTTTAACATTTTATTTCATCTAGTGTCTGCAAAATGCATGCCAAAATTAAAAAGAAAATTGAATTCCTTCATTTGAATTTTCTTTTTTTCTAAGACCAGTGTGGGTAATTAGTGTCCAAAATAAATGTAAAAGTAAATAGCCTTTTTCATTTAAAATTTCCACTTTGTCAATTAATCCTCCTCTTTCTATAGTGGGTTTTTCATGTCAAAATCATAAATCAAATGAAAACACTAAGTAGAAGCTTAAAATGGTAGATTGAGATTTCAATTTTCCCTGCAAAAAGTCAAATGGAAAAGAAAGTCCATTTGAATTTTCATTTTAACATTGTACTAACATTCAGATCAGTGGGCGTGGTACAACATGCAAAATGCTGTTCTTTAATTTCCTGACTGAACTGTCTACTAGAGGGCTCTGTGCTTCCCCACATTTCCAACAGCTAACACAGGATCAAGTTTATCATTCCAATAGATGGCGCTGTGACAGTGAAATCCTAGTACTGTGCTGAATGCATAGGATAAGATTATGAGTCTAATAGAGGGTGCCTTCTTTTTGAGGAGTGAATTATACTAGGATTATGATTATATCATTAACTCTGCTGCCCTGTTAACCCCCTGGATGCCGTGGTGCCTAAATGTCCTCCATTGTGTCTGTGGACCAAAAATCAGCGTGCATGTTTTGCAGATTCGCAGAGCATCCTCGGCATCACAATGCTGATTGGTGGGAGAGTTCATACCCCCATGATCAGTATTGATGGCCTACAATAGCACTCAGCAACCTTCGGCCAGGGGTGTAGCTATAGGAGGTATAGAGTTAGCAGTCGCTACCAGGCCCAGGAGCCTGAGGGAGTCCAAAGACCTTTGTGCTGCTTAAGAACACACTGGTATTATACAAAGTACATGCTGGTCAAGTCTCTGGCTGAAGAAAAAGGGTTAGGTCAAAAATTTGGCATGGGGGTAGGTGTTGCCGTTTCAATTTTTGCCTCAGGCACCGCAAAGGCTATGTGCTCCCCTGCCCCATACCATTGTACCATGCAAGGCGACATCCAAGAACAGAGCTATGTGCATGTGTATTCTACATTCAAGGAATCACAATGGTAACATAACCAAGTCTGCCAGTGTTAACTATATACTGCCTATACATTGCCATTTGGTATATATAGTGCCCAATGGAATTTATTAAGTGCTTTAACAGCAAATCACATTAAACTCAGTAACATCTAACACCCCTTTGGGCAGCCCTCAGTAGCTAGGGTGTATGGTGGTTCTTACCTCACTATGGCGCAGTGCCTACATCCAAATCTTGCTTCAAGAGGATAACAGGAGTGTCTTCCTCTTCTGCAGGATTTGACATAGGAAACTCCTGCCCAGATCAGTACACACTCCTCCTAGGAAGGAGTTAACTGATCAACAAGTTTATTTTGGAAAAGCCGCCGCTGTACAGTAATACACTCATATGATCTATACGAGTGTATTACTGTACAGCGGCACAAAGCGCACGCCGTCATAGCAACCAATGACGCCATTCGCTCGTGCACTCAGCAGGACCGGTTTTCACGGACCGTGGTTCGTAAAAAATTCAAGTATGTGTGAATAGCGGCCTAACTTCCCCGCTATCTACCCCAGCACTCAGCTTGCTATTAACTCCAGTCTGCAGAAATGTTGGCGCACTAATGTTGGTGCACTTATAATTGTCCTGTCCAGGAACCAGCTGAGGGCTGCAGCATTCAGAGGCTTGGATGACTGTGGAGTTGGTGGCAGGATCATCCTGGGATGCAGGGCAATTCTTCTCCTGGAATGCAGGCCGGATTGTGGATTTAAAGCAGTAGCTGGACTCTCTCCTTGCACACAAGATCCACAGGTGCTGTCTGGCCTGGTACTGTCTGCACTGAAGCAATGCCCACATCTGTTTGTGAAGATCTATCCGCCTCTCTATCTCCTGGTGTAATGACCGGCAACACACACAGGGAGGAAAACAGGGAAAGCCCTGCCCAAGGGAGAGGGAAAGGTGGTGACCCCTAACTCACCTTGCAGCTGGCACCTGCCTGCCCTGACGTCCCTAGACGGGTTCCTCACCCGTGCGGCGATCACGTGCCTAAACCCTGGCTTTCCCTGAAATGAGCCCTAGATAATGAACGGGCCGGTGGGATCGCTAGTCCTCACCACTGCACTAAGAGGGAAACACCAGGGAGAGGACAGACAAACACAGACAAACACAAACACCCAGGTGGACGGCAACAATTGTCCACAAAGGTCCAACAGGGATCCGGAGGGTAGCGTTCTAAGGCAACACTCAGAGAACGCAGCAACACAGCTCCAGTGGGTCAGAATAGATGTCCAGGCAGGAAGCTCTATATCTGGCAACCAGAGAAGTGTGAGAGGGGAATATAAGGAGGATTGGGAGTGCTGGACAAGGACCAGCTGAGAGAAGGAGCTACGGATCCCTGAGTGAGCCAAAAGGGTTTGTAAAGCAAACCCAGAAAGCTACAATAAGGAAACTTCCCTCTCTGACATAGAGCGTGCAGCCAACCGCTGCGACCTCCTGACCCCGGGTACAACGGAGTCAGGCGTGGCTCTCGACACCCTCGTGACAGTACCCCCCTCTCTACGAGGGGCCTCCGGACACTCAGGACCAGGTCTCTCAGGATGAGAGGCATGAAAAATCCGGACTAGCCTGTCGGCGTTTACCTCAGACGCAGGAACCCACATTCTTTCCTCGGGACCGTAACCTCTCCAGTGCACCAGATATTGGAGAGAGCGGCGGACCCGACGAGAATTAACAATTTTGGATATCTGAAATTCCAAACTACCATCCACGACAACAGGAGGGGGTGGCAGCGGTGACGGTTCTAGAGGTGGAACATATTTTTTGAGTAACGACTTATGAAAGACATTATGGATTTTAAAAGTCTGAGGTAACTCCAGGCGAAAAGCCACGGGGTTGATGATGGCTACAATCTTGTAAGGACCAATAAACCTAGGACCCAGTTTCCAAGAGGGAACCTTCAACTTGATATTCCTAGTAGACAACCACACAGTCATTCACTCCTAGGTCCGGACCTGGCGACCGTCTCTTATCAGCCATGCATTTGTATTTACCTCCCATATTTTTCAAGTTAGCTTGCACCTTCTGCCATACTGATGAAAGAGATGACGAAAACCGTTCCTCTTCGGGAACCCCAGAAGACCCCCCCTCTTTGAAAGTACAGAATTGGGGATGAAAACCATATGCACCAAGAAAAGGTGACTTGCCAGTGGATTCCTGACGGCGATTATTTATGGCAAACTCAGCTAACGGTAAATATGACGACCACAACTCTTGGTTTTCAGACACAAAACATCTTAGATATGTCTCCAGGTTTTGGTTGGTACGCTCAGTCTGTCCATTCGACTGAGGATGGAAAGCTGAGGAAAAGGACAAGTGAACCCCCAAACGGGAACAAAAAGCTTTCCAAAATTTAGAAATAAACTGGGTTCCCCGATCCGAAACAACATCGGAGGGGACCCCGTGAAGCTTCACGATCTCACTGACGAATACCTGAGCAAGAGTTTTAGCATTAGGTAGTGCGGGTAACGCAATAAAGTGTGCCATTTTGCTAAACCTGTCCACTACTACCAAAATCACTGTTTTACCCGCAGACAAAGGTAAGTCAGTGATAAAATCCATAGACAGATGTGTCCATGGTCTATTGGGAATGACGAGTGGTAATAGAGACCCTGCAGGACGTGTATGTGAAACTTTTGCGCGCGCACAGGTAGAACAAGTAGACACAAAATCCAATACATCCTGACGCAACCTTGGCCACCAAAAACGACGAGACAATAGCTCTAAGGTTGCTTTACTACCCGGGTGCCCAGCAAGTGCCGAATTATGATGTTCCTTTAATAATTCGAGACGTAGGTTCAACGGTACAAACAATTTCTCTGAGGGGCAAGAGACCAGGGCGTCCCCCTGGGCCTCTAACACCTTCCCCTCCAAAGCAGAGTGTACCGCAGAGACAACCACTCCTCTTTGTAGAATGGGTACCGGATCACTCACATTACCCCCTCCAGGGAAACAACGAGATAGTGCATCAGCCTTGGTATTCTTTACCCCAGGACGATAGGTAATCACAAAGTTAAACCTGGTAAAAAATAGCGACCACCTAGCCTGTCTAGGGGTGAGACGCTTAGCTGATTCGAGGTACAGCAGATTTTTGTGGTCCGTAAACACAGTGACGGGGTGGACTGCCCCCTCTAAAAAGTGACGCCACTCCTCAAACGCAAGTTTAATAGCTAACAGTTCCCTATTGCCAATATCGTAGTTCTGTTCTGCTGCAGATAGTTTTTTAGAAAAGAAAGCACAAGGACGCCATTTGCCAGGAGACGGACCCTGAGACAGCACAGCCCCCACTCCCACCTCTGATGCATCGACTTCAACAATAAAAGGCTGAGAGACATCAGGTTGGACTAGTACAGGTGCTGAGGTAAACCTCTCTTTTAGAGAGGAAAAAGCAACTTTAGCGGCGTCAGACCATTTAGAAAAATCAGTCCCCTTCCTAGTCATGTCAGTAAGGGGTTTTACGATCACCGAATAATTTTTAATGAATTTCCTATAGAAATTCGCGAAGCCCAAGAACCGTTGTAGTGCTTTGAGGTTCTCAGGAAGATCCCAATCCAAAATTGCCTGGACCTTCCTAGGATCCATACGGAAACCTGACGCAGATAAATAATAACCTAGGAATTGTATCTCCTGAACGGCAAAAACACATTTTTCAATTTTAGCATATAATTCATTCGTCCGTAGGACCTGTAGTACTTGTCTGACATGCTCCTCATGTGTTTTCAGATCAGACGAATAAATTAAGATATCATCTAGGTATATTACCACAAACCTGCCGATTAGATGACTAAAAATGTCATTAACGAAATGTTGAAAGACGGCAGGAGCATTGGTCAGGCCGAAAGGCATAACTAGATTTTCATAATGCCCCTCAGGGGTGTTAAAAGCTGTTTTCCACTCATCCCCCTCTTTAATACGAATCAGATTGTAGGCCCCCCTAAGATCGAGTTTGGAGAACCACCTAGCACCCGCAATCTGGTTAAACAGGTCAGGAATGAGAGGAAGAGGGTATGGGTCTCGGATGGTTATCCGATTTAATTCACGAAAATCTAGGCAAGGACGCAGGCCCCCATCTTTCTTTTTAACAAAGAAAAACCCTGCAGCCACGGGTGAAGAAGAGGGTCTGATGTGTCCCTTAGCCAAACTCTCGGAGATATAATCCTTCATGGCTTGTCTCTCTGGACCTGAAAGATTATATAACCTGGTCTTGGGTAATTTTGCGCCGGGAATAAGGTTAACCGGGCAATCATAAGGACGATGAGGTGGTAACTTCTGACAACCCTTTTCAGAAAAAACGTCCTCAAAGTCCGAAACAAATGTAGGTAGGGTAGTTATGGAGGCAACTAAGCAATTGCTATTTAAGCAATTTTCTCTGCACGGCTCACTCCACTCCAATATCTCCCTGGCCTGCCAATCCACCACTGGATTGTGCGCTACCAACCAGGGAAGGCCCAGCACCACCGGAGTGGGAAGCCCCTCCAGAACATAACATGAGAGCATCTCGTTATGGTGGTCCCCTACCCGAAGGTGTAAATTATGAACGATGTGGGTGAGATTTCTCTGAGACAGAGGAGCAGAATCTATAGCAAATATGGGAATAGGTCTCTGTAACGTACAGAGAGACAAACCCATAGTGCGGGCAAAATGGGCATCTATCAAATTTACCCCTGCTCCACTGTCTAGAAAGAAAGAAACAGTCTCTGTCTTCTCACCAAAAACAATAACCGCTGGCAACACAAATTGCGATGTACGTATGGAGGAAACGTATACCCCCCGGCTGACATCCTCCACACAGCCTGGGGTTAGTAGTTTTCCGACGGTTTTTTTGTTTCTGAGGAAAGAAGGACAGACGTTAATGAAATGACCCCTCTCCCCACAAAAACCCCCACGCCTACGGCGAACCTCAGGAGGACGGACCTGGCGAGTAGTTCCTCCTAGCTGCATAGGCTCGTCTAAGTCCGTACAGACTAACTGCTGCTTGGGAGGGGTTACCAATGGCTCCTGTTTTTTCAACCTGTCCCTAAGGCGTCTATCTATACAGATAGAAAGGGACATAACTGCATCAAGGGAAAAGGGGGTCTCATACAATGCAAGCGCATCCTTAACCTTTTCGGATAACCCAGAGCAGAACTGACTCCTGAGAGCCGGGTCGTTCCATTGGGTATCCGTAGCCCACCTGCGGAAGTCAGAGCAATACTCCTCTACCGGCCGCTCTCCTTGTAGGAGTCTCCGTAATTTTGATTCAGCCAGTGCGACTCGGTCAGGGTCGTCATATATGAGACCCAAGGCCCCGAAAAACTCATCCACTGACCGAAGAGCCTGGGAATCAGTAGGTAAAGAGAACGCCCAGGACTGCGGGTCCCCCTGCAGCAGGGAAATAACAACACCCACCCGCTGTTCTTCATTACCAGAGGAGTAAGGACGCCGTTTAAAGTATAGTTTACAGGCCTCACGGAATGTCAAAAACTTGTCCCTTCCCCCAGAAAATCTGTCAGGGAGAGGGACCTTGGGTTCCGCAACAACCTGGTTACCAGTAGCAACCGCTGGGCTTGCGGTCTGTTGTAATTGCTGCTGTTGCTGGAGGACCGATGCCTTCAATCCTGCCACCTCCAAAGACAGGCCATGAAATTGTTCGGACAGAGCAGCAATTGGATCCATACTGGATTCTAAGTAGGTAAAAAATTTTTTTTTTTACCTACACAAAAATAAGGGCCAGATATAATGTAATGACCGGCAACACACACAGGGAGGAAAACAGGGAAAGCCCTGCCCAAGGGAGAGGGAAAGGTGGTGACCCCTAACTCACCTTGCAGCTGGCACCTGCCTGCCCTGACGTCCCTAGACGGGTTCCTCACCCGTGCGGCGATCACGTGCCTAAACCCTGGCTTTCCCTGAAATGAGCCCTAGATAATGAACGGGCCGGTGGGATCGCTAGTCCGCACCACTGCACTAAGAGGGAAACACCAGGGAGAGGACAGACAAACACAGACAAACACAAACACCCAGGTGGACGGCAACAATTGTCCACAAAGGTCCAACAGGGATCCGGAGGGTAGCGTTCTAAGGCAACACTCAGAGAACGCAGCAACACAGCTCCAGTGGGTCAGAATAGATGTCCAGGCAGGAAGCTCTATATCTGGCAACCAGAGAAGTGTGAGAGGGGAATATAAGGAGGATTGGGAGTGCTGGACAAGGAACAGCTGAGAGAAGGAGCTACGGATCCCTGAGTGAGCCAAAAGGGTTTGTAAAGCAAACCCAGAAAGCTACAATAAGGAAACATCCCTGTCTTACATAGAGCGTGCAGCCAACCGCTGCGACCTCCTGACCCCGGGTACAACGGAGTCAGGCGTGGCTCTCGACACCCTCGTGACACCTGGCCATGCTGCTGTCTCCAAGAGAACTGCTCTTTATCCTTTCTCCCTGGTCCCACTGCTATTGGCTGCAGGGAGGGGCAAGTGCTCATGGGATTTGTAGTTCACTTCACCTCAGGACAATCAGCACTAATGCCTGCTGCTTTAAGTCCCTGCTTGTAATTGACAGCAGCAGCATCTGCTTTCTCTACAGGGGTTAAAAACATTAAAGGGGTTGTGTGGGATCCTAAAAAATTTAATTTAACCATGTAAGCCTTGTCTAGTCTATTACACAGCATAATATGGAACCCTGTCAACTTTCAATCTCCATGCTCCCGCTGTGTTCCATTGTTTACAACCAAACTTACAGGTTGTGGGAGTAGATGAACTGCAGGCACAACACTTCCCATAGAGCTGTTTCTTCTACTCAATATGACAAGCAGTGGACCTGCTTGTGGATTGAGAACATCGACCAGCCCATTCCAAGATCACATGGGCCTGACATCATGACCGTTTGGGTGAGGGTTCTGACAGAGGGGATCATGGGAAGCCTGGTCATGATGTCAGAGAAAATACACAGAGGGCGCAGTTACGTAACCACTCTCCCAATCTCCAGAGTGAGACAGAAAAAAAGTACATTAGTAAGGTGCAGGGTCTGGCAGGGGAAGCAATTAAACCCAGATAACCCCTTTAAATTAACCCTTTGCAATGTTCTTCTGGGGCACAGCACATGGACCAAGGGATGTAATAGTCTGGAGATAGGAGAGTGTTGTGGGCATGTTCAATTACCTGTGCAGAGGTCGTTGTACAGGGAGGAGAAGTAGACATCAGTGACATCGTCGATTTCAACAACTTAGCAACTGTTGAAAAGTAATCTGTACAGAACAGGAAGTATCAGCCTATTATACTGCTCAATGACCAGTTCGAAAACTGCAGTATTTGATATAGATAAATGAATGGATGGAAGGACAGACAGAAAGATATGCGATAGATGATAGACGGACAGACACAGTGATATGTAAATAGTAGATGGATGATAGTAGACACAGATAGTGTTCTATTGTCTATGATCAGATTACATATGAGGGACAGAACTGATTAAATTCCATGGCTCACAAGTATTGATGGATTATTAGCAAGCCATGGTAGGGGGAGGGGGTCATGGGCCAACTGACTAATTAATGTCTGTGCCCACCCTGAAATAGATAGATAGATAGATAGATATGGGGTGCATCTAGCCTTTCTGCTGCCCGAGGCGAAAACTGAAATGACCCCCCCCCCCCCCATGACAAATTATTAACCTAACCCCTTTCCTCCAGCCTTACTGTTAAAGGCATACTTGGAAAACATTACATACAAAGCTACAAAACATACTGGTTAATATAGCGATACAGTTGAATATGCAGAGATGAACGTTTCCACAATGAAAGCACAAATAGATAGATAGATAGATAGATAGATAGATAGATAGGAGATATGTAGATAGATAGATAGATAGATAGATAGATAGATAGATAGGAGATAGATATGAGATAGATAGCTAGATAGACTGTAGATTTACTGAAAGACGGATACATACAGTAGATATTTTTTATACATTTCCTAGAAGTAGATTATTTTTAATCTACTTAACATAAGAAACCAGAAATTGTTAAATCTGACTTTGGGGATAAGGTAGTAGTCACAGGGGAATTTTTCTGGATTTCCTATCTATAATCCTATTGAAGGACCATGCAATCAGCCTGACCCCAGACTAAAATGGCTGATTACAGGGAACAACAGATGTTATTCAACCTCACTTGATATATATATATATATATATATATATATATGCGGTTTACTTTTGGGTTCAGCGCACCTTGAAATGCTTTAGCTGCGTAATTTACTTAGGATAAGAGACTCTTTACATTTACCATGTGATGAAATCAAGGAGTAAAATCTTTCCCGGTTTTGCCTTGCGCACCATTACACCTTGCCTTACGACTGATTGGACTGTGAAGGAGGGGTCGCCTTTACAACCTACAGTATGCCGTAAAGTTACTAAGGAAAAACAAGCCTGGATTTATTGTAAATGCTGGAATAACATCGAGCAGACATGGCCCCATTCTAGTGTCATCCGCTTGTATTTGTACCAGCAGGGACCTACAGAAACGCGTTAAATATATCACTCCGCTCTTCAGCCACCGATCTCGTGATTAATAATTTACTGGGACAGACAACTGCGGAGGAGGGAAAAAGAAAAACCCTTTACAGGGAAATAATTTGTTTCGGCAGATAAAGGAAATCATTTTATTAGGAGATAAAGGTTCGGATTCTGCGCCTGTTGTGGGGTGATGGAAATCTCACTGTGAAATAGGCTGAACCAAGTTACACGCTGAGATATTCTTATTAGGATAGGATCTTATAACCGGGGACGGCAAGACATTTAAAATAAGTATTCAGGGTGCAAAACTGTTTTTGTAAGGCTCTTTTGTAGCAGGATTGTGACTGCCGCATTATTTTATAACAGGTACAAGAGCTGCGTTATCGGGGGGGGGGGGGGGGGCAGGGGGTTATCACCATGTATTTAGGGGGAATGTACTGTAGCTTATGTACTAAGGAAAGTTTAACAGACCGTGCTCTCGATAAACTCGAATGAGCACGTAGATTGATTTGGGTTCGTAAGGGGGTCGGAACTTAGCTAAAGGTTCTTTTTAACCCCATGTGACTCCCACTCTACCGTGGCAGAAGGAATCGGAAGTGGTTGTTAAACAAGGAGATCTTTATTTGTATGGTGGTTGTATCTGATTCACCTGAATGGGAGCTGAGCTAAAGTAACCAGGCATGGTCACTTCACAGTGAATGACGCTGTACTTCTGTTCCATTCAAGGTACTAGTTCCAGCTCTAGAGGATGCAGGGGACAGCTAAACAGGGGGGTATGGGTGTCGGACCCTCTCGGATCAGATGTTAAAGAGGATGTGTCCACTGGGACTTTGATTGCATATCGCTGCGATGTGCCATCATAGTCAGATAGGTGCAGGCAAGGGTGGACTGGTCATAGACCTTACAGGGAAATTTGCCAGTAGACCGATTCCCAGGGGGCCACCCAAGCCCCTATCCCTGCCGCTGACCGGGTGTAGTGTACGGGAGAGTAATACCCCGTCACTACAGAAGGGTCACTTGGGTATTGTCGTTCCCCCTGTATTTATGGGGAGGTTGGTATAGAATATCTTGTCAATGTACTGCTATGTATTTTCCTGTTACTGTGAAACGTGCATGTGCAGGCCGGCTAGGGTGTCATTCCAGCTCTGAGTCACTAGAGGGAGCTAGGGAGCCCTAGGTTATATAAGGCCCAGTCAGGAAGTAGTAGCAGGAGTCAGACAGTGGGAGCAGAGGTCAGAAATGATCCTGTGTCTGAGGGAAGGCCAGGCTATGGGCCTGTGAGAGCAAAGCAGGCCTGAAGCCTGCCGACTAGGAGAGGGTAGTAAAGGCCCTGTAACCGGGTTCCGGATCCAAGGAAAAGGTTCCCCTCCTGAGTCATCATCCGTTTAGCTGAGACAGCATAAGCAAGCCACCAGCCAAGACACAGAATACCACAGAGGCCGATCAGATAAAGCAAGAGGTACTCAAGATAACAGAGGAGGTACTAGATAAGGACAGCTTCAAGGGTACGCCAGATAAAGGGCATTAGACCTTGGAGAGAAAGTCACATGTTTCAGGACCAGTCAGGAATAGTGTGCAAGCCGCCTGTACTGCATCTCCTGTAATCAACACTCTGTATAAAACATTGCTAAGACCGGCCATTCTGTAATTCCAATAACCACCTGTATTCTTATGGAAAACCAACTGTCTTTCATGGAACGGCGCTTCCAACTGCGTCCATGTATTATTATCGCTGATATTCAGTAAAGTTCCAGTTTTTGTTGACTACCCTATGCTTGCTTCATTCTTCCACCATACCATACACGGCGTGTCACCGTTTAATTGACACTGGCGTCACGAACTTTTAAATACCTGCCTGTTCCAGTATTTGCCCCAATTGAAGACGACAGTGGATCCCAGGTTAGTGGGTCAATCTGCACTACAAAGCCCAGCATACACTACTGACCCCCTGGGACACTGCACGGGTACATAATGAGCTCTCATCAGTAATTAATGCTGTGAGAATCAGGTACTCATGTACCCATCCAGTGACCCCACATGCCCTCCAGAATCCAACTGCTCTGGTCCACATCTTACCTCTTAAGCCCCCTGCTTCATATCTTAATGAGAGAGAATTGGAGCAGGAGGACAGACAATGGCAGCTATTGATGGCCACCACAGAAGGACATCTTTTGGGGCAATGTATCGTCATGCACTGTGGTATATGGTTCTGACTGGACGGTATGTTGCAGTATGAAATTGCTGACTCCACCTATCTGTGATGCCATGCCTTCTGTCAATTTGGACACCCCCATTTTTAGGATTTCTTTTCCGGGGCCACTTTAAGTTTCCAGTCCACCACAGGGTTGCAGGTCCCACCTGTGAGACCCTCATCTATCTCTAAAACAGGCTCCTTGCCATCCAGTCGGGCTGAGCTGACAACAGTGGCTTATCCTAGCGATATGCCACCAATGTCTTAGATGAGACAACACCTTTAATGACAAGGGTTGAGTGAACCCGAACTGTAAAGTTCGGGTTCGAACCGAACTTTACGATTTTTTGACCCCGGACCAAACATTTCAGTAAAAGTTTGGGTTCGAGTTTGGTGTTCACCGATTTAATGGCGCTTTTTGAAAGGCTGCAGGGCAGCCAATCAACAAGCGTTTAACTCGTGTGCCCTTAGAAGCCATCACAGCAATGCCTACTAATGGCATGGCTGTGATTGGCCAGTGCAGCATGTGACCCAGCCTCTATATACGCACGTCACTCAGCTCTTACTAGTGTAGGCATAGGATGCTGCTGCTGTGAGGGAGAGAATAGGAAAGAATCTGATATCAGAACTTGTTGCTAACTCTGCGATCTACAGCGCTTTTTTTTGTGTGGGTGCAGTCAAAATTTTGGTACCCTGCCCTGAGCCTAGTGACACAGAAAAATAAGTTTTATCCGTCTGTTAGTTAGGTGGGCGTCGGCGGCCATTTTGTGCAAGTGCAGTGCACCAGCGCTGCATATGTGCCAGGGACAATAATTGAATCCTGTTCTTTTAGTTCAGTGGGCAACATATACCCATTTTTTAAGTGCACCTGCACTGCATATGTGCCAGGGGAAGGGAAAATAATATAGGTAATCCGTCTGTGAGTTCAGGGACCCAGGGGGTGACATATTCACATTTTTTTCTGTAAAGATTCTGGTGGGACAAATTATTATTTTTTGGCTAAAAAGTACAATTGCGGCCTGTACTTCATTTGTGATAGTGAAAGAAAATCTGTTAAATCCATCTGTTTCATTTGTGGGTGAAAAAAAATCATATATTTTTTTCCCATAAAGTACCTTTGAAGCCTGAAATGCAAATCTGATAGTGAAATATAATCAGCAAATCCATCTGTTTCACTGTGGGCAAAAAAATCATATTTTTTTCCCCCATAAAGTACCTTTGCGGCCTGTGCTGCAAATCTGATAATGAAATATAATGAGTAAATCCATCTGTTTCACTGTGGGTGAAAAAATCATCTTTTTTTTTCTCCATAAAGTACTTTTCTGACAGTCCAATAAAACCGTTAAATACTGCTGTTACATTGTTGGTTGAAAAAAACTCACTTTTTGTGCTAGATAGTACATTTGCGGCCTGCGCTGCATTTCTTGACAGTCCAATAAAACCAGTCAATACTGCTGTCACATTGTTGGTCGAAAAAAACCACACTTTTTTTCTGCTAGATTGTACATTTGCGGACTGCGCTGCATTTCTGAAAGTCCAATAAAACCGTTAAATACTGCTGTTACATTGTCGGCTGAAAAAAAATTCTCTTTTTGTGCTAGATAGTACATTTGCGGCCTGCGCTGCATTTCTGACAGTCCAATAAAACCAGTCAATACTGCTGTCACATTGTTGGTCAAAAAAAAACACACTTTTTTTCAGCTAGATTGTACATTTGCGGTTTGCGCTGCATTTCTGACAGTCCAATAAAACCGTTAAATACTGCTGTTACATTGTCGGCTGAAAAAAACTCACTTTTTGTGCTAGATAGCACATTTGCGGCCTGTGCTGCATTTCTGACAGTCCAATAAAACCGTTAAATACTGCTGTTATATTGTTGTTTGAAGAAAGCACCCTTTTTGTGATCGATAGTACATTTGCGGCCTGCACTGCATTTCTGACAGTCCAATAAAACCGTTAAATACTACTGTTACATTGTTGTTTGAAAAAAAACACACTTTTTGTGCTAGATAGTACATTTGCGGCCTGCGCTGCATTTCTGACAGTCCAATAAAACCGTTAAATACTGCTGTTACATTATCGGTTGAAAAAAACTCACTTTTTGTGCTAGATAGTACATTTGCGGCCTGCGCTGCATTTCTGACAGTCCAATAAAACCAGTCAATACTGCTGTTACATTGTTGGTTGAAAAAAAAAACACTTTTTTCTGCTAGATTGTACATTTGCGGCCTGCGCTTTATTTCTGAAAGTCCAATAAAACCGTTAAATACTGTTGTTACATTGTCGGCTGAAAAAAATAAACTTTTTGTTCTAGATAGTACATTTGCTGCCTGCGCTGCATTTCTGACAGTCCTATAAAACCGTTAAATACTGCTATTATATTGTTGTTTGAAAAAAACACACTTTTTGTGCTAGATAGTACATTTGCGGCCTGCACTGCATTTCTGACAGTTTAATAAAACCGTTAAATACTGCTGTTATATTGTTGTTTGAAAAAAACTAAAACTTTTTGTGCTAGATAGTACATTTGCGGCCTGCGCTGCATTTCTGACAGTCCAATAAAACTGTTGGTTGGTTGACAAATTCAAATTTTTTGTGACCGTTAAGTAATTGTATTAAATTTGTATCAAACTGTTGTGTGACCTCAAGAATTTTTTTTCTTTATGACCCCGCCACAGCCTTACTGTCAGTGAACTTAATTGTTGACTATCTGCTAATTTGGTGTGTGAACGCAAAGAATGAGGAGAGCGTCAAATAAGGGACATGGCCCTGGTTGTGGTGCTGCTGGTGTTGGTGGAGCTCCTGTTGCAGGGAGAGGACGTGGTTGATCTGTGCCAGCTACACGCACAAGTGAAACACCTTCCCCAGGTGCGAGTAGGCTACAGACCCTTTAGTGTTATTTGGTAGGCCCGAATGCCGCTCTACGAATGGTGAGGCCAGAACAAGTACAGGCGATAGTAGATTGGGTGGCTGACAGTGCCTCCAGTTCCTTCACATTGTCTCCCACCCAATCCCCTGCTGAAAGATCAGAGTTGGCACCTGCAGCCCATGGCCATCAGTCTTTCACCTCACCCCCTTGCAAATCAGCCAAGAAGTCTGAACCCCAAGTCATGCAGCAGTCTCTTCTGCTTTTTGATGACTCTGCTAGCAGGGTTTCCTAGGGCCATCCACATAGCCCTGCCCCAGAAGTGTAAGAGATTGAGTGCAACGATGCCCAACCACTTATGTTTCAGGATGAGTACATGGGAGGACCACCGCAACATGTCTCGGATGATGACAAAACACAGGTGCCAAGTTGCCAACTGCTGAGGCTTTCTGCAGTGTGCAGACCGACAAGGAGGGCAGGGGTGAAGACTGGGTGGAAAATGATGTGGAGGACGATAAGGTCCTGAACCCCACATGGAATCAAGGTCATGCGAGCCTGTGTAGTTCAGAGGAAGAGGCGGTGGTCGCACAGAGCCACCAGCACAGCAAAAGAGCGAGCAGGGTGCAAAAGTGGAGCTGCCGTCCCCTAGACAGTACGCCTACTACTGCCCACCGCACCAAGGGACCGAGCACACCAAAGCCAGCTCCAAGGAGTTCCCTGTCGTGGCAGTTCTTCAGACAATGTGATGACAACAAGACATGAGTGGTTTGCATGCGCTGTGCAATCAGAGTCTGAACCTGAGCACAACCTGCATGACCAGGCAACTAAGTGCAAAGCACGAGCTGCAAGGGAGTAGAAACCTCAAAAACCAAGAAAGGTCTCTGGCTCCTCCTGCTTCCTCTTCTGCTGCAGTCTCAGCCTATTTATCCCCCTCTGGAGTGACAGTGGCACCTGTCACCCTGCAAACAGAGGATGTGCCAGCGATGCCACTACCTGGGTCACCAAGCATCCCCACAAGTCCCATGGAAGCGTTCAGCTGTCTATCTCCCAAACACTGGAGCAAAATGGAGGAAGTACCCCCCTACCCATCCGCGATCCCTGGCCATGAATGCCAGCATTTCCTGGCCTTTGAAATGCTGTCATTCCGTCTGGTGGACACGGACAGTTTTAAGAATCTGATAGTGGTGGCTGTCCCACAATACGTTGTGCTTAGCCGCCACTACTTTTCCAGACGAGCCATCCCTTCCCTGCACAACTAAGTGGGGGACAAAATCAGGTGTGCACTGTGCAATGCCTTCTGTGGAAAGGTCCACCTAACTACGGATACATGGACCAGTAAGCACGGTCAGGGACGTTATATCTCCCTAACAGCACACTAGGTAAATGCAGTGGCGGCTGGGCCTGATGCGGATAGCAGTTTGGCGCATGTCCTTCCACCACCGAAGATTGCAGGGGCTTTCTCTTTGTCTCCTGTTGCTTCCTACTCCGCTTCCTCATACTCCACCGCCTCCTCATCCGGTCAGCGTAACATCTTCACCACCAACTTCAGCACAGCCAGGGGTAAACAACAGCAGGCAGCTATAAAACTTATCTGTTTGGGGGACAAACCCCACACTGCGCAGGACCTGTGGACAGCCATGGAACAACAGACCGATGAGTAGTTGGTGCCAGTAAGCCTCAAGCCCGGCCTGGTGGTGTGCGATAATGGGCGGAATCTCGTAGCTAGGGATGAGCGAACTCGAACTGTATAGTTCGGGTTCGTACCGAATTTTGGGGTGTCCGTGACACGGACCCGAACCCGGACATTTTCGTAAAAGTCCGGGTTCGGGTTCGGTGTTCGTCGCTTTCTTGGCGCTTTTGTGACGCTTTCTTGGCGCTTTTTGAAAGGCTGCAAAGCAGCCAATCAACAAGCGTCATACTACTTGCCCCAAGAGGCCATCACAGCCATGCCTACTATTGGCATGGCTGTGATTGGCCAGAGCACCATGTGACCCAGCCTCTATTTAAGCTGGAGTCACATAGCGCCGCCCGTCACTCTGCTCTGATTAGCGTAGGGAGAGGTTGCGGCTGCGACAGTAGGGCGAGATTAGGCAGATTAACTCCTCCAAAGGACTTGATTAACTGATCGATCTGCAGCTGTGGATCATTGAGCTGCTGATCCTCAATTGCTCACTGTTTTTAGGCTGCCCAGACCGTTTGTCAGTCACATTTTTCTGGGGTGATCGGCGGCCATTTTGTGTCTTGTGGTGCGCCAGCACAAGCTGCGACCAAGTGCATTTAACCCTCAATGGTGTGGTTGTTTTTTGGCTAAAGCCTACATCAGGGTGAAGCTGTCACACCAAGTGCATTTAACCAGCAATAGTCTGTTCATTTTTTGGCCATATACAAAATCAGGGGCAAGCTGCGCCTGTCACCAAGTGCATTTAACCCTCAATGGTGTGGTTGTTTTTTGGCTAAAGCCTACATCAGGGTGAAGCTGTCACACCAAGTGCATTTAACCAGCAATAGTCTGTTTATTTTTTGGCCATATACTACATCAGGGGCAAGCTGCGCCCGTCACCAAGTGCATTTAACCCTCAGTAGTGTGGTTGGTCAAGCTGTGACACCAAGTGCATTTAACCAGCAATAGTCTGTTCATTTTTTGGCCATATACTACATCAGGGGCAAGCTGCGCCCGTCACCAAGTGCATTTAACCAGCAATAGTGTGGTTATTTTTTGGCCATATCCCAGTCTAATTCTGTCACTAAATCCATACCTGTCACCCAGCGCCTAAATACTAGGCCTCAAATTTATATCCTGCTAAATCTCTCGTTACCGCTGTCCTGTTGTAGCTGGGAAAGTTATTTAGTGTCCGTCAAAGCACATTTTTTGTTCTGGGTTGAAATACAATTCCCAATTTAGCAATTTCATAATTTAGTGGTTTCTGCTATATCAGAGCTATTTGAAATCTATCCCTAAAAGGGTAGATCATATTGAAGGTGCACATAGAGGTCATTCAGAATAACTTCACACACACCCGCTACTGTGTATTTCCAAGTCTAATTCTGTCACTAAACCCATACCTGTCACCCAGCGCCTAAATACTAGGCCTCAAATTTATATCCTGCTAAATCTCTCGTTACCGCTGTCCTGTTGTGGCTGGGAAAGTTATTTAGTGTCCGTCAAAGCACATTTTTTGTTCTGGGTTGAAATACAATTCCCAATTTAGCAATTTCATAATTTAGTGGTTTCTGCTATATCAGAGCTATTTGAAATCTATCCCTAAAAGGGTAGATCATATTGAAGGTGCACATAGGGTCATTCAGAATAACTTCACACACACCCGCTACTGTGTATTTCCAAGTCTAATTCTGTCACTAAACCCATACCTGTCACCCAGCGCCTAAATACTAGGCCTCAAATTTATATCCCGCTAAATCTCTCGTTACCGCTGTCCTGTTGTAGCTGGGAAAGTTATTTAGTGTCCGTCAAAGCACATTTTTTGTTCTGGGTTGAAGTACAATTCCCAATTTAGCAATTTCATAATTTAGTGGTTTCTGCTATATCAGAGCTATTTGAAATCTATCCCTAAAAGGGTATATAATATTCAAGGTGCACATTGGGTCATTCAGAATAACTTCACACACACCCGCTACTGTGTATTTCCAAGTCTAATTCTGTCACTAAACCCATACCTGTCACCCAGCGCCTAAATACTAGGCCTCAAATTTATATCCTGCTAAATCTCTCGTTACCGCTGTCCTGTTGTAGCTGGGAAAGTTATTTAGTGTCCGTCAAAGCACATTTTTTGTTCTGGGTTGAAATACAATTCCCAATTTAGCAATTTCATAATTTAGTGGTTTCTGCTATATCAGAGCTATTTGAAATCTATCCCTAAAAGGGTAGATCATATTGAAGGTGCACATAGGGTCATTCAGAATAACTTCACACACACCCGCTACTGTGTATTTCCAAGTCTAATTCTGTCACTAAACCCATACCTGTCACCCAGCGCCTAAATACTAGGCCTCAAATTTATATCCCGCTAAATCTCTCGTTACCGCTGTCCTGTTGTAGCTGGGAAAGTTATTTAGTGTCCGTCAAAGCACATTTTTTGTTCTTGGTTGAAGTACAATTCCCAATTTAGCAATTTCATAATTTAGTGGTTTCTGCTATATCAGAGCTATTTGAAATCTATCCCTAAAAGGGTATATAATATTCAAGGTGCACATTGGGTCATTCAGAATAACTTCACACACACACGCTACTGTGTATTTCCAAGTCTAATTCTGTCACTAAACCCATACCTGTCACCCAGCGCCTAAATACTAGGCCTCAAATTTATATCCCGCTAAATCTCTCGTTACCGCTGTCCTGTTGTAGCTGGGAAAGTTATTTAGTGTCCGTCAAAGCACATTTTTTGTTCTGGGTTGAAGTACAATTCCCAATTTAGCAATTTCATAATTTAGTGGTTTCTGCTATATCAGAGCTATTTGAAATCTATCCCTAAAAGGGTATATAATATTCAAGGTGCACATTGGGTCATTCAGAATAACTTCACACACACCCGCTACTGTGTATTTCCAAGTCTAATTCTGTCACTAAACCCATACCTGTCACCCAGCGCCTAAATACTAGGCCTCAAATTTATATCCTGCTAAATCTCTCGTTACCGCTGTCCTGTTGTGGCTGGGAAAGTTATTTAGTGTCCGTCAAAGCACATTTTTTGTTCTGGGTTGAAATACAATTCCCAATTTAGCAATTTCATAATTTAGTGGTTTCTGCTATATCAGAGCTATTTGAAATCTATCCCTAAAAGGGTAGATCATATTGAAGGTGCACATAGGGTCATTCAGAATAACTTCACACACACCCGCTACTGTGTATTTCCAAGTCTAATTCTGTCACTAAACCCATACCTGTCACCCAGCGCCTAAATACTAGGCCTCAAATTTATATCCCGCTAAATCTCTCGTTACCGCTGTCCTGTTGTAGCTGGGAAAGTTATTTAGTGTCCGTCAAAGCACATTTTTTGTTCTGGGTTGAAGTACAATTCCCAATTTAGCAATTTCATAATTTAGTGGTTTCTGCTATATCAGAGCTATTTGAAATCTATCCCTAAAAGGGTATATAATATTCAAGGTGCACATTGGGTCATTCAGAATAACTTCACACACACCCGCTACTGTGTATTTCCAAGTCTAATTCTGTCACTAAACCCATACCTGTCACCCAGCGCCTAAATACTAGGCCTCAAATTTATATCCTGCTAAATCTCTCGTTACCGCTGTCCTGTTGTAGCTGGGAAAGTTATTTAGTGTCCGTCAAAGCACATTTTTTGTTCTGGGTTGAAATACAATTCCCAATTTAGCAATTTCATAATTTAGTGGTTTCTGCTATATCAGAGCTATTTGAAATCTATCCCTAAAAGGGTAGATCATATTGAAGGTGCACATAGGGTCATTCAGAATAACTTCACACACACCCGCTACTGTGTATTTCCAAGTCTAATTCTGTCACTAAACCCATACCTGTCACCCAGCGCCTAAATACTAGGCCTCAAATTTATATCCCGCTAAATCTCTCGTTACCGCTGTCCTGTTGTAGCTGGGAAAGTTATTTAGTGTCCGTCAAAGCACATTTTTTGTTCTGGGTTGAAGTACAATTCCCAATTTAGCAATTTCATAATTTAGTGGTTTCTGCTATATCAGAGCTATTTGAAATCTATCCCTAAAAGGGTATATAATATTCAAGGTGCACATTGGGTCATTCAGAATAACTTCACACACACCCGCTACTGTGTATTTCCAAGTCTAATTCTGTCACTAAACCCATACCTGTCACCCAGCGCCTAAATACTAGGCCTCAAATTTATATCCTGCTAAATCTCTCGTTACCGCTGTCCTGTTGTAGCTGGGAAAGTTATTTAGTGTCCGTCAAAGCACATTTTTTGTTCTATGTTGAAATACAATTCCCAATTTAGCAATTTCATAATTTAGTGGTTTCTGCTATATCAGAGCTATTTGAAATCTATCCCTAAAAGGGTAGATCATATTGAAGGTGCACATAGGGTCATTCAGAATAACTTCACACACACCCGCTACTGTGTATTTCCAAGTCTAATTCTGTCACTAAACCCATACCTGTCACCCAGCGCCTAAATACTAGGCCTCAAATTTATATCCCGCTAAATCTCTCGTTACCGCTGTCCTGTTGTAGCTGGGAAAGTTATTTAGTGTCCGTCAAAGCACATTTTTTGTTCTGGGTTGAAATACAATTCCCAATTTAGCAATTTCATAATTTAGTGGTTTCTGCTATATCAGAGCTATTTGAAATCTATCCCTAAAAGGGTAGATCATATTGAAGGTGCACATAGGGTCATTCAGAATAACTTCACACACACCCGCTACTGTGTATTTCCAAGTCTAATTCTGTCACTAAACCCATACCTGTCACCCAGCGCCTAAATACTAGGCCTCAAATTTATATCCCGCTAAATCTCTCGTTACCGCTGTCCTGTTGTAGCTGGGAAAGTTATTTAGTGTCCGTCAAAGCACATTTTTTGTTCTGGGTTGAAGTACAATTCCCAATTTAGCAATTTCATAATTTAGTGGTTTCTGCTATATCAGAGCTATTTGAAATCTATCCCTAAAAGGGTATATAATATTCAAGGTGCACATTGGGTCATTCAGAATAACTTCACACACACGCTTCTGTGCATTTCCAAGTCTAATTCTGTCACTAAATCCATACCGGTCACCCAGCGCCTAAATACTAGGCCTCAAATTTATATCCCGCTGAATTTGAATACAATACATTGGGCCAAATAATATATTTGTTGTTGTGGTGAACCATAACAATGAGAAAAACATCTAGTAAGGGACGCGGACGTGGACATGGTCGTGGTGGTGTTAGTGGACCCTCTGGTGCTGGGAGAGGACGTGGCCGTTCTGCCACATCCACACGTCCTAGTGTACCAACTACCTCAGGTCCCAGTAGCCGCCAGAATTTACAGCGATATATGGTGGGGCCCAATGCCGTTCTAAGGATGGTAAGGCCTGAGCAGGTACAGGCATTAGTCAATTGGGTGGCCGACAGTGGATCCAGCACGTTCACATTATCTCCCACCCAGTCTTCTGCAGAAAGCGCACAGATGGCGCCTAAAAACCAACCCCATCAGTCTGTCACATCACCCCCATGCATACCAGGGAAACTGTCTCAGCCTCAAGTTATGCAGCAGTCTCTTATGCTGTTTGAAGACTCCGCTGGCAGGGTTTCCCAAGGGCATCCACCTAGCCCTTCCCCAGCGGTGAAAGACATAGAATGCACTGACGCACAACCACTTATGTTTCCTGATGATGAGGACATGGGAATACCACCTCAGCATGTCTCTGATGATGACGAAACACAGGTGCCAACTGCTGCGTCTTTCTGCAGTGTGCAGACTGAACAGGAGGTCAGGGATCAAGACTGGGTGGAAGACGATGCAGGGGACGATGAGGTCCTAGACCCCACATGGAATGAAGGTCGTGCCACTGACTTTCACAGTTCGGAGGAAGAGGCAGTGGTGAGACCGAGCCAACAGCGTAGCAAAAGAGGGAGCAGTGGGCAAAAGCAGAACACCCGCCGCCAAGAGACTCCGCCTGCTACTGACCGCCGCCATCTGGGACCGAGCACCCCAAAGGCAGCTTCAAGGAGTTCCCTGGCATGGCACTTCTTCAAACAATGTGCTGACGACAAGACCCGAGTGGTTTGCATGCTGTGCCATCAGAGCCTGAAGCGAGGCATTAACGTTCTGAACCTGAGCACAACCTGCATGACCAGGCACCTGCATGCAAAGCATGAACTGCAGTGGAGTAAACACCTTAAAACCAAGGAAGTCACTCAGGCTCCCCCTGCTACCTCTTCTGCTGCTGCCGCCTCGGCCTATTCTGCTGCTGCCGCCTCGGCCTCTTCCTCCGCCTCTGGAGGAACGTTGGCACCTGCCGCCCAGCAAACAGGGGATGTACCACCAACACCACCACCACCACCTCCGTCACCAAGCGTCTCAACCATGTCACACGCCAGCGTTCAGCTCTCCATCTCACAAACATTTGATAGAAAGCGTAAATTCCCACCTAGCCACCCTCGATCCCTGGCCCTGAATGCCAGCATTTCTAAACTACTGGCCTATGAAATGCTGTCATTTAGGCTGGTGGACACAGACAGCTTCAAACAGCTCATGTCGCTTGCTGTCCCACAGTATGTTGTTCCCAGCCGGCACTACTTCTCCAAGAGAGCCGTGCCTTCCCTGCACAACCAAGTATCCGATAAAATCAAGTGTGCACTGCGCAACGCCATCTGTAGCAAGGTCCACCTAACCACAGATACGTGGACCAGTAAGCACGGCCAGGGACGCTATATCTCCCTAACTGCACACTGGGTAAATGTAGTGGCAGCTGGGCCCCAGGCGGAGAGCTGTTTGGCGCACGTCCTTCCGCCGCCAAGGATCGCAGGGCAACATTCTTTGCCTCCTGTTGCCACCTCCTCCTTCTCGGCTTCCTCCTCCTCTTCTTCCACCTGCTCATCCAGTCAGCCACACACCTTCACCACCAACTTCAGCACAGCCCGGGGTAAACGTCAGCAGGCCATTCTGAAACTCATATGTTTGGGGGACAGGCCCCACACCGCACAGGAGTTGTGGCGGGGTATTGAACAACAGACCGACGAGTGGTTGCTGCCGGTGAGCCTCAAGCCCGGCCTGGTGGTGTGTGATAATGGGCGAAATCTCGTTG
Source organism: Bufo gargarizans (assembly GCF_014858855.1). Taxonomy (NCBI): domain Eukaryota; kingdom Metazoa; phylum Chordata; class Amphibia; order Anura; family Bufonidae; genus Bufo; species Bufo gargarizans. The sequence goes on along the minus strand of NC_058085.1, from coordinate 85,744,493 downwards.
CAGCTCTGGGACTAGCCAATTTGACGCACATCCCTTGCTTGGCGCATGTGCTGAATTTGGTGGTGCAGAAGTTCATTCACAACTACCCCGACATGTCAGAGCTGCTGCATAAAGTGCGGGCCGTCTGTTCGCGCTTCCGGCGTTCACATCCTGCTGCTGCTCGCCTGTCTGCGCTACAGCGTAACTTCGGCCTTCCCGCTCACCGCCTCATATGCGACGTGCCCACCAGGTGGAACTCCACCTTGCACATGCTGGACAGACTGTGCGAGCAGCAGCAGGCCATAGTGGAGTTTCAGCTGCAGCACGCACGGGTCAGTCGCACTACAGAACAGCACCACTTCACCACCAATGACTGGGCCTCCATGCGAGACCTGTGTGCCCTGTTGCGCTGTTTTGAGTACTCCACCAACATGGCCAGTGGCGATGACACCGTTATCAGCGTTACAATACCACTTCTATGTCTCCTTGAGAAAACACTTAGGGCGATGATGGAAGAGGAGGTGGCCCAGGAGGAGGAGGAGGAGGAGGAAGAGGGGTCATTTTTAGCACTTTCAGGCCAGTCTCTTCGAAGTGACTCAGAGGGAGGTTTTTTGCAACAGCAGAGGCCAGGTACAAATGTGGCCAGCCAGGGCCCACTACTGGAGGACGAGGAGGACGAGGATGAGGAGGAGGTGGAGGAGGATGAGGATGAAGCATGGTCACAGCGGGGTGGCACCCAACGCAGCTCGGGTCCATCACTGGTGCGTGGCTGGGGGGAAAGGCAGGACGATGACGATACGCCTCCCACAGAGGACAGCTTGTCCTTACCCCTGGGCAGCCTGGCACACATGAGCGACTACATGCTGCAGTGCCTGCGCAACGACAGCAGAGTTGCCCACATTTTAACCTGTGCGGACTACTGGGTTGCCACCCTGCTGGATCCACGCTACAAAGACAATGTGCCCACCTTACTTCCTGCACTGGAGCGTGATAGGAAGATGCGCGAGTACAAGCGCACGTTGGTAGACGCGCTACTGAGAGCATTCCCAAATGTCACAGGGGAACAAGTGGAAGCCCAAGGCCAAGGCAGAGGAGGAGCAAGAGGTCGCCAAGGCAGCTGTGTCACGGCCAGCTCCTCTGAGGGCAGGGTTAGCATGGCAGAGATGTGGAAAACTTTTGTCAACACGCCACAGCTAACTGCACCACCACCTGATACGCAACGTGTTAGCAGGAGGCAACATTTCACTAACATGGTGGAACAGTACGTGTGCACACCCCTCCACGTACTGACTGATGATTCGGCCCCATTCAACTTCTGGGTCTCTAAATTGTCCACGTGGCCAGAGCTAGCCTTTTATGCCTTGGAGGTGCTGGCCTGCCCGGCAGCCAGCGTTTTGTCTGAACGTGTATTCAGCACGGCAGGGGGCGTCATTACAGACAAACGCAGCCGCCTGTCTACAGCCAATGTGGACAAGCTGACATTCATAAAAATGAACCAGGCATGGATCCCACAGGACCTGTCCGTCCCTTGTCCAGATTAGACATTAACTACCTTCCCATAACCATATATTATTGGACTCCAGGGCACTTCCTCATTCAATCCTATTTTTATTTTCATTTTACCATTATATTGCAAGGCTACCCAAAGTTGAATGAACCTCTCCTCTGTCTGGGTGCCAGGGCCTAAATATATGCCAATGGACTGTTGCAGTGGTGGCTGACGTGAAGCCTGATTCTCTGCTATGACATGCAGACTAATTCTCTGCTGACATGAAGCCAGATTGTCTGTTACGGGACCTCTCTCCTCTGCCTGTGTGCTAGGCCTAAATATATGCCAATGGATTGTTGCAGTGGTGGCTGACGTGAAGCCTCATTCTCTGCTATGACATGCAGACTGATTCTCTGCTGACATGAAGCCAGATCCTCTGTTACGGGACCTCTCTCCTCTGCCTGGGTGCTGGGCCTAAATATCTGACAATGGACTGTTGCATTGGTGGCTGACGTGAAGCCTGATTCTCTGCTATGATATGAAGACTGATTCTCTGCTGACATGAAGCCAGATTGTCTGTTACGGGACCTCTCTCCTCTGCCTGTGTGCTAGGCCTAAATATATGCCAATGGATTGTTGCAGTGGTGGCTGACGTGAAGCCTCATTCTCTGCTATGACATGCAGACTGATTCTCTGCTGACATGAAGCCAGATCCTCTGTTACGGGACCTCTCTCCTCTGCCTGGGTGCTGGGCCTAAATTTATGAAAATGGACTGTTGCAGTGGTGGGTGACGTGAAGCCTCATTCTCTGCTATGACATGCAGACTGATTCTCTGCTGACATGAAGCCAGATTGTCTGTTACGGGACCTCTCTCCTCTGCCTGGGTGCTGGGCCTGAATTTATGACAATGGACTGTTGCAGTGGTGGCTGACGTGAAGCCTGATTCTCTGCTATGACATGCAGACTAATTCTCTGCTGACATGAAGCCAGATTGTCTGTTACGGGACCTCTCTCCTCTGCCTGGGTGCTGGGCCTAAATTTATGACAATGGATTGTTGCAGTGGTGGCTGACGTGAAGCCTGATTCTCTGCTTTGACATGCAGACTGATTCTCTGGTGACATGAAGCCAGATTGTCTGTTACGGGACCTCTCTCCTCTGCCTGGGTGCTGGGCCTGAATTTATGACAATGGACTGTTGCAGTGGTGGCTGACGTGAAGCCTGATTCTCTGCTATGACATGCAGACTGATTCTCTGCTGACATGAAGCCAGATCCTCTGTTACGGGACCTCTCTCCTCTGCCTGGGTGCTGGGCCTAAATTTATGAAAATGGACTGTTGCAGTGGTGGGTGACGTGAAGCCTGATTCTCTGCTATGACATGCAGACTGATTCTCTGCTGACATGAAGCCAGATTGTCTGTTACGGGACCTCTCTCCTCTGCCTGGGTGTTGGGCCTGAATTTATGACAATGGACTGTTGCAGTGGTGGGTGACGTGAAGCCTCATTCTCTGCTATGACATGCAGACTGATTCTCTGCTGACATGAAGCCAGATTGTCTGTTACGGGACCTCTCTCCTCTGCCTGGGTGCTGGGCCTGAATTTATGACAATGGACTGTTGCAGTGGTGGCTGACGTGAAGCCTGATTCTCTGCTATGACATGCAGACTAATTCTCTGCTGACATGAAGCCAGATTGTCTGTTACGGGACCTCTCTCCTCTGCCTGGGTGCTGGGCCTAAATTTATGACAATGGACTGTTGCAGTGGTGGCTGACGTGAAGCCTGATTCTCTGCTATGACATGCAGACTGATTCTCTGCTGACATGAAGCCAGATCCTCTGTTACGGGACCTCTCTCCTCTGCCTGTGTGCTAGGCCTAAATATATGCCAATGGATTGTTGCAGTGGTGGCTGACGTGAAGCCTCATTCTCTGCTATGACATGCAGACTGATTCTCTGCTGACATGAAGCCAGATCCTCTGTTACGGGACCTCTCTCCTCTGCCTGTGTGCTAGGCCTAAATATATGCCAATGGATTGTTGCAGTGGTGGCTGACGTGAAGCCTCATTCTCTGCTATGACATGCAGACTGATTCTCTGCTGACATAAAGCCAGATCCTCTGTTACGGGACCTCTCTCCTCTGCCTGGGTGCTGGGCCTAAATTTATGAAAATGGACTGTTGCAGTGGTGGGTGACGTGAAGCCTCATTCTCTGCTATGACATGCAGACTGATTCTCTGCTGACATGAAGCCAGATTGTCTGTTACGGGACCTCTCTCCTCTGCCTGGGTGCTGGGCCTGAATTTTTGACAATGGACTGTTGCAGTGGTGGCTGACGTGAAGCCTGATTCTCTGCTATGACATGCAGACTAATTCTCTGCTGACATGAAGCCAGATTGTCTGTTACGGGACCTCTCTCCTCTGCCTGGGTGCTGGGCCTAAATTTATGAAAATGGACTCTTACAGTGGTGGGTGACGTGAAGCCTGATTCTCTGCTATGACATGAAGACTGATTCTCTGCTGACATGAAGCCAGATCCTCTGTTACGGGACCTCTCTCCTCTGCCTGGGTGCTGGGCCTAAATATCTGACAATGGACTGTTGCATTGGTGGCTGACGTGAAGCCTGATTCTCTGCTATGATATGAAGACTGATTCTCTGCTGACATGAAGCCAGATTGTCTGTTACGGGACCTCTCTGCTCTGCCTGTGTGCTAGGCCTAAATATATGCCAATGGATTGTTGCAGTGGTGGCTGACGTGAAGCCTGATTCTCTGCTATGACATGCAGACTGATTCTCTGGTGACATGAAGCCAGATCCTCTGTTACGGGACCTCTCTCCTCTGCCTGGGTGCTGGGCCTAAATTTATGAAAATGGACTGTTGCAGTGGTGGGTGACGTGAAGCCTGATTCTCTGCTATGACATGAAGACTGATTCTCTGCTGACATGAAGCCAGATCCTCTGTTACGGGACCTCTCTCCTCTGCCTGGGTGCTGGGCCTAAATATCTGACAATGGACTGTTGCATTGGTGGCTGACGTGAAGCCTGATTCTCTGCTATGATATGAAGACTGATTCTCTGCTGACATGAAGCCAGATTGTCTGTTACGGGACCTCTCTCCTCTGCCTGGGTGCTGGGCCTAAATTTATGAAAATGGACTCTTACAGTGGTGGGTGACGTGAAGCCTGATTCTCTGCTATGACATGAAGACTGATTCTCTGCTGACATGAAGCCAGATTTTCTGTTACGGGACCTCTCTCCTCTGCCTGGGTGCCGGGGCCTAAATATCTGAGAATGGACTGTTCCAGTGGTGGGTGACGGGAAGCCAGATTCTCTGCTATGGAACCTCTCTCCAATTGATTTTGGTTAATTTTTATTTATTTAATTTTTATTTTAATTAATTTCCCTATCCACATTTGTTTGCAGGGGATTTACCTACATGTTGCTGCCTTTTGCAGCCCTCTAGCCCTTTCCTGGGCTGTTTTACAGCCGTTTTAGTGCCGAAAAGTTCGGGTCCCCTTTGACTTCAATGGGGTTCGGGTTCGGGACGAAGTTCGGATCGGGTTCGGATCCCGAACCCGAACATTTCCGGGATGTTCGGCCGAACTTCTCGAACCCGAACATCCAGGTGTTCGCTCAACTCTACTCGTAGCACCTCTGGGCCTAGCTGTTTTGATGCACATTCCTTGCCTGGCACATGTGCTGAATTTGGTGGTGCAGAAATTCCTGAAAAATTACCCCAATATGTCAGAGATGCTGCAGAAAGTGCGGGCCGTCAGGTGCGTGCTTTCGGCATTCTCACTCTGCTGCTGCTCACCTGTCAGCGTTGCAGCGTAACTTCGGCCTTCCCACTCACCGCCTCATATGCGACGTGCCCACAAGTTGGAACTCCACCTTGAACATGCTGGCCAGACTGTGCGACCAGCAGCAGGCGATAGTGGAGTTCCAGCTACAGCATGCACGGGTGAGTCGCTCTGCGGAACAGCACTACTTTACCACCAATGAGTGGGCCTCCATGCGAGATCTGTGTGTCTTGTTGCGCTATTTCGAGTACTCCACCAATATGGCCAGTGCCAATGACGCCGTTCTCAGCGTTACTATGCCACTTCTATGCCTCCTTAAAAAAATACTTCGGCAATGATGGAGGAGGATGTGGCACAGGAGGAGGAGGAAGAAGAGGGATTATTTACAAGGGTTTCAGGCCAGTCATTCACAAGTGGCTACGAGGGTGGGTTCCTGCACTAACATACACCAGGTGCACAATTGTCCAGCCAGGGCACAGTTCTGGAGGATGATGAGGTGGAGGATGAGGAGGAGGAGATGGAGAAGGAGAAACCATGTTCACAGCAGGGTGGCACCCAAACCAGCTCATGGGCATTATTGGTGCATGGCTGGGGGGTTAAAGAGGACACAGACGATACACCTCCCACAGATGACAGCTTGTCGTTGTCTCTGGGCAGCCTGGCACACAAGAGCGATTTACATACTGCAGTGTCTCCGCAACGACCGCCGAGTTGCCTACATTCTAACTTGTGCTGATTACTGGGTGGCCATGCTGCTCTTTCCCTGTTACAAGGACAATGTACTGTCCTTAATTCCGTCACTGGAGCCCTGATCGGAAGATGCGCGAGTACAAGCGCACGCTGGTAGCCTTGGAGGTGCTGGCCTGCCCTTCAGCCAGTGTATTGTCTGAACGTGTGTTTAGCACGGCAAGGGGCGTTATCACAGACAAGCGCAGCCGCCTGTCCACAGCCAATGTGGACAAGCTCACGTTCATTAAAATGAACCTGGCATGGATCCCACGGGACTTGTCGTACCTTGTGCAGAATAGACATGTATACTGGCCTCACCCAGCAATTGTTGTACTCCAGCGCACTTTCTCTGTTTTATTTTTTATATTTCCAAATGTAAACAAAAAATAATAATAATAAAATAAAAATCAAAACCAAAAACCAGTGTTGGCCACATCCAATGCTTCCTCAACCTCCCACTCCATATGGACCTCCTCCTCTTAAATCAAGATTATTATTATTTATTTTTACGTATTTTATGTTATTTTAAGTCATTTACCTATCCACATTTGTTTGCAGAGCACTTGCCATGCTCTTGACCACATGTTTCTGCCTTTTGCAGCCCTCTAGTCTTTTCCATTACTTTTTTAGAGCCATTTTAGTGCTCCAAAGTTTGGGTCCCCATTGACTTCAATGGGGTTTGGGTATACTCAATTTTTGATTACATGCAATTATAAAACTATTCAGATCCAGGTGCTGGTTTGGAAAATGTTGAATTTTTTTTGTGGCACAACCCCCTTAAATGTGACAACAGACTCTAAGAATACAGCCACAAAGTCAGGTTTCTGCATGCAGTTTTGAAAGCATAAAACAGAAGTGGATTAAAAAAAGAGGAGTAATCGTATTCGTCCTTTATCTCCTTTTCTGATCCACTACTGATTTTGGCTTCCAAAACTGCAAACAGAAACCTGACCATGTACCTGTACCATAATGTTAAGCGACACTCTTAACCCCTTAAGGACTCAGCCCTATTTCACCTTAAGGACTTGGCCATTTTTTGCAAATCTGATCACTTTAAGTGCTCATAACTTTAAAACACTTTGACTTATCCAGGCCATTCTGAGATTGTTTTTTCGTCACATATTGTACTTCATGACACTGGTAAAATGAAGTAAAAAAATAATAATTTTTTTGCATAAAAAAATACCTAATTTATAGGAAAAATTAGCAAATTTAAAAGTTTCAGTTTCTCTACTTCTGTAATACATAGTAATACCCCCAAAAATTGTGATGACTTTACATTCCCCATATGTCTACTTCATGTTTGAATTATTTTGGGAATTATATTTTATTTTTTTGGGGATGTTACAAGGCTTAGAAGTTTAGAAGCAAATCTTGACATTTTTCAGAAATTTACAAAAACCCAATTTTTAGGGACCACTACAGGTCTGAAGTCACTTTGCGAGCCTTACATAATAGAAACCGCCCCCATTCTATAAACTACACCCCTCAAGGTATTCAAAACTGATTTTACAAACTTTGTTAACCCTTTAGGTGTTGCACAAGAGTTATTGGCAAATGGGGATGAAATTTGAGAATTTCATTTTTTTGCCTAATTTTCCATTTTAACCGATTTTTTCCACTAACAAAGCAAGGGTTAACAGCCAAACAAGACTGTATCTTTATTGCCCTGACTCTGCCGTTTACAGAAACACCCCATATGTGGCCGTAAACTACTGTACGGCCACACAGCGGGGCGTAGAGTGAAAGGTGCGCCGTTTTGTTTATGGAAGGCAGATTTTGCTGCACTGGTTTATTTACACCATGTCCCATTTGAAGCCCCCTGATGCACCCCTAGAGTAGAAACTCCATAAAAGTGACCCCATCTAAGAAACTACACCCCTCAAGGTATTCCCCTCAAGGTATTCAAAACTGATTTTACAAACTTTGTTAACCCTTTAGGTGTTGCACAAGATTTAATAGAAAATAGAGATACAATTTCAAAATTTCACTTTTTTTTCCATTTTAATATTTTTTTTCCAGTTACAAAGCAAGGGTTAACTGCCAAACAAAACTCATTATCTATGGCCCTAATTCTGTAGTTTACAGAAACACCCCATATGTGGTCGTAAACTGCTGTATGGGCACACGGCAGGGCGCAGAAGGAAAGGAATGCCATACGGTTTTTGGAAGGCAGATTTTGCTGGACTGTTTTTTTTTTACACCATGTCCCATTTGAAGCCCCCCTGATGCACCCCTAGAGTAGAAACTCCAAAAAAGTTACCCCATTTTAGAAAGTACGGGATAGGGTGGCAGTTTTGTTGGTACTAGTTTAGGGTACATATGACTTTTGGTTGCTCTATATTACACTTTTTGTGCGGCAAGGGAACAAGAAATAGCTTTTTGGGCACTTTTTTTATTTTTTTATTTACAACATTCATCTGACAGGTTAGATCATGTGGTAATTTTATAGAGCAGGTTGTCACGGACGCGGTGATACCTAATATGTATACAATTTTTTTTATTTATGTAAGTTTTATACAATGACTTCATTTTTAAAACCAAAAAAAATGTTTTAGTGTCTCCATAGTCTAAGAGCCATAGTTTTTTTCAGTTTTTGGGCGATTATCTTAAGTAGGGTCTTATTTTTTGCAGGATGAGATGACGGTTTGATTGGCACTATTTTGGGGTGCATATGACTTTTGGATCGCTTGTTATTACACTTTTTGTGACATAAGATGACATAACATACACCGTTTTTATTTTTATTTTTTTACGGTAGTCACCTGAGGGGTTAGGTCATGTGATATTTTTATACAGCCGGTCGATACAGACGCTGCAATACCTAATATGTATACTTTATTTTTATTTATGTAAGTTTAACACAATGATTTCATTTTTGAAACAAAAAAAATCATGTTTTAGTGTTTCCATAGTCTAAGAGCCATAGTTTTTTCAGTTTTTGGGCGATTATCTTTGGTATGGTATGATTTTTGCGGGATGAGATGACGGTTTGATTGGTACTACTTTGGCGTACATGCAACTTTTTTGATCACTTTTATTACCTTTTTTAGGACGTAAGGTGGGCAAAATTTCTATTTTCTCATAGTTTTTCTTTTTTTCTTTTTATGGCGTTCACCGTGCGGGGAAAGTAATATGACCATTTTAAAGATCAGGTCGTTACGGACGCGGCGATACCTAATATGTGTAGTGTATTTTATTTTTTTAATTTTTATTCAATGATAAATGTGTTTTTTTTATCTTAACTTTTTTCACTTTTTTTTATTTATTTTGATCCAGACCTACTTGGTTCTTGAAGATCCAGTGGGTCTGATGTCTGTATAATACAGTACAGTACACTATATAGTGTATTGTACTGTATTTTACTTACACTTTGTCTGAACAGATCTATGCCTTTAGCACAGATCTGTTCAGCACCATGGACAGCAGGACGCCTGAGAAGGCGTCCTGTTGCCATGGGAACCTTCCCCGTCTGCCACAACTTCGCAGACGGGGAAGGGTAAGGACGGGACTGTCTGGGGGCTCTCTCCATCGGGGGGCTGCAAAGGCACAGCAGCCCCCCGATGGGAGAGGGAGGGAGCTCCTTGACCCTGACAGTTAACCTTTTCCATACAGCGGTCCGTACGGACCACGTTATGGAAAGGGTTAACCGACTGACATCTGCACAGATGTCAGCCGTTTATACCAGAGTGTCAGCAATGTGCTGACACTCTGGTATAATCACTAGCCACCAACGAATTTTCAAGAGGAGGCGGGCTGGGGATTGCGATCCCGCCTGCCGCACCGCCCGCCTCCCGCACCGCCCCCACCACCCACAACCCCCCCTGCACCACCCGCCAGCATAAAATCATGCAGGAGTGCAGGGGGGGGGTGCAAAATTGATAGTTTAGGCATACTAAAGTTTCTGATCCCCGCAGTCCCTGATCAGAAACTGCAGAAAGCGCAGCAAACCGCAGGTCTGAATTGACCTGCGGTTTGCGGCGATTGCCGATACGGGGGGGTCACATGACCCCCCCCTGGCATTGTGACAGGATGCCGGCTGAATGATTTCAGCCGGAATCCCGTTCCGATTAACCCCCGCGGCGCCGGAATCTCGATTTAAAGTTCGGACGTACGGTACGCCCTGAGTCCTTAAGGACTCGGGAAATAGGGCGTACCGGTATGCCCTACGTCCTTAAGGGGTTAAAAGGGTTTTCTGAGATTTAAATACTCATGACCTGTCCTCTGGAAAGGTCATCAGTATCTCATCGGTGAGGGTCCTAAACCCGGGCCCCACACCGATCAACTGGTTGAGAAGGCAGCTGTGCTCGCAGCAGCACCGCATCCTTCTTACAGCTTTGCCTAAGTCAGTAAGGACACGTTCATCGGTCACGTGGCCTAAGTGTGACTCAGTCACATAGATGTGAATGGGGCTGAGTATGATACCAAGCACAGCCGCTATACAATGAACGGCGCTGTGCTTGGTGAGCAGACAGAAGACAGCAGCGCTCACCACTGATCACCGGGGGTCATGGGTGTCAGACCCCCACTGATCAGATACTGATGACCTATCCAGAGGTAAAACCTTTTAAGTGTACATTTTGATGTCATGTATTCTTTCCATCAGGAGTAACTGTGCAATCTTGCTGACGACTGGCAACACTAAAGTCACGGTCCCATAGGAGAGCTCCGTTATTACAGAGAGTGTCAGTGAGTCAGTGATATGAGACAAGAACAGTCAGGCACTAAATAATTGATGCACTCTGTTTATTGTCTTGTTTTTGATTTTTAATCATCATATAAATGAATAAGACACGCAGAGAAATGTCATGAATCAGCCATCACTTCGGGAATCCTGCAGCTGCATTAACTAGATCAGCTCCAGATAAGAGTGCGTCTGGGGAACCTCTCATTGGCTGAGATCGGAGCAGTATTCCCAGTATCACTGAACAGAACTGCTCCATAAGACGCGCTATGTAGCTATATATTGATCCCAGAGGGAGTAATGTAGTTTATAGGCAGTAATACCATTTGATCTGCCAGCACATCAGCCAAGTTAGGTGTTCCTCTGCCGTACAATAACATGGCTCTGTAATACAAAATCTCAATGGAAATGATATTTTGCTTCATGAAAAGAACCGTCATGTTATAAAGTATCAGATTAATTCAGCCTTCCCAGTACTCCATCTGTTACTGTATGCAACACAATACATTGTGACTATTCCTGACAACTGATACTATTTACAGGACCCATAAATCTACCATTGCCCCATATCTCCATATATCTTATAAACTATTTTGGACACCATTTTTGGTGAACTTTCCACAACCCACATTATATATACTTTTTTTTTAAATAAATCACCATTCTACACGTATTGGCAAGTCATTTTCTGGTTTTACATGACCCATTATCTGAGATCTATGATCTTCAATGACTTCCACAAACAGATATCATGGAAAATCACAGTTTGGTGCTCAATTTATACTCCTTATACAAGAAATAAAAAAGAGATTACACTGAAAACCACACTTTGTGTTCGGGTTAACATGTAAAAGTTAGAAATCAAGGGACTAAAATGATCTAGGTAGATAGAAACAATGCAAATGTATGTAGTCCCCTAGAGCAAGGGTACTTTGGACTGTGGATGCTTGTGGTGGCTTGCCCCTATTGCTACTAACCAAAGCCATCAAATCCCTACTTTATAGCATTTTGAAGGGTTAACTTGCACTATGATTTATACAGTTGTTTAGACTTACACTGTTTATACTGTTGAACTGCATTTACTGTGTATGTTTATTGCACTATATCCTGTTCATTTGCACTATAACTGCACTGTCTATGACAGACTAAAATTGCAACATTGTTTAAGTTTAGGCTGTACTTCTCCGCTCCACCCCTCTCACTAAAAGGTTGTAGTTCATTTATAAAAGGCATATAAGGAATTTAGAGCCCTTGGTTGTCTGCAGATAAGGACCAGTTTTTAGTAGGACAGACTCTACAATATAGCACACGTGACCAGAAGAAGACACTGAGATGGGATACTTAGCCACAGACCCTGGGTAAGGCTACTTTCACACTGGTGGCAGAGAGATCTGGCAAGCAGTTCCGTCGCCAGAACTGCCTGCCGGATAAGGCAAAATGTATGCTAACTGATGGCATTAGTAAGACTGATCAGGATCCTGATCAGTCTTAAAAATGCCTGATCAGTCGAAAAAATGCATTGAAATGCCGGATCTGTCTTTCCGGTGTCATCCGGCAAAACGGATCCGGCATTTATTTTTTTCACCTTTTTTTCAGTCTGCGCATGTGCAGAACGGAAGGATGGATCCAGCATTCCGGTATTCTGAATGCCGGATACGGCACTAATACATTCCTATAGGAAAAATGCCGGATCCGGCATTCAGGCAAGCTTTTTTCGCCGGAGATAAAACCGTAGCATGCTGCGGTTTTCTCTTTTGCCTGATAAGTCAAAACGACTGAACTGAAGACATCCTGATGCAAACTGAACGGATTACTCTCCATTCAGAATGCATGGGGATAAAACTGATCAGTTCTTTTCCGGTATAGAGCCCCTAGGACGGAACTCTATGCCGGAAAAGAAAACCGCTAGTGTGAAAGTACCCTTACCAGCCATTTGACCAGAGGGCCAGCTGGATGATTGAGCCACAGACCCTGAGCCACTAACTCTTTGGCCAGAGTATCAGCCTTCTGAGATAGAAAAACAGCTGTCTCAGGCCTTTCCTCAGCACAGAACCTTCTTCTGCCAGAGAGGAGACTGGAGAAGCCAGCTTAGTGCCTCGCCTGTATTGTTTGGCACCTGAATTCCTCCATTAAAGAAGCACCCTGGTTTACTGCAGACCCTGACTCTCTGGACTTGTTTCCCACTGGTGCACCACACCAGCAACTCGTGGTCACACCTCAACAGTCTCCAGGGAGACCCAGCATATCGATGGGACCACCCTAAACCTGGCCACTGCATGTACAATACCTATGCCACTGTATTTTGCATTTTCATCATTTCTATCTACCTAGCTCATTTTAGTCCCTTGATTTCTAATTTTTAAATGTTAACCTTAAAACAAGATAATGATATTAATTGTAATCTCTTATGTTATTCGATTTCCTGTTCTTGTACTTCCTGTTTTTGTATTTCTTGTGTAAGGAGTATAAATTTTAATTTTATATGGGCCTAATGAAGAGGGGAGTTCATCTTTGAAGCACATTACCCTGTTCCTTGTATTTTTTTTATTTTTTATTATTTTTTTAAAATTAACCTTTAGTCCATCAAGTCAGTATCAGAAATTGCCTTTTTATTTTTTACTATTTTAACTTAACTTGATAGAACTGATGTCTTTCTATGTAGCAGATGGGCTTTTAGGCCCCCTCAGGCACCAGGGACTAATAGAGACTACTACTTCTGCACCCCTACAACTAGGCCCCTGGCTATTGAGGGTGCATGGCTAGAAGTGGCAACTGCGCCTTCATGCCTAAATGGTCCTTAAAGGAGTTTTCGGGATTACTATGGTTTTTATATGTTCATGTAGTTGCTTACCTCATGTATATCTTCCACATGCATTTTTTTTTTTCAATCTGGACTATACTGACCCTTTTTCACCAGGTAAACCAATCCCTCTGGTTTGCTTCCATCCTGTATGTAGCTCTTCCTGTTCCTGTATCCAACCAAACCCATGATGCACCTCTCCTTTCTCTGCCACAGATCTAGCCCCACCCCTGACAACAATCAGCTAGTTTTTAGCTCCTTCCACCAAGCTAGTTACATGGACACTGTCCTATCACTTACCTCTGTATGGACATAGCATCACAGGAAATAAGAAAGAGATGCATGTAAATGGTCAAGTGACCACAGTCCAGGTAAAAGAAATGCATTATAATATTACAGCTACGTTCCTAAATGATTATTATAAAGGATATTGATGCAAATCGTAAAACTTCTTCAATCCTTCTCTGCGCTCTACATAAGAAGACATCAGTTCTATAAATGGCACACAGTAGCTCGGTGTCCTGTTACAGATCTTTTTTTTTAACCCCTAAGCTTCAAGTTATTCTAATATACAGTATAAAGCTGAGTGTATGTGTGTGTGTGTATTTCCGCTAAAGAAATCCGTACCGTCGCATTTACAATCACGAAATTTGGCACACAGGTACATCAGGTGTCTGGGAAGGTTTTAGACTCAGCTCTCTAGGATGTACCGTCCCTGAGATATTCCCCAAAAATGCTTTAGCCAATTAAAGCTTGGTCACATGACCCTTATCAGCCAATAGAAGCTTGCAGGTCCTCCAGCCTCCACATACACAGTTTTACTCCAGGTTTTCATAACAACCCGGCCATTTTTCTTTACTGCTTTAGGAGAGCTTTAAAGGAAATCTGTCACAAGGATAATCGCTATTTAAGTAAAGCCATGGCCTAATAGCACTTAGTACCTTATTTCCAGATGTGCCTTTGTTCCAGCAAAAGATGTTTTTGTCCTCTGAAAATCCAGTTTATTTAGTATGCAAATGAGCCAGTAAGGTGCCTAGAGGGGCGTCACTCTTGCAGGAAGGAGCCCAGACACGCCCCTGCCACAATGTGTCCAACCTCAAAAGACTTAAAACCCCAGTCCCAGGTCCTGATAAGCCATGCCCCTGATCTGGTTAGGCCATGCCCCCTCCCACTCCTGAGCCGACGGGGATTTAAAAAATGAAGGTAAAAATGTACTTCTGTCAGCTGCAGGGGTGGGAGGGAGGGTGAATTTCTCCCTGCAGCTTGCACTCAGACAGTACAGTGCTGCTATCTTAGAGTGAGCTATTCAAAAGGACGCGCCCCCGATTCAGTAAAGGCCACTGTTAAGGGGGGAAGGCCCCTGTGAAGGTCACTGTCAAGTGGTGGTATGCTGTGAAAGCAACTGTTAAAGGGAAAGGCTGCTGTAAAGGTCAAAGTTAAGGGGATGGGCTGCTGTGTAGGTCCAATTTTAAGGGGTGGAGTGTTGTGGAGGTCACTGTTTTGGGGGAGGGTGCTGTAGATGTTACTGTTATAGTGGATAGTGTTGATATCTTTTAACGACACACACAAACATTAAATGAAATAGATTAAATATACCCGAGCGAAGCTAGTGCCTGATAAAAGTAAAACTCTTCAATTGAGAGCCTGAACTGGTTCCCTCTTAGAGATGAGCTGTTATGACTGTAGGAAGGGACAGGCAAGAACAGTGAGCTGTAAGGCTAGAACCCAGCCTGTTTTCCTTACCTACTAGCAGTGCAAGCCCTAGATAGCTAGACCACAACTGGTCGACGGTCCTACATTATTTAAATGCAGAGAAGGACAAACCATAAAGACAGAAAAACACAATGCTAGAGTCGTAAGTAAATGGGTCAGAACCAGACAAGCTTTGCAGTACCAAATGAGAAACAGAGAGTGATCAGAAGACAAACCGAGATCAGAACCAGGTGGACAACACAGTAGCAAACGAGAGACAGAGAGTGGTGAAAAGACAAGCCGGGATCAGAGGAACAAGCAATCCTATAAGCACAGAAACAAGGAACCAGGAACACAGCTAGTGAGTCACAGACAATCACAAGCACTAGTGTATGCCAAGGAAGTGATTTAAACAGAGCACCGAGTCCCTGGATCAGTATGTGATAGGTCAATGATTCAGCGCTCCATTAAGCCTCATTCACACGTCCGTGTCCACGCTCAAATCCTTGAAAAGGTGGTCAGTGATGGCTTCATGAAGATGTCTGTGAAACATTCATGTGTGGTCTGTGTGTCCGTTTTTTGCTGTCTGCATGTCATCCGTTTTTCGCAGACACCGTGCAACAGAAAAATAATTTTCAAAGCATTTCTTCCTAATGATCTGGGAAACATGGATGAGACATGGATGGCATCCGTGTTGCATCTGTGGGTTTCACGGACCCATAGACTATAATAGGCGTGATGGGTCCGGACCGTGAACACAGAAAAAATAGAGCATGCTTCCGTGTTAAAACCACAGACCTACAGACCATGCTAAAACACTGTGTGAATATACACATTTAAATGAATTGGTACGTCTGCTGTCCGTGGGAAACACGTACAGCACACGTACATGAAACACTGACGTGTGAATGAGGCTTTAGTTAGAAACACTATAGTACATAGTAATAGAGTAGCTGAGCAATCAGCCCACTGCTAGTCTCCTCCAGCACAGGCCCGCTGCAGGGAGAAACAGAGCATTGCATCCGGTTCCTAAGGATCCTCTCGCGTCACCAGGGGGCGTGACTCAGCAAGGCTGAGGATCGGTGCACTGGAGCCCAGACAGGTAAGTTTATCTCATCAGGCAGAGTTCTGCACTTGCAACGGGGTATCCCCCAAGATGAGAGCGCACCCCCTGTCGCTTGATTGACAGGGCTGGATATCTCCACCGGGGAACGACACCTCTTGAGGAAGTAGGGCCTCCCCAGGTATGGGTTTTCTTACCTCTATTCCCTATAATCAATCATTATATACCATTGTATACAGTACTGACAATCTCAAATTCCAGCTATATGTATGGACTTTGCATAACCAGGGGTCAGGACCTGTTCATCAGAGAACTAGGTTTGATGGTTGATAGGTATCCGGAGCATATACTGTATTTCCATATGTAGCATTTACTATGCCAGGCATGTGGGTGTATCTTTAAATTACAGCTGCCTATGACATGCTGGGTGAGGGGTGCATCTCATAATTGTAGCCCGTTCCCCCTGGTCATACATGATAATGATAAATAGTACTCTCCCACCTAGCAAATAACACTCCATTACTGCTTCCAGTGTAATAATTAGTTTTTCTTTATTATTTATATGCTGAGCCGCAGTGAATTCATCCCTACTGTAGCTTCTCACATTGCAACACATAATAGGACCTTCAAACCTCCAGCAGAAACGGTTCTTATTAATCCAGTACTAATAAAAGTGAACGGTATTATAAAGGTGGCCATACACACTAGATATGCATTGGCCAAACCAGCAAATTTCAGTGGAACTGGCTGATTATCTAATTGGCATGTACGTCAGGTGAAAGAAGGGTCAGGTACACTGGATTTTAACATTCCCAGTCCTTTGTTCTCAAGGAAGCTGAGATGTCTTGCAGCAACCTATTCCTTTTTCCTTTTGAAAGCACATGCATGCTCATCCGAACTGTGCATGCATGTGTGGGGACGCCATTAGAAGCATTCAGCCAACAGCTATTGAAAATGTATACAGAGCTTGAAGGGAACCTGTCACCTCCAGAACACATTTTAAACCAACATCATTACCTTACAGTAGCCCCCAGTGTATGCATTAGGGGTGAATAGGTCATCAGTTAAAATATGTCAGAAAAACCCTTTAAGTTTCATGGTATTGTATAACTAAAATTGGTCCAGAGGATTGTATTCATCCTTGTGGTCAGTGCGAGGAGCTGAAAGGTGGTAGACCACTAACCATTCCATTACATTTGAGGATCTTCTGGAATGCCGTGTGATTTTGTTACTGAAATACTTGTTTTTCAGCCATCCTTAACAATTTCCTAAGGTCCTTGGGCTGTCTATTTTGGCAAGCACACGGGAACTGTTGTTTTACCTTCATTCTTGATGGAGTAACAAGAGAGCGTATACAGATGAAGTCCTACTAAGGAGGACTTGCGGTCATCGCTGGAGAAACTTGTCACCCAATACTTTCATCCTTGTAGACATATCAGCACAATAAGTCTACTCAATATCCATGGACTACATAAATGGACTTAGCTTTTTTTATAAGGATAACGGTACCTGAAAGCTGGAAGATGCTGGTGGAATCATACACCTTTATGAGACCCTGTGCCCAAGCCAATAGTCCCTGTTGCAACATTGACTAAGTAGCAGCTAAAGATGACATAGAATTGTTTATGGTCTATGGTAATAGTACCTTGGGGAACAAGGTTATTCTAAGTACTTGTCTGGGGCAGGAGTAGAACTGGAGGCAAAAGAAGTAGCAGGAGAAGTTCTGTAAGCATTCTGACGACTTGCAGAGAGATACTTGTTCCCCAATACATTCATCAACTGTAGACATATCAGAACTATAGGTAATACATAATATCCATGGACTCCATAATTGGGCTTGGGTTCTAATAAGTAAAATGAAGGAAACTAGAAGACGATGGTGGACCATCAAGCCTGCCATCGTCTTCCAGGTACCAGATAAAACAATATTTTTTTTCCCATTGTCCGTTAAGCTATTGAGTTTCTTTGACTGCATTTATAACCCAACCCCAAACAACGTATCCTCAACATACTTAAAAGGATTTCATGAGATTTTCAGATGGATCCTCAGAATAGGCCATCAATATGTGATTGGCAGGGATTCAGCTACCAGCACCCCTGTTAATCATCTGGTTGAAGAGGCTATGACACTTCGGTTAGCGCGGCGGCCCCTTCATAGGCCAGTGACGTCAAATTCATTGGTCACATGGCCTAGGCAAAGCTCAGTCCCATTCAAGTTAATGGGATTGAGTTGCAATATCAAGCGAAGTCGCTATACAATAGATGGAGCCGTGCTTGGTAAGCTGCGAGGAGGTCGAAGTGCTCAAAAGAGTGTCGTAGCCTCCTCAAATAGCTGATTATGGGAGTGTCGGGAGCCAGACTCCTTGAGAGTAAACCATCAATATGAAAATTTCAGAAAACTCTTTTTACCATTATGTGATGCTACATATTCCCTAGTGATAGGATAAAAAAGGAAAGGACGAATAGATAGAAGGTGACCCACAGTGATGTATTATACATCATTTTAGTATACATTATGATGTTCTAAATTTAAACTATCATCTCTAGCCAGCCAGATATTTTATAGCTTTGGTGCTAAACGGGTTAACACCTTGTATTCCTGGATGTCATCCAACTCCATCACAGAACATTATGGGAGGTGGGGGGAGCGAATCCTTTTTTTTTTTTAATTGGGGCAGATGAGCAGAGGCGAGAAACTTGGCCGAATGTTGGAATAATTAAGTATTTCTAGAGTATCTGGAAGTGAAAAGCAGAAACGAAGCAAAGTCAGGATTATAGGATCCCAGGAGAAGACAAAACTACTGGAGTCAACTCAATAGTCTGAGTTAGCCTGGTCTCATCCCCAGTGAAGTTCTCTTTCTCGTCAGCATTTCTGTCTACTTTGTCTACATTTCTTCTGCTTGCCTCAATGGCCTCAACCAATTCCTTTGTAACAGCACAATTCAAGCTAGTATGAATAATGTCATATAACAGAGCATAATAATCACAATGCATATACAGAATGAGCCATGAAAAACGAAATCCTGTTTCCCCTGTGTAGATTGTAAAAAATAATGGAAGAATGATGTACTTACCCGTTACAGGAGATGCTGGAAATGGCTTCCGCCAGCGGCTATGCAAAGTGGTGCCCCACCTGTATGTTCAGGAACATCTTCTGTTCCATATTCTGGACATAAGTCTCAATTTGCTGCTTCAGTTCAGGCAGTGAGGATTCATTTTATAAACCCTATGCTTCATGTAACCCCAAAGATAACAGTCACACACTGGTAGATTTGGTTATTGTGGAGGTCACAACTCTTTATGTTCTTCTGCGAACACCAAATGAACATGGATGTCATAATAACATTTGTGGGAGAGGCTAAAGGCAAATGACGAGAAGAAGCACCTACCGATGCCCTAAGCTGGCTGAGTTGTTTCCCCGGAGCCAGGAGCGAGGGTAAGCCCAGCAGTGGGCATACCCTAAATGGGACTTGAAAAGAAAAGGGGGGGGGGGCGGGTGTGAACAGGAAGGGCCCAGAGGAGTCGGGAACCGGCGTTTAAGAAGGGTCAGATGCCCCTCCCACAAATTCAGGCTGACATTTCAGCCTTCCAACTTTTGGCAGAGGCTAAAGGCAAATGACGAGAAGAAGCACCTACCATGCCCTAAGCTGTCTGAGTTATGCCCGGTGCCAGGAGCGAGGGTAAGTCTAGAAGTGGGCAAAAAGAAGCGAGGAGACCGGAGTAGTGACAAATCATTTAATTCCCTTCAGAGCACAAGATTACAGAAAGCCTGGGATATCTTGACATTTGGATTTGGAATGTAAAACAAGAGGAACACCAACGACCCATTTTTTTAATCACGTGTGCGGAGACTCCATTTTTAGAAGCTGCGGAAGCAGCCCCAATATGGAATGAGTGCCCAGAGATGACCGATGGGTTATAACCGAGACCTGATGCCAGTGTCCTGATATGAGATATGAACTGAACAGATGACAGAAAACTCCAGTGGAAAGGCAACAGCGGGCCATCAGGGGGAGCGTCTTGCAGCAGCGCTAGCAATTGTTGGAGGACCATGACCGGAGACCAAACACTGAAGGTTCTGAAAAACTTGACCTCGGTGGGAGGCCCGTGCTGCGTGGTCTTGGTGGAAGGTAACCGGAGGACAAAATCGTCCTGGGTCCAGGACAATTGCTGCCTCTCCAAACCCTGATGCTTTGAGGTGGTGCTAGTGAACTCGCCTGGTCTAAGGAAACCATAAAAACCGAGGTACATAGCTGCCTTAATGACTAAGCTGGGAGAGTGCCCAAAAGGATGACCATCTAACACAGAAAGAAAGCCTCCTAAAACATCTAACCGGAGACAGACTCCTGGGATGTGACTACAAACAACATGAAAATTATGGGAAAGGGAGAGCCAAACTAGTCTGCGGAGGAGGGACATGATCTTGAGTGATTTCGCTCTGCCTTTCAAGATAATGTCGACCAAAGCTCAATTATCGGTGACAAACATCACAGGTGTATTGGCCCACTGATGTCCCCAAACTTGGGCAGCCTCCACAATAGGGTAAAGTTCTAGGAGGGAAGAGGAGCTCAGACTTTCGGGGTCTCACCGGACATCTAAGGGCCAATGACCAGCCATCCAATGCTACCCAAAAATAACTGCAAACCCGCGGGACGCAGCTGCATCAGAAAATACGGTGGGGTATGACGGCCCCCAAGAAGGCACAAAAAGGGAAATGCCGTTCCATGAGGATAGGAACAGTGACCACATGGCCAATTCCGCCATGGCATGGCTGTCCAGATGGACGATGCTGTCCTGGTCGGGAGCCGAAGGCAGCAACTGGAGCAGCCTGGAGGTGAATGCCCTACCCTGTGGCATGATCCTGGAGGCGAAATTGAACCGCCCCAACAAGGATTGGATCTCAACCCTGGAAAGGTGGCCCGAGGACACAGCGTGGGAAATCACTGCCCGGCAACTAGCAAGTTTCTCCTCCGGATGGCTGGCCTCCATCTGGATGGAATCCAAGATGATGCCTAGAAAAGTCACCCTATTGGCGGGACACTCGGACTTAGCGTGGGCTACCGGGACCTGCAGGCTTGAAAAAATTTGGAGCAGAGTAGCCAGATTACCCGACCCGCCATGCGGTCCCTCGATGATCAGGAAATCATTGAGGTAGTGGATGACCGTAGGCAAACCGCCGTGATGAAGGAGGATCCAATGCAAAGCCTTGGCAAATTGGTTGAACAACCATGGACTACTCTTGGAACCAAATGTGAGTCTATTCGCAAAATAGTAGCCACCAGCCCACTTAAGCCCGTAGTATCCCCATAAATGCAGTTGAATAGGAAGGAGCCCCTGCCGGAAATCACGATGGACTTAATCGCCTCATCAATAGAGGAATATTGCATCGAGAATTCCTCTGATGGGATGAGTGAATTGAGTCTGGGTGTGGAAGAAGCATGGGGAGCGGACAGATCATAGATTAAACATTTTTTATTGGATGTTTTCTTAGATACCAGGCCGATAGGGTTAATACGCCAGGAAGAAAAAGGAATAACCTCAAGCGGGGCCAATGAGGAAACCCTTATCAACCTCTGACTGGAGCAACACCTCAACTGCTCTCAGGTCCCCAGAGGCAGACCGCAAGTTATCACCCTCCCAAGACATCTGAGGAAGGGCAATAAGGCCCGTGTGGAAGCCTTCCGCAAAACCAGACAACAGGAATTGCTCGAACCCTCTGTCATGATGATCCTGCAGAAGGACACCTAGCAGATCAAGATTAATGTCGGCTAGTCAGGACAGCTTGGCAGACCTCTTGGGACAGGCGGAACGAGGGTGAGCCCTGAAACACAATGAGCAGATGTGGAGTTCCCTGCAGCCATTGAAGACACAACCGCTTGCATTAAAATTGTTACAGACCTGACTTCTACCCAGGTACACTATGGGGCGACCAAGCTTGTCAACCCCGGGCGTGCCCAGTTAGGAACTCGAGGGGCCGGGCAGGGACCTATCCTGAATGGAGTTGACAGCGTTAGGACACCAGTCTGAGGAGTGAAATATGGACTGGCACACTGTACATGAAGGAACCCTGATACCCGCAATGTGGCGGCAGAGCAGCTCCATGTTGATGTTGGCCCAGTTGGTGACAAACTGGAACTGAACCAGGGCAGCCGCAGCCTTAGCCGAGAAGGAATGGTGGTAGTCGTAAAACGACGAGCCACCATACTTGTGCCCCAGATCGGTGACAAGGTAGAGATAAGAGTCTAACTCCTCTCTCCTTTCAGGCTGAGCTGAACAAATGACGTCCCTAAAAAGACTGAATGCCGGCACAAATTCAGGGATGGAGAGTTTCCTATTAATCCTAACATCCTTGGCCTTCAGCACGAGAGAGACATCGCCACAGTTAATGACCCTTTTTTCAGGAACGTCTTGTGAGGCGATGAGGATAGATGCCAAGTTCACATCCTTCCCAGCCAAAATATCTTTTTTGATGCCATCCGGAATGAAATGGGAAGGAGCCAACTGGGGTGTGATGCTGGTAATACCTGGCGAAGGCACCTGAGAAGAAAAGGGCACTGCCGGAGGGTCTGACGCTTGGGGGGGGGCGAAGGGTCCTGAGACTCCAGCACCGTCACCCTGGACTGAACGTCCGCAACCAAGCAGACCAGGGAGTCAATAGTGGATTGCAACTGGGACAGCGACTGTTGAATGGACGTAATCCCCGACTGGACACCCGACGGGCTCGGGCTGGTAATCAGCTGCTTATAAAATTCTGCCTTATGGGCAGACACTGGGTGAGGGATCCTCCTTCTGTTAAGTCCTGCGACCAGCTTGGGAATCGTCCAACTTCTCAGGCACATGGTGCCGGACTGTCCTGAAACAAGAGTTTCGGGGACTGACATGGAATCATCCACGTCTGAAGCTTGCGACATGCTCAACCTGCAAAGAAAAAGAGACACTTCTGGATGACTATGCATGACCGGAACGTAGGACGACCAGCGCCAGGGGGAGAGAGGCTTGTGAAAGACTGAGTAACGTACCTGATGCTGCTGGAGAAGACCTGTGCAGATGTTTTAATTTAACCCGACCTAAGCAATGTGTCGGATAGATGGAACCTGCTAGAACCTGGAAGAAAAAGTAGGACATGCAGACTAACCAGACCCCTAACCAATACCCAGCCGGTAGGAAGAAAGACGGAGCGAAGCCCGAGCGTGCCGGGAAGTGAGTGAGGGGGCGAGAGCATGAACGAGCGTGAGGCGGAGGAAGAGGAACCGGCCCGTAGATGGGCAAACCTTGAAAACAGGCAACAAGAGTGACCGGACCTAAACAGAACCACCGGAGGTTGTGACGCGAATAGAACGATGACCAATGACCCGTGGAGCCAAGATGACCCAAGGTTGAACCGAAGGGTGGACCGAACGAAAGTGACAAGTGAATGCGGCCTGTGAAAAGCAACCTGAGGGTGCCTAGCCCAGAGGGCATATGCGAACCCAACGGAATCTGAGAGGGCATGGTGCGGAAAGCAAGAAACCGAACAGCAGGAGAGAAGACGGACGGAGTCTGAAAATCAGGAGAGGAGGCACAATGGGGAACCCAGAAACACCACACCACGTAGCCTGGCGATTGACAGACCTGGCAGTGCCAGGAAGATGTAAAGCAGAAGGGAACGGGCTTGGGCGAACCAAGCGTGAGAAGTGTGGGCGGGGCCTGTGCGGATCAGGACGAAGATTGCCATGGATGGAGCCAAGCCTGGACGAACCCGGCCGACAGCGACAGACCCTGGGAAACCGAGACAGTAAAGATGCAGGGAGACCAGGCCTGAATGTACCAAGCAGACAAGGAAGAACAGAGCCTGGGTGCACCAGGATGAGACTGACAGCGTGATAGACCGAGCCTGAGTGGACCGGGGAAGGATACACAATAAAAGTTAACTGAATGTAGCATTTCACAGGAGGACAGAAATGATCGAGACGGAAGGACGAACAGCTGAAAAGAGGATGGCCTGGGCGATCCAGGAGACAGAGGTAGATACGAGCCTGGGCGATCCAGGAGACAGAGGTAGATACGAGCCTGGGCGATCCAGGAGACAGAGGTAGATACGAACCTGGGCGATCCAGGAGACAGAGGTAGATACGAGCCTGGGCGATCCAGAAGATAGAGGTAGATACCAGCCTGGGCGATCCAGGAAGACAGAGGTAGATACGAGCCTGGGCAATCCAGGAAGACAGAGGTAGATACGAGCCTGGGCGATCCAGGGGGAAACAGGAAAAACATAAGAACACAAATAAATTAACATGCACCTATAGTCAAACTGACAAAGACAGCTCTGCTACATCTGCAAATCAATATTGGTGACGGCAGGGATTTGTGCAAACGGCCAGTGTGCTGTGACTATGCCTAGTTATGTCTTTGGCTTAGCTGTGTATTTTCCTCCCAGGTGAGTCGCATTTATGTGAAAACACAGCCCAGCATACGCTCCATGTGAGAATCTTGCGCTCTATGACCAGCTCCTAACAACCACCACATAGAATATAGAGGTGCTGGTTTAGCTGCAATCCCATATCATGAGCAATGTCAGTGTGTGTGGAAACCTGATATGCAATGCAGCTGTATGAAGCATAGAGAAACAGGGAGGAGCGAGCACAGGTGAGATTGGGCAGGTATAACAAGTAATAACCAGGACACCACATGTAAATTTAAACACACAAGTCCGGCAGCAATACTCAACATGCGTTCCACGCTGGAACGCACGCCGTCACCGCGACCGGAAGCAGGGTAAACGTGAGCGCTGATCGGAGGAGCCTTGTGGAGGGGACGGGACTGAGGGAAGAATCTTACCCGTCCTGGAGACTCGTACAGGCAGTGTACAAGCGGTGGATGAATCGGACTGCAGGAGAGAAGGCGAGGCGGCTCCTTATCCAGCGACTATGAACAGGAAGCGCCCACAGGAGTCGGGAACCGGCGTTTAAGAAGGGTCAGACGCCCCTCCCACAAATTCAGGCTGACATTTCAGCCTTCCAACGTGTGGTGTATAGCAAGACACTCTCATGATCAGTACACTGTGCATAGAATTTCTGAAAGACTTTCATGGACACTGCTGTGTTCACATTCTCATCAAGGAATACTGGACCCACAATCCACGTACCCATAGCTGTTTTTGAATTCTGAAGTGGATGTTAGTTCTGCTCATGTGAACTTTCTGTGTTCCAAAAATTAACAAACCTGGGTAGATGGAACCAAACTTCATCGGACATGATGTAGTGCAACGGGTCCAAATGTCTACCTACGATCATATCCAGTAAGCCAACTGCAATATGTTGCATAGTGTACTCCTGCTTATGTCCTTCTATGTCCTCCTGCGTATGTCCATAACTCTTTGGCCAACCGACACTCGATATGGCAATTTCAGCACATGTTGACATATTCTTCTGCTGAGATAAATTTCATGTTGATTTCTTCGGGCTTCTCATAATCACCTTCTTGGATTTCTACAATATGGTTGTCTATCTCTTGGCATTGGCCACGCATCTTGTGTTATACCACTGCTTTTGATGGAATGGGAGAGCCCAGAGATTGACCAGCGACCACATGGATGAGTCTTGCATACATAGGCCTCCACTATCAGAATTCTTTGTTGAATGGAATATGGCATGTTGGACACACTCATAAAACTACTGTACTCCACAAGGAGAACCACTCGACTGGCAGGGAAAGATGGGCCTCATTCATTTCTTACCCTGATCTGGTAAATGGAAAGAGCACCAATCAGAGGGATCAACCCTACCAGGCAGTATGTCTGTTGTAATAGGATCGGTCCTGCTGACGTGCTCTTGAATGCTGAGCTCTGGTAGCTATGGGTAACAAAGGTAGTTTTACTGTAAGATAGTTTTGATGAATGTGGCACCATAAGCATTTTCCTGTACGAACCACACAAGAGAAGCAGGGTTTTGTTTTTCGTGGCCCACTTTTTAGTGTACCCAGCTTTCTAAAATTCCATCTTACCAGCAGCTCTGCTGAACTGATTCCTTCATTTCCCCGCATCTCCTGAATGAACTACGGTCCTAGGAGCCAGAGAAGGCAACTAGCATTGTGGAGATTTATTCAAAAGTGAAAGAGGTGTTGTGGTCTCAGCACAACACCACAAGGTGAGCGACACTGAACATAAGATTGGAAAGTGATTCTTCCCTATTTGCTTTTTTAAAATGGTGCTGCCCTACGAAGCAGTGTTCTTACCTTTTTCAACACGAGCACAAAGGATCTGGTGCATGAAATGGTGTAATGGTCCTTCTGCCGCAAAAGAAGACACCAGTATTATAAATGGCGCATGGAGGGTGGGGACTTCACATAATTGTATGTAGATAGATATAGTGCAGAGAAAAAAAGGGGGTCAGTCAGCACATCCCAAAGCGCAGGGGCACGTTGCTATGGCTGAGAACAAGACTCGTTTGTCCCACAGGTTGATTTTAATTAGTGTTAGTATATAGCCTGGCCCACTCCCCATCACTCACTGAAGCCACATGGCACCAGGAGAGAGATAGTGTGTGGACTCTCATTGCAGTCCTTGGTGACCATGTGGCGCCGGAGGTGGTGTGGAGTGGGCCCGGCGTGCATGCTGGTGACTGCTTTCCCTGGATATAGTGGAGGCCATTTTGGCACCGAAAATGACGGAAATTCAGGCGGATCCAGCATGTAAGTGGAACCTGCACTTTCTGAATTGTATGATAGCTGCTATGGCACATAACAGATATATTTAGTGTTAGGAACCCGTCTAACTAGAGATTGCCTTGACAGTCGGCAGACGGGCTCAAATAATTTTGTACAAAACGATTTGCCAAATATCTCTAACTTATTAGTTCAGCATTTGATATTATGATGCAATTTTGTACTTTATTTGGTTTGCAGTGAGCTGTTGCATTCCTTGTTTTGTTTAACAGTCTTGTTCTCAGCCATAGCAACGTGCCCCTGCGCTTTGGGATGTGCTGACTGACCCCCTTTTTTTCTCTGCAGTTTGTGCTGGAGGTGTGGCTGCCTCTTTAGTCATGCACTCCTGACCAGCTCGTTTGTCCCACAGGTTGATTTTAATTAGTGTTAGTATATAGCCTGGCCCACTCCCCATCACTCACTGAAGCCACATGGCACCAGGAGAGAGATAGTGTGTGGACTCTCATTGCAGTCCTTGGTGACCATGTGGCGCCGGAGGTGGTGTGGAGTGGGCCCGGCGTGCATGCTGGTGACTGCTTTCCCTGGATATAGTGGAGGCCATTTTGGCACCGAAAATGACGGAAATTCAGGCAGATCCAGCATGTAAGTGGAACCTGCACTTTCTGAATTGTATGATAGCTGCTATGGCACATAACAGATATATTTAGTGTTAGGAACCCGTCTAACTAGAGATTGCCTTGACAGTCGGCAGACGGGCTCAAATAATTTTGTACAAAACGATTTGCCAAATATCTCTAACTTATTAGTTCAGCATTTGATATTATGATGCAATTTTGTACTTTATTTGGTTTGCAGTGAGCTGTTGCATTCCTTGTTTTGTTTAACAGTAGATAGATATAGATATTAGCGTCTGGAGAAACGACATACGAATATCACCATGCAAAGCGAAACAAAAACCATAGCACTATCCTCGGACAAACCATCACTCCCAGCACCAAAGCCAAAAGTCTCGGAGTCATTTTTGACTCAGACATGACAATGGATGCACAAATAGGATCAGTAGTCAGCGGATCCCATCACCTTCTTCGGCTGCTGCGTAGACTCATCCCCTTCATCCCTGAAGGAGACGCAGCAACAGTAGTTGGAACAACTATTAATTCCCGACTTGACTACGCAAACTCCCTCTACCTAGGACTTCCTAAATCCCAAATTTCACGTCTACAAGTCATCCAGAACACAGCCGCTAGACTGATAACGGGGAAAAAAAACTGGGAATCTATCACTCCGTCCCTGAGGACCCGTCATTGGCTACCTGTGAAAGATCGGATCACATTCAAGACCCTCTGCCTCACCCACAAATGTATACAAGGGAAAGCCCCCCAATACCTCTGCGACAAAATAAAAGCCGTTACAAATCAAAAGGCGAACGAAGATTCGCAGTCCAAGGACCCCGGCTATGGAACACCCTACCCGCAAAGATCCGATTAGAAGAAAATCATCTGGCCTTTAGGAAGAAGCTTAAGACCTACCTCTTCTAAAGGCACAGGCGGAAAATGGCTGCAAAAGCGCCCTGAGGCGATTCAGTTCGCAAGTGTAGTGCTATACAAGTTATTCATTCATTCATCACAGAAGCTGACAGTATACCAGAGACTGCAGAGGGAGTACAAACTGGCCCCATATCTGGAGAAACTCCCCAATCCAAGAGACCGACAGATCCTGAGATGGTACAGACTGAGCGCCCACAGCCTGCTCATTGAATCCAGGCATCACCGACAGAGGTACATGCCCAGGGAGAGCAGGAGACGGTGGAGGATGAGGCTAATTTCCTGCTGAGGTGCCCCAAATACTCAGCAGTGAGGGCGACTCACTTCAGGAGACTGTCTGATCTCTGCCCAGACTTCACCTCCATGGAGGAGGAAGAGAGACTCTCCATACTGCTGGGGCAAGAGGAGAACACAACGGCCACAGCAGCACAATATATTACTGCCTGCCTGATATGCCATGGACTCCTATATCCCCACCCTAGATGTGTCCCCATCCCCCAAACTTACCCCATACCCCCACACTGAATGTGACCCCATCCCCCAACCCTACTTAATTATTTCCCACTTGCTTTGGCAATGCTAAAATGTATTTATCCTGCCAATAAAGCTTATTTGATTTGATATAGATAAATACAAGATAGATAGATAATACATACATAAAACATAGATAAATAGATAGATAGACAGATAGATAGATAGATAATACCTTTATACATAAAAGATAGATAGATAGACAGATATGAGATAGAGGAATAGATAAATGAATGGATAGATAGATAGATAGATAGATAGATAGATAGATACATATGAGGTAGACAAATGGATGAATGAATGGATAGACAGATAGATAGATAGATAGATAGATAGATAGATAGATATGAGGTAGACGAATAGATGAATGAATGGATAGATAGACAGGTAGATAGATAAATATAAGATATATAGATAATACATACATACATAAAACATAGATATTTATTAGATAGATAGACAGATAGATATACAGATACATACATACATAAAACATAGATGGATAGATAGAGATTAGATAGATGATAGATAGATAGATAAATAGATAGATAGATAAATAGATAGATAGATAGATATTAAATAGATAGTAGAGATGATCGAGCATGCTTGGCTGAACCTGTACCAAGTACCGCATGTGCTCGTGCGCAGCCAATAAACATGCAGGGAGGTACTGACACGCACCATAATGCTGTAGCCATGTTGGCTATAAAGCACCTGATGACACGTGTTCGGCTCAGTCTTAGCTGAGCATAGGAAGGGCAGGATAGTGTAGGGAGTGTTATTGGAAATTTTTTATTACCAAAACTTCTCAGAGACCCAAAAGTCCTTTTTTAGCACTATTGTGTGTGACAGCAGCAATATAGATTTTCAGTGCATCTTGCGCTAAATAGCGTTTAATAGGCCGATGCGGACAGTTAAATGATCCGCGACACATCTCCTGTGTAAACTGTGCGCATCCCTAAAATATCTGTGACATCCAGTGCACTTTTTCCGTAGACGGTGTCCGCTGTGGACAGTTAAATTTTCCGCGCCACATCTCCTGCGTAAAGTGTACGCATCCCTAAAATATCAGTGACATCCAGTACACTTTTTCCGTAGATGGTGTCCGCTGTGGACAGTGAGATTAGCTGCCCCACATCTCCTGTGTAAAGTGTGCACATCCCAAAAATATCTGTCACATCCAGTGTTTTTTTTCAATAGACGGTGTCCGCTGCGGACAGTGACATTACCAGTGCCACATCTCTAGTGTAACGTATGCACATCCCAAAAATATCTGTGACATACAGTGTACTTTTTCAATAGACTGTGTCCACTGCGGACAGTGAGATTAGCTGCGCCACATCTCCAGTGTAACGTGTGCACATCCAAAAAATATCTGTGACATACAGTGTACTTTTTCAATAGACTGTGTCCACTGCGGACAGTGAGATTAGCTGCGCCATATCTGCAGTGTAAAGTGTGCGCATCCCCAAAAAAATCTGTGACATCCAGTGTACTTTTTCAACAGACGGTTTCCGCTGCGGACAGTGACATTACCAGTGCCACATCTCCAGTGTAACGTGTGCCTAAAATTTTTATCTGTGACATACAGTGTACTTTTTACGTAGACACTTTGGACAGTGACATTACCGGTGGTACCTTTCCTGTATAACGTTTCCTCATCCCAAATACCTGTGACATTCCCTGTAATTTTTTTATTAGCCGCTGGTGACAGCATTGACATTATCTGCGAGATATCTCCTGTGTGACGTTTTGACATCCCAAATACCTTTTAAAAAAAATTTGCGCATACAAGTCCAAATTCTACACTACTGTACGTGTGACATACTTTCAAGCATATATCACATTTTAAATGACGGAGGCAAGCAGTAAGGGACAGGGAAGGGGACTGCTGCCAGAGCACAAGAAAAACAGTCATCCACAATACCTAGCTTTATATCCCAGTTTGCAGGGTGGCGCAGGATACCACTCTTGAAGTCAGACCAGTGCGACCAAATAGTCGGTTGGATTGCAGCAGATATTGCTTCCAGTAAATTAAGCACTACCCTGTCATCCACCAAGTCCAGTCTTGATACTCCTTCCTCCCACCATGGAGAGTCTGGCCAAACAAGTAATCCCACACTCGGATATTCCGAGGACCTCTTTTCCTCGCCATTCCTTGATTTGGCCCTCTCGCCAAGCACACCTAAAGCAGAGGGCAGTAGTGGAATACCAGCTGCAACATGGTCGTCGCCTTTCCAGTCAGCTTCCGCTATTCGCAAGCGAGGAGTGGGCATGGATGTCTGACCTCTGTGAGGTTTTAAGAAACTTTGAGGAATCAACACAGATGGTGAGCGGCGATAACGCTATTATCAGGGTAACCCTCCCACTTCTGTGTCTACTCAAATGCTCACTGCTCACAAATAAGGACGACGCTTTGCTTGTGAAAGAGTTGGAAATGCCTCCGCTACAGAGGGTAGTACCCATGGAAGTTTAATTCCATCTGTTGAGCGTGGGTGGGCAGAAGAGGAGGTAGAGGATGAGGAGATTGAGAGTCATCCTCCTGATGACGACAGCAAAGTCTTGCCTGTTGGTACTCTGGTTGACTTCATGTTAGGCTGCCTTTCCAGCGACCCGCGCGTTATACGCATTTTAGACAACACGGATTACTGGTTGTTAACGCTTCTCGACCCCCGCTACAAAGAAAACTTCTCATCTCTCATTCCTCTGGTGGAGAGGATGAGCAAACGGTGCAATACCAGAAGATCCTTGAAAAATTGCTCCAAAAATGTCCATGATGAAAATAAGGCACTTTAAATATGTTGTTTATGGACTGAATACACTGTATTCCCATGCACCCCTTCCACCACAAACAAGGGTATATGGTTGAATCTTCCTTTTATCATCCTTCTCTTCCATCATATCAACATGCTTATTCATTGCATATAATGCCCTCGCATACATGCCCTCGCATATAATGTTTTACAGGGTCAGCTCACTAGCAGGCCCTCGCATATAATTTTTTAGAGGGTCAGCTCACCAGAAGGCCCTCGCATATAATGTTTTAGAGGGTCAGCTCACCAGCAGGCCCGCACCTAAAATCTTTTACAGGGTCAGCTCACCTGCAGGCCCACACCTAAAATCTTTTATAGGGTCAGCTCACCAGCAGGACCTCGCATATAATGTTTTACAGGGTCAGCTCACCAGCAGGCCCTCGCATATAATGTTTTACAGGGCCAGCTCACCAGCAGGCCCTCGCATATAATTTTTTAGAGGGTCAGCTCACCAGCAGGCCCGCACCTAAAATCTTTTACAGGGTCAGCTCACCTGCAGGCCCGAACCTAAAATCATTTACTGGGTCATCTCACAAGCAGGCCCTCACATATAATGTTTTACAGGGTCAGCTCACCAGCAGGCCCTCACATATAATTTTTTTTATAGGGTCAGCTCATCAGCAGGTCTTCACCAACAATCATTTACAGGGTCAGCTCACCTGAAGGCCCTCGCATATAATTTTTTAGGGGGTCAGCTCACCTGCAGGCCCTCACCTACAACCTTTTACAGGGTCAGCTCACCAGCAGGCCCTCACCTACAATCTTTTACAGGGTCAGCTCACCTACAGGCCCGCACAGTAAATCTTTTACAGGGTCAGCTCAACAGCAGGCCCTCGCATGTACTGTTTTACAGGGTCAGCTCACCAGCAGGCCCTCGCATATAATTTTTTAGAGGGTCAGCTCACTAGCAGGCCTTCACCTACAATCTTTTACAGGGTCAGCTCACCAGCAGGCCCGCACCGTAAATCTTATACAGGGTCAGCTGACCAGCAGGCCCTCACATATAATTTTTTACAGCGTCAGCTCACCAGCAGGCCTTCACCTACAATCTTTTACAGGGTAGGCTAACCTGAGGGCACTCGCATATAATGTTTTAGAGGGTCAGCTTACCTGCAGCCCCTCACCTACAACCTTTTACAGGGTCAGCTCACCAGCAGGCCCTCGCATATGTTTTACAGGGTCAGCTCTCCAGCAGGCCTACACCTGCAATCTTTTACAGGGTTGGCTCACCTGAAGGCCCTTGCATATAATTTTTTAGAGGGTCAGCTCACCAGTAGGCCCTCATCTACAACCTTTTAGAGGGTAAGCTCACCAGCAGGCCCTCACCTGCAATCTTTTACAGGGTCAGCTCACCAGCAGGCCCGCACCGTAAATCTTTTACAGGGTCAGCTCAACAGCAGGCCTTCACCTACAATCTTTCATAGGGCCAGCTCACCTGAAGGCCCTCGCATATAATGTTTTAGAGGGTCAGCTCACCTGCAGGCCCTCACCTACATCCTTTTACAGGGTCAGCTCACCAGCAGGCCCTCGCATAATGTTTTACAGGGTCAGCTCACCTACAGGCCCTCGCATATAATTTTTTACAGGGTCAGCTCTCCAGCAGGCCCTCACCTACAATCTTTTACAGGGTCAACTCACCAGCAGGCCCACACAGTAAATCTTTTACAGGGTCAGCTCAACAGCAGGCCCTCGCATATAATGTTTGACAGGGTCAGCTCACCAGCAGGCCCTCGCATATAATTTTTTAGAGGGTCAGCTCACAAGCAGGCCTTCACTTACAATCTTTTACAGGGTCAGCTCACCACCAGGCCTTCACCTAAAATATTTTACAGGGTCAGCTCACCTGTAGGCCCGCAACTAAAATCTTTTACAGCTTCAGCTCACCTGCAAGCCTGCACCTAAAATCTTTTACAGGGTCAGCTCACCTGCAGGCCTGCACCTACAACCTTTTACAGGGTCA
This sequence comes from Bufo gargarizans, assembly GCF_014858855.1. Taxonomy (NCBI): domain Eukaryota; kingdom Metazoa; phylum Chordata; class Amphibia; order Anura; family Bufonidae; genus Bufo; species Bufo gargarizans. Next base: position 85,710,770 of record NC_058085.1, on the reverse strand, counting down.
GATCACCAGCAGGCCCTTGCATATCATGTTTTACAGGGTCAGCTCACCAGCAGGCCCTTGCATATAATTTTTTATAGGGTCAGCTCTCCAGCAGGCCTTCACCTACAAGCTTTTACAGGGTGATCTCACCTGAAGGCCCTCGCATATAATTTTTTAGAGGTTCAGCTCACCAGCAGACCCTCACCTACAATCTTTTACAGGGTCAGATTACCAGCAGGCCCGCACCGTAAATCTTTTACAGGGTCAGCTCACCAGCAGGCCGTCGCATATAATGTTTGACAGGGTCATCTCATCAGCAGGCCCTTGCATATAATTTTTTAGAGGGTCAGCTCACAAGCAGGCCTTCACCTACAATCTTTTACAGGGTCAGCTCACCTGTAGGCCCGCAACTAAAATCTTTTACAGCTTCAGCTTACCTACAGGCCCGCACCTAAAATCTTTTATAAGGTCAACTCACCAGCAGGCCCTCACCTAATTATACCTAATAGGTAATTTGCCCTTATGCTTATGTGCTTGGATGTGGTAGCTGTAGCCATTTCTCAGGCTCCCTCTCCAGAATCGATACATTTTTCAAGGCTGTGTATGATGCCCTCCTTTATGTGTAACAAAGGGTGTATTGGAGTGCCAGTTCCTTGTAATTTTTGACAGCCCTTTCACTTAGCGCATAGGCTTTCTGAGTGTAGGAGTGCTACTACATGAACAATTGTACCACAATGTAAATGAAGCCACTTCTTTGTAACTTCGGAGTGCCACTTCTTTGTAATTTTTGGCACCACTTGCATTTTATATACAAGCAGGCATGGGATTCAGTCGGTTCCCTCCGGTTCTCTAGATCCGGTTGTTAAAATTACAGCCGGATCGGAGAACCGTGTTGCTGGCTGAATCCCAATCTGGAGCTCGGCAGCGGTGGCAGCAGCAGAGCACAGGAGAGGTGTCTCCCTTTCCTGCTCCTCTGATAGCTGCAGTCACTAGGCTTGCAGCCTATCAGAGGCTGGTGCAGGCGGAGTGATGACATCATCGCGTCTGCCTGAGCCAAGATTTGTACTGCGCGGGACACAGGCCGGAAGAGGCCTACATCCCTGCCAGCATGGAGGTAAGTATTAGTGGGGGTTTTTTCTCGTTTATCGGGCTTGCAATGGGGGGCATTAACTGGGGGAATTACTGGCACATGATGGGGAATACTATGGGGGCATTACTGGCACATGATGGGGGACACTATGGGGGGCATTACTGGCACATGATGAGGGATACTATAGGACCATTACTGGCACATGATGGGGACACTATGGGGGCATTACTGGCACATGATGGGGGCATTACCGGCACATGATGGGGGATACTATGGGGGCATTAGTGTCACATGATGGAGGACTCTATGGGGCATTACTGGTACATGATGAGGGACACTATGGGGGCATTACTGGCACATCATGGGGGACACTATGGGGGCACCTACTGGCACATCCTTGTGGACACTATGGGGGCATCTACAGTCCTGGCCAAAAGTTTTGAAAATGACACAAATATTAGTTTTCACAAAGTTTGCTGCTTAACTGCTTTTAGATCTTTGTTTCAGTTGTTTCTGTGATGAAGTGAAATATAATTACACGCACTTCATACGTTTCAAAGGCTTTTATCGACAATTACATGACATTTATGCAAAGAGTCAGTATTTGCAGTGTTGGCCCTTCTTTTTCAGGACCTCTGCAATTCGACTGGGCATGCTCTCAATCAACTTCTGGGCCAATTCCTGACTGATAGCAACCCATCCTTTCATAATCACTTCTTGGAGTTTGTCAGAATTAGTGGGTTTTTGTTTGTCCACCCGCCTCTTGAGGATTGACCACAAGTTCTCAATGGGATTAAGATCTGGGGAGTTTCTAGGCCATGGACCTAAAATGTCAATGTTTTGGTCCCCGAGCCACTTAGTTATCACTTTTGCCTTATGGCACGGTGCTCCATCGTGCTGGAAAATGCATTGTTCTTCACCAAACTGTTGTTGGATTGTTGGAAGAAGTTGCTGTGTTGGAGGGTGTTTTGGTACCATTCTTTACTCATGGCTGTGTTTTTGGGCAAAATTGTGAGTGAGCCCACTCCCTTGGATAAGAAGCAACCCCACACATGAATGGTCTCAGGATGCTTTACTGTTGGCATGACACAGGACTGATGGTAGCGCTCAGCTTTTCTTCTCCGGACAAGCCTTTTTCCTGATGCCCCAAACAATAGGAAAGAGGCTTCATCGGAGAATATGACTTTGCCCCAGTCCTCAGCAGTCCATTCACCATATTTTCTGCAGAAGATCAATCTGTCCCTGATGTTTTTTTGGGAGAGAAGTGGCTTATTTGCTGCCCTTCTTGACACCAGGCCATCTTCCAAAGGTCCTCTCCTCACTGTGCGTGCAGATGCGCTCACACCTGTCTGCTGCCATTCCTGAGCAAGCTCTGCACTGGTGGCACTCCGATCCCGCAGCTGAATCCTCTTTAGGAGACTATCCTGGCGCTTGCTGGACTTTCTTGGACGCCCTGAAGCCTTCTTAACAAGAATTGAACCTCTTTCCTTGAAGTTCTTGATGATCCTTTAAATTGTTGATTGAGGTGCAATCTTAGTAGCCACAATATCCTTGCCTGTGAAGCCATTTTTATGCAACGCAATGATGGCTGCACGCGTTTCTTTGCAGGTCACCATGGTTAACAATGGAAGAACAATGATTTCAAGCATCACCCTCCTTTTAACAGGACAAGTCTGCCATTTTAACCCAATCAGCCTGACATAATGATCTCCAGCCTTGTGCTCGTCAACATTCTCACCTGAGTTAACAAGACGATTACTGAAATTATCTCGGCAGGTCCTTTAATGACAGCAATAAAATGCAGTGGAAAGTTTTTGGGGGGATTAAGTTCATTTTCATGGCAAATAAGGACTATGCAATTTATCTGATCACTCTTCATAACAATATTTATGTAATTCTCAAAACTTTTGGCCACGACTGTACAGGCACATCATGGAGGACACTATGGGAGCATTACTGGCACATCATGGGGGAACCTATGGGGGCATCTACTGGGGGCATTACTTGCACATCATGGGGGACACAATGGGGGCATCTACTGACACATCACGGGGGACAATATAGGGGCATTACTGGCACATCATGGGGACACTATGGGGGCATCTACTGTGGGCATTTATACTGGCTAATCATGGATGACACTATGGGGGCATTTATACTGGCACATCATGGGGCACTATGGGGCCATTGATACTGGCACATCATGGGGGACACTATGGGGGCATCTACTGTGGGCATTTATACTGGCTAGTCATGGATGACACTATGGGGGTATTTATACTGGCACATCATGGGGGCACTATAGGGGCATTGATACTGGCACATCATGGGGGACACTATGAAGGCATCTACTGGGTGCATTTATACTGGCACATCATGGGGGCATCTACTGGGGGCATTTATACTAGCACATCATGGGGGCTATCTACTTAGGGTCATTTATACTGGCACATCATGGGGTACACTATAAGGGCATCTGCTGGGGGCATTTATACTGGCACATCATTGGGGGCACTATGGGGGAATCTTATACTGGAACATTATGGAAGCACTATGGGGTTAGAAGGGGGAGAACACTATGGGGGATATTACATAGGCACATTATGGGGGCACTATGGGGAAAGGGAAGGAGCGCTATGGTGGCATCTACTTGGGGTACTATATAGGGTCATTTTATACTGGTACAAAGAAGGAAAGTCGTCCCTCCAAGGGAGAGTGGTGCAGCCGCACCTCTCACCGGAGTACTGCTCAAAAACGTAAATATATGAGAATTAAAGGGGCAGTAATGTTTTAAAGGGTTTCTACCACTTCGTGTCACTTATTTAGCTGTCAGACACTAGCGATCCGCTAGTGTCTGCTCTGGCCAACCATCCTAATATAATTGCTTTTGGGGCGGTGGTTTGGCTAAAAAAACTACTTTTATTAATATGCTAATGAGCCTCTAGGTGCTATGGGGGCGTCATTAGCACCTAGAGGCTCCGTCTACCTTCCGAAACTGCCGCCGCCGAGCGCGTCCCTCCAGCCCGCTCATCTCCTCCTGAATGCGATCCTCGTATGTATTCTGCGCATGCGCAGTAAATGTCTGACAGCTTCCCTGCTCAGACATCTCCACTGCGCCTGTTCCTCGGAGCACTATGGCGTCATCGCGCAGGCGCAGTGGAGATGTCTGAGCAAGGAAGCGGTCAGACATTTACTGCGCATGCGCAGAATACATACGAGGATCGCATTCAGGAGGAGATGGGCGGGCTGGAGGGACGCGCTCGGCGGCGGCAGTTTCGGAAGGTAGACGGAGCCTCTAGGTGCTAATGACGCCCCCATAGCACCTAGAGGCTCATTAGCATATTAATAAAAGTAGTTTTTTTAGCCAAACCACCGCCCCAAAAGCAATTATATTAGGATGGTTGGCCAGAGCAGACACTAGCGGATCGCTAGTGTCTGACAGCTAAATAAGTGACACGAAGTGGTAGAAACCCTTTAAAATATTACTTTTAATGGTATGGGTAAGAATATAATCCCCTTACAAACATAAACAGACAGACACAGTCGGGACCCTAAATTCACGTAGGTAGCCCGCTGGGAGGCGGGTCACGCTAGATGGGGCCCCACGGGCAGACCCTTGTTAAATATGTGTGGACCCCAGAGGTCAGGGGGAACCACACCTGATGGTGAAAATAAACATAAGTGCCCTGTATACCAGGGTGAGGGTCAGGACAAAGCCTTTTGTGGGTAAGAAAACAAGGAGAGATCTTACCAGTAGACGATTATAGGCAGCGTTTATTCACCGAGCTCAAAAAGTCACCGGAAATGATGGTCTTTTCCCAGCGCATAAATAAGGTGTCTTTTGAAGGGGGGTCTTAATGGAATAGGTTGTGCGTCGTGGAGGGCTGCAGGGAAGTAAACTGTCCCTGTTGCACCCTGCTTGACCTAATGTGACCCTAGTGCCCTAACACGGGATCCGTGCCCCGCAAGGGGTGGTCCAGTCCGGAACCTCACCCTGGTCTAAGGTCCCTATAAGACCCTGCTAGGGTGGTTGGAAGGACACCTAATGTAGTTGTAAAAAAACGTAGATATAATGAATGAGTATGTTCACCTGTCCCTACGCGTTTCATCAATTGAACATACTTATAGGGTAGTTATAATGGACCCCATGAATCGTCAGGGGATGGGGGTTGACACTAGTGGTGGCTGTCCTCAACTGCACAGTATAGATAGTGTATTGCTGAGCAGAGAAGGGGGGCAGACTAAATTAGGCCACTAGTGATACATGGTGTATTTTCACTTAAAGCCGACCTCAACCGCAAAGAACAAATAGATTAATGCTAAGCAATTGGAAGGGGGGCGCAGACTGGCTCGGACCACTCAATGGTGTATGGTGTGGTTGCTATGTACCTAGAGTGCTTATGGCAATATCCAGGGGTACATGCGGCCTAGGATGCGTGTGGCAATCGTCTAGCCGGACCGGCGTCAGACAGTATGTGTAGTGTCCGGCGGTGTAGCGTACTGGCTCATTATGGGGACATTATGGGTAAGGGGAGAGGAGCACTATGTGAGCATTATATAGGGGTATTTTATACTTGAACACATTATGGGGGCACTATAGGGATATTAGTTCAACAGGGGGCACTAAGAGGGGGAATTTTTGTACTGGCACACATAACAGGAGCATTTTTAGGGGGCATTTTTTGTACTGGGGCACATTACAAGGGACATTATTTGTACTGGTGCTCATTTTAAGTGGCCACTTTGCCCCCCACAGTAATACTGCTCCAAAGTTGCACCAATAGTATTAATTCTCTGCCAGAGTGCACTTAGTAGTAATAATTTCCCCACTGTGCCCCAGAAGTAATATTGCTCCCTTATTACCAATAAGAGTAACCATGTTCCCCATAGTCCCCCAGTAGTAACAGGGGGACATAATGTTTTACACTTTTAGTGTATTGAAGGGCACTATCTCTGTTGTACTAATGTTATCAGGGGGTTTATCTGTTTCTGCTGGTTAGTATTAGGGAGCACAGAGGGCACAGTACTAGGGGCACTGTCTGTGTGATACTGGCATTTTCAGGTGTACAGTTTCTGTAGTATAGTATTGGGGAGCACAGCGGGCACAGTATTAAATGTGGCAGGATGAGTTGTTCAGAAGGTAGGAGGATGGAAAAGTAGTAACCTAAGGCTACTTTCACACGTCGCCGGAACTGCCTGCTGGATCAAGCAAAATGTATGCTAACTGATGGCATTAGTAAGACTGATCAGGATCCTGATCAGTCTTAAAAATGCCTAATCAGTCGAAAAAATGCATTGAAATGCCGGATCCGTCTGCATGCGCAGAACGGAACGACGGATCCGGCATTCCGGTATTCTGAACGCCGGATCCAGCACTAATACATCCCTATGGGAAAAAATGCTGGCATTTAGGCAAGTCTTCAGTTTTTTTCGCCGGAGATAAAGCTGTAGCATGCTGCGGTTTTCTCTTTTGCATGATCAGTCAAAATGACTGAACTGAAGACATCCTGATGCATCCTGAACGGATTACTCTCCATTCAGAATGCATGGGGATATGCCTGATCAGTTCTTTGCCGGTATAGAGCCCCTGTGACGGAACTCAGCGCCGCAAAAGAAAAACCGCAAGTGTGAAAGTACCCTAAGATGTCTTTTGGTCAAACTGCAGAGACGAGAGATGGGTAAAAACTTATCAGTGCGGTCTGGTCTGAAAGGAGAAGATAAGGAATGAAAACATCTACATCAGAGGTGAAGTCACTGGATGTAAGCGGTATGGGGAGCTTTATTCTGGATGGCACTGAATATAATGTGCATGAAAATATGTATTTAGTGCTAGGTACAAATGTGTATGAAATGTATATGGAGTAGGTAAATCTACTGTAAGTGCACCATATACAGACGTGGACAAAATTGTTGGTACCCTTTGGTCAATGAAAGAAAAAGTCACAATGGTCACAGAAATAACTTTAATCTGACAAAAGTAATAATAAATTAAAATTCTATAAATGTTAACCAATGAAAGTCAGACATTGTTTTTCAACCATGCTTCAACAGAATTATGTAAAAAAATAAACTCATGAAACAGGCATGGACAAAAATGATGGTACCCCTAGAAAACACAGAACATAATGTGACCAAAGGGACATGTTAATTCAAGGTGTGTCCACTAATTAGCATCACAGGTGTCTACAACCTTGTAATCAGCCATTGGGCCTATATATATGGCTCCAGGTAATCACTGTGTTGTTTGGTGATATGGTGTGTACCACACTCGACATGGACCAGAGGAAGCAAAGGAAAGAGCTGTCTCAAGAGATCAGAAAGAAAATTATAGACAAGCATGTTAAAGGTAAAGGCTATAAGACCATCTCCAAGCAACTAGATGTTCCTGTGAGTACAGTTGCACATATTATTCATAAGTTTAAGATCCATGGGACTGTAGCCAACCTCCCTGGACGTGGCCGCAGGAGGAAAATTGATGACAAATCTAAGAGACGGATAATCCGAATGGTAACAAAAGAGCCTAGAAAGACTTCTAAAGAGATTCAAGGTGAACTTCATGCTCAAGGAACATCAGTGTCAGATCGCACCATCCGTCGTTGTTTGAGCCAAAGTGGACTACATGGGAGACGACCAAGGAGGACACCATTGTTGAAAACGAATCATAAAAAAGCAAGACTGGAATATGCCAAACTACATGTTGACAAGCCACAAAGCTTCTGGGAGAATGTCCTGTGGACAGATGAGACAAAAATCGAAGTTTTTGCCAAGGCACATCAGCTGTATGTTCACAGACGAAAAAATGAAGCATATCAAGAAAAGAACACTGTCCCTACTGTGAAACATGGAGGAGGCTCTGTTATGTTCTGGGGCTGCTTTGCTGCGTCTGGCACAGGGTGTCTTGAATCTGTGCAGGGTACAATGAAATCTCAAGACTATCAAGGAATTCTAGAGAGAAATGTACTAGCCAGTGTCAGAAAGCTTGGTCTCAGTCGCAGGTCATGGGTCTTGCAACAGGACAATGACCCAAAACACACCGCTAAAAACACCCAAGAATGGCTAAGAGGAAAAAATTGGACTATTCTAAAGTGGCCTTCTATGAGCCCTGACCTCAATCCTATTGAGCATCTTTGGAAGGAGCTGAAACATGCAGTCTGGAAAAGGCACCCTTCAAACCAGACACAACTGGAGCAGTTTGCTCATGAGGAGTGGGCCAAAATACCTGCTGAGAGGTGCAGATGTCTCATTGACAGTTACAGGAAGCGTTTGATTGCAGTGATTGCCTCAAAAGGTTGCGCAACAAAATATTAAGTTAGGGGTACCATCATTTTTGTCCATGCCTGTTTCATGAGTTTATTTTTTTACATAATTCTGTTGAAGCATGGTTGAAAAACAATGTCTGACTTTCATTGGTTAACATTTATAGAATTTTAATTTATTATTACTTTTGTCAGATTAAAGTTATTTCTGTGACCATTGTGACTTTTTCTTTCATTGACCAAAGGGTACCAACAATTTTGTCCACGTCTGTATGGGTGTATATTGTATATGTGATTATGTGAGTGTAGTGTCTATATAGTCTGTTTAGATATGCATACCTCCCAACCATCCCAGATCTGGCATAACTACTGTGTGGGGGGCACAATGGAGACTTGGCAGATAGACATTATGTGGAGTTAGAGGTGTGGGACAGCACTTTAAAAAAACCTGTTGTGACAAGCTTTGCATGCCTCTGATTGTTTAGCTACTTGGGCTTTTTGAAAGTTGGGTGGTATGTGTGTGTAATGTATATATGTATGTGTACCATTTATATGGTGTATTTATGTGTATGTGTGTTGCATATATATTGTGTATGTATATATAAACATGTGTCGTGACGCTGCATGCCTGCCGTTGAGTAGGGAAACTGTTGTTAAAAATTTGAATCCCACCCCTGAATACAAGTAAATATATAGGAAAGAATGTTTCCTAGCAATTTTTAATCTAAAATCTATTTTATCTTTGGTTTTGTGCGTATTATTGTCAGTCTGAAAAAGTGGTGTACTACTCGGACAACATCGTTCCCAGCAGCGACCTGGGAGTCCAAGATGCAGCCAGACATCCTCCCCATGCTGTTCCCAAACCATTTCAGTGGTGTTTCCATCAATTTCTGACCTTTTCCTATGAACCAGACATCCTCCCCTCTTCAGAGCAGGGGGTGCCTGGTTTAATGCTCAGGTTCTCCCATTGACTTCCATTGTGCTTGGATGCTCGGTCGAGCACGCGAGCCCCCGAGCACTATGGTGCTCGATCAACACTTATAGATACATAATAGATAGATAGATAGATAGATAGATAGATAGATAAATAAAAGATGGTAGATCTTTATGGATAGATCAAAGAAATACAGATACTTCCAAAGTTCTAGAACTATATTCAATTTATTATACCACCGCTAAGTGCAATTAATAAATTATTATTTAATTAAATATATGTGGAAATCCATGGGTCCCTTCAAGGAAAGAGGGGTTAAATTAGGTAATAAACTGCCTAACTGATAAAGCACAGAAGGAGCATGCATTATTAATCAGATAATAAGAGTGAGTTCATTTATTATAGACATAAGAATAATAGGGAATTACCGAGAGGTTCATAATTTGACAGCGTAGAATAAAAAACACACGTTAAAATTCCAGTAGATGGGAATTGAGGGCAATTTAGAAGTGAATAAATTACTTATCCACATATTAGAAAGTAGGACTGTTTAAAAATCACTTGAAAACATTCTTTTAGGGTTTCTGTCATGAAACCACAGTGATAGAGTACTGGTAGACCAACTCAGTTAAGAAAAGTATGTCTGGTTCTACCATAGACAAGAGGGTGAAAAGTGGCGCTGCATGTATATAATTATATCCTATATCAGGAAGTATTAAAAGGGATCACATAGGATTAGAAAAATATAGCTGCCTTTTTTTTTTTTTTTTTTACTTTGCTACTCCTCATCACAGGTTGTGTGTAGTATTGCAACCCAGATCGATTCACTTACAGGGGTTTTCCGAGATATATGTTACCTGCAATAACAACAATCTTTGCCCCTCCCCCTGCTCTGCAAAGGGAGTAAATAAATCTGCCCCAGGTTAAATGTCTGCCTGCTGGGAGACTCAGCAGTATGTTGTATGTGTAGGACCCAGTTGTACAATGACACTGCTGATACACACAGGATCTTCCCCCTACCTGTTCCTGTGCAATGCTCTACAGAACTCCTCTGTCAGCTCCTGTGCCCAGCATTTGTCTCCCCACTGCCTGCAGCTACTCAGTAAAGCCTTCCGCCCTGAGTGTTTTCTGCTGAAGGGGTTAATGTTTTTCCTAAAGAATCCAGGGAGAGGGCAGACAGTAGCAAATGGCAAAGCCGGGGTGTGTGTCCAGCGCTGTGACTTCTGGTGTACAGAAACATATCTGATCTCTCAGGCTTGTGCACCAAACATCATCAGAGCAGGGAAAGAAGCTGACATCACAGGTCATGTGACCCTCAGTGAAATCTTAGAAAGCAGCAACTGTAGATGCAGTAAGGGCATGGTAAAGCCTTTACATTTCATTAGTTATATATAGTTAAATATACAAAGAACAAAAAAATAAGCAACTTGGACAATCCCTTTAACTGGAGCAAAGCTGCAGTAACAGGCACAATCTATCAACAGGTGTGGAGCTGTTTATAGAATAATCCAGCCATGTTTTTCTAACTCTTTACAACCCTTTTAAAGAGGACCTTTCACTACTTCTGACATTCCTGTTTTAATAACTTCATGCATTCCCCATGTAATAACAATTCTGGAACATCTATTCTTATGGTTCTATGGTGTGCCATTAATGTATTATTTGTACTAAGTTATGAATGAATTGTTATCAGCCTTTAGTAACGGTACAGAGGGGTGGTAACCAGTTGGGGGGGGGGGGTACCTGCACAGACTGACTCTATCCAATCAGTGTTGCCATTTTCAGAATTCATTCATAACTTTTAATGCAAATAATAAAGGAATGGAACAACACACAGACATAAGAATAGATGCTCCAGAATTGTTAGTTTGTGGGGAATGCATGTAGGTATTAAAATAGGCATGTAAGGTAGATGAAAGGTTCTCTTTAAGGCTCATTGAAACACGATCCATTGTCAGTATCATAAAATATTTGTAAAAAGTTAATAAGGGAAAACTTCAGGATTTAAAATGGCCTTACCCCATAATCAATGCCAGAAGGTCAAAAAAAAGTCAAAATGGGCCATTACTCCTTTTGCCACAGTTTGTAGGATGAGCAATACTCCTCCTAAGTTTTACATTTTCAGTATCTGTGGTGCAGACAGTAGTTCCCAAAGTGGCAATGTAGTACCCCCAACAAGATAGTTATGTATTGTATTGTATGGTAATGTTATGTATTGTTTTTATTTTTTCTCTGGACATTTTTTCCAGTAACTGGTTGGCAAAGGTAGACAGGAACAGGGCTAACCACCCTGTTCCTCCCCTCGTGTTAAGAATGGGTTGCTCCCGCTTCCTGTCAGGTGGGGGAGTTCCAGAGCAGTCACAGGGTGGAGAGGAAGCACATGACTGAGCTTCTGCTCCTAAAGGGGATTCTCTAGAGAGATCAAAGAGATACAGTCTCAAGTAAATCCAGCAGAGTGATTAGCAGAATCCCGGTTTACAGACACTTCTGCCAGGTGAGGGACAACATCTCAGACACCACCACCTACCTAAACTATGGCTGGGCCAGACTAACATTAAGCCTGTACAACAGTGGACACCTATACCCACAAGTCCCTTCTAGTGCCAGCCTATGACATCCAACTTGTCATTGTACCTTCTCACCAGGTGCCAAAGATCGCTTTTTATATTTGCTGCTGCCGGGTGTGCCAGGAGTTATGTTTTGAACTAAATAAAGAGGAACTGTTACATGTTTACTTTGGTCTGATTCTTCGAACCATATTTTCCCTGAACCAAACCCTAAGTAGCGACAGCTTGAGGGGGTACACCGTTACACAACACCTCATCAGAGCCACTACCAATCCCATCCTCTTTACCGGCTCCTCAGGGGTTCACAGCAGCAACAGGCGGTTCCTCTATGGAATGCTATCTATTGTGTCAGGTAATAAGAGCAGAACAAAGAGTCTTCCTTTTTTGTGCAAACAGCTTCTCTCTTTTTTATGGAAAAATGTATTGAATAAAATATATAACATAAAATAACCCCAACATGCAGATGAGTTCTTCCTTACTATTCCTCTTGGTTTAAGATATCCTGGGATGAAGGAGAAAGGTGACCAGCCTTGATATACCCCAATATAATACATAAAAGATAGCTTGCTTCTTGCTTATAATTGCATCAATGCAAAATGGAAGAAAAAATAATTCTGGAATGCCAAATATATTGTGGTCCTATGGGGTAAACAAAATATAGTATAATCTGCATTTTTGCTCTTAGTCCTTTCTGGTCCAGTAGGCTAACAACAGAAATTCTCAGGCAGCATGGTCAACCCAATGGTATACATTTTTAACTTTGTCCTGGGAGCATTCTCAGGGAGCAGATGCGGCCATACAAATTAGATAGAAGTTAAAGGGTTTTTCCCATCTCAGACAATAGGGGCATATCACTAGGACCCTCTGGAACCGCACCTACTCTGAGAATGGAGCCCCGAAGAGTTATGGAGGGCACACTGCGCATGCATAGCCATCCTACATTCATTTGTATGTAGGATGGCTCGGCTATTTCCTTAGTCCCCATAGAAATAAATGGGAGCAGTGGTCGCGCAAGCGTGGTGAGCACCCATTCACTACTACGGGGAGAGAGCTTGGTGGTGGGCAGACCCCGGAAAACCCAGAGTTCTTCTGGCCAGCACCTTCCCCGCTCCGTTCTCAGTGTAGGTGTGGGTCTCAGAGGTCGGACCCACACCTATTACACAATGGAGACAGTTTTACTGCATCTGCCTACTGTTGTATATTCTTTCTCAGTGAATCTATCAGAGAGCTACTCTGTCAGAACAATTGTAGTCCTTGGGGGAGATTTATCAAAACCGGTGTAAAGGAAAATAACTTACTTGCTCATAGCAACCAATCAGATTCTATCTTTCATTTTCTAAAGACGTTCGGAAAAATGAAAGGTAGAATCTCATTGTTTGCTATGAGCAGCCAAGCCAGTTTTCCAGTTTTGATAAATCCCCTCCTTATCTTTATTTTCCTAGCACTTCATAAACACTCATTTAGGCTAATTCCTCACCAAACTGAATTTAGCTTGACTGAGTATTAATGATCTGTCAGGGAACTAGAGATAAGAGCTACAGATTGAGCTGTTAGAGTAGCTTTCTGACTGATTCACTGAGAGCTGTAGAGGAGAAACTGTTGGAAGGTTTTAATAAAGCACCAATAAAAAAAAAAAAATGTAAAGCCCAAAATAAGTACAATAATGCAATAATTAAAAAATGCCTTTAATTGTGTCCATAGCTTTTAAAGCATACCTCAGTTTAAAAATAAAATTGCATAATGGCTGTGCTTCCTTGTACAATCATAATTGCAAAGGAACAGTTATGTTTGGGCTTCCCTAAAGTCTCTTTCAGCCATATTATTCCCTGTTTCAACAGCACAGCTAGATGCATTTCTCCCAGAAGCAGGGGGTGTATCCATTCTATAGAAATCTGCCAGTACTGTATGAAGCGACCTCACTTCCCTTTTTTCCTACTGTGTTTGTTTTCTTCTAGGGAGCTCAGAAAGCTGATCAGGAGGGAGAGATCATACTTACCAAAAAGCAGAAAAGTCCTGTGAGGTTCAGAAGCAGTGTAGAAGCGTTTTTTTCTACAAGGCTCAGGAGCTCAGCTAGCTCTGACACTCCCCCACTTCCTCTCAGCTGTATTCCCCTAGTCAACATGATTATACAGCTTTTTTCAGGTGGATGCAAGCAGATTGCTTAAATTAAAGGGAACCTGTCATGTGGATATTTGATTATAATCTAACTAATTATATACAATCATTAACTACTAAAAAGTACCTTAGATGTATTCACTTACTGGTGTGACAGATGGTTACCTCATAATATACACACAAAGATGCCACATGCTGCATGCAAATGAGCTGATTCGAGTCCAGCGTGATGTCATTGAGTCCAGCGTATATTTAATTCAGAGCTATAGCCACTCCCCTGCCCACCTGCTGCTGATTCCTATGGAAACAAACTGTCATTCAGCAGCAGGTGGGCGGGGAGAGTCAGGAGCTCATGAATATTCAGGACTCGTCATTATCAGCTGGAGCTTTTCAATACAAGATGTTGGCAGATTGACTGGGTCAATTAAAGAAAGTGACCCAGCATTTTGCTAAGCGAATCAGTCACTTATTTATGTTGCCCTTAGTTAGGACACCATAAAACTGGTGACAGGTCCCTTTAAGTGATTTAGAAATTTGCTAGTTATATCATTCTCTATTAAATGAAATTAAATTGTGTGAAAGTACAGTGACTCTTTAAATGGAACCTGTCACAGTAAACATGGCATCTGAGCTGCAGGCAGCATGCTATAGAGACATATAGTGACTCTTTTACATAGGGCAATTTTTGACTGAAAAGACTCTTTCTTGCTGATCTTTGCCCTGTGTAAAGAACTTACCAATCAGCCATTTTTGCCCGTGTAGAAGGCCCCTTGGGGTTCCTTACAATGACACCATCTTCTCTATACCACTAGTTTTATGACTAGCAAACTGTATTTTCTACTCGAATGTAGGAGTTTCAGCCAAAACAATAACGCTGGTTTAGGAAATGTTCCAGTAAAGAAATATATTATTGATCTCAGCCGTTTGGGTAAACAGACTTCTAATTAAATTAATAATTGGTTAGCAATCTTTGTGGACAAAAACAGGAATAATGTAAATTTAATGTTTAGATAATTGTATTGTTTCATGAAAAGTATAGAGAAGAAGAAATCATTGGCCGTGGAAGAGAAATAAGACAAACAAATTCTGGTGACAAATGACACACTTTATTTGCCTACATTGAGTACTACTTTGTCTCCCAGTTATGCTGACTTGATTGAATAGGACAGAAAACTGTACCCATAGTAGTACTGGGGCTGACATATTAAAGGGGTTATCCAGTAAAGGATAATGATGACCTATCTTCAGGATAGGGCATTATTATTAGATCGGTGAGGGTCCGAGGACCTCTGCCAATCAGCTGTTTTGGGGATCCGGCACGCTCCCCTGAACTCTGGGGAGCACAGCCGGCTCCAGGAATCTTTCCGCGGACAGCGCTGTACATACAGTAGTACAGTGTCTGTGCTTAGTGTAACGGACCGTTTCAGCAGACAAGGGGTTAAAATCCGTTTAGGCGATATGCCCCTTTCTGAGAGACAGGCACAGGTACTGCAGAACACCAACCTCCCGAACTGGATACAAAATAGCTCTCCAAACTGGAACCTCGCGAATAGCTGCCGGCAGACGAACAGGAAAAGCGTACAGTCAGCTTACACTCCTGGCAATCAGTCTCCAACAGCATACAGGGAATCCCCCCCAATAACGAGACAAGGCTCCCTCTTGAGGGTCAGCAGTGGTCTGACTGTACTTCAGGTACAGTCCCTTTTATTCATAAAAAACAAACATAGTACTGCCCACAGGGTTTTGAAATCCAACCAATCAATATCTTACAACACACAATGCAAGTACAGCAACCAATCGTTCCCGCCCCCTAGAGGACCAGAAGGGAGACTGCGACACAGAACAGATACAACACATCCCCACAATGCATCATGGTTTCCTCCTCTCTGTCCCAGAGACAACCGAAGGCAATCCAATTATCTCTCAGGACAAAGGGAGATCACCAATACACATGTGGAGACAACAGGACAGACATCACCATTTAAACACACAATGGCACACCCCCACAGCAAACACAGACATTTAACATATCCCCAGATAGCTCAAGTCTGAGTGCATATCATTAGGTGAATGGCACTCAGAATACACGAATACAACAATATTAGCTATCTGGGTACCCTCACATAACATACAATTTAACCGAACGCATAATAACAATACAAAACAAAATACAATTCCACAGACAGATTTAAGCTGTGCGGCCGGTCTGTCTTCTCCTTTAAAGTTACTATGGGCCATAATCCTGAGGCAAGAGGCTTTTAAACAGCCCTCTCCAAAACCCAGTGGCGAGGTTGGTTTTGCCACACTTAGTATTGCAGCTCAGTCCCATTCACTTCTATGGGGCTGAGCTGCAACTAGGCCATGTGAGTGATGTACATTGGCGACACATGGCCTAGGAAGAGGCCACAGAGCTCATTGAGTGACCAACCTCTTCTAACAGCTAATTGGCAGGGGACCCGGGTTTAGGACCCCCGCTGTTCTGATATTGATGACCTATCCTGAGGATGTCAACATTGCCACAGCCACGGTTTGACATCGCCACAGCCAATCACAGGCGCGATGGTCTCCACTTATATAATGATAAGCGGTCACATGGTCGCCGGGAGACCCTGACACAGCTGCAGCCTGTGATTGGCTGTAGCGATATGGAACCAGATGTTGACATTGCTGAAGCCCAGTGGAGCATCACAGGACAGGAGAAGAAGGGGAGCTGGCACCAGGAAGAAGGTAAGTCATCTCTTTGCAGGTGTGCAATCATTAGATTCTATTCCTTTCCTCATAAACCTTGCCTGGCAGCCGTCTTTGACTGTCCGTAATCTCAAATGAAATATCGCACATGTGCACATATAGGGTCATTTATCAAACTGGTGTAAAGTAGAACTGGCTTAGTTGCCCACAGCAACCAATCATATTCCTTCTTTCATTTTTCACAGCTCCTTTGAAAAATTAAAGGTGGAATTGGATTGGTTGCTATGGGCAACTAAGCCAGTTCTACTTTACACCAGTTTTATAAATGATCCCAATAGTATCTTATGTCATCTCAGCAATTCCGCACTGGCCTTCCTTTAGTTGACCAATAAGATATTATTGCACATGCTTCCGCCTCCTGACATCACTGCATGCCGTGAGAATAGGATTATATAGAAGGACCTCATTTACTTCTATGGGAGAGTTTTCTCGGCACGCTCTGTGACCTGTGCAGAAGTCATTGTACAAGGAAGGAATAGATAAGCTTTGACAATCAGCTATTTTGAATGGTGGATTCTGTCTTATCTGTACACAGAGGGGATATCATTATAGGAAGGATTAGAATAACAGATAAGCAGGTACAGTAACTGCAGTAAAGTGATCTGTACAGACCAAGAAGTGGCACCAATTATTAGGTTTAGTGGCCAATGCAAAAACTGCAGGATTTTACGTTTTTCCTTTAAATATATATATTTCATGGAAAATTAAAAATAACGTCACTAAAAATTGCTTAAAAATATATTAAACATAAAAAGTTTATTTACACAATAGGTATGATTAAACATTCCCTTTAACTGTGGATACACGCTCCACATAGACTGCTGTGGCCCTCACGTCCTTTCTCCTACAGTAGATCTATACAGTATATACTGTATATACTGTATACATACTGTGGGGACTCGCTCTGGTAGACAGGATTAGCGGACACAGTTTAGAGGCAACAAGTTCTTTGGATCAAACAGTTCAATGTTTTATTCACACTTTAGGCAAGTGACAAAACAAGCAGTCATAAACAAGCAAAAAGTTACCTTGCGGTGTTGGTGGTAATTCACACCATGCAGCAATTCTGCCTCAAAGAGTCCTTGAGCATAGCAGCACCAACCTGTTTTCACGCCAAACAGGTAGCAAGCCTTCATCCAGACACAAGGCTCCCAGTTCCCAATACAGAGACCTGAGCCCAGCTGCCTATTTAAGGACAGCCAGGTGCTGCCAAAACCCGGATCGGCACTTAAAATCCGGTCCGGTATTTGACCTCACCTGGCTGTAAATCAGCCCAGCAGCACATGCTGGGAGGAAAATACATGTTTTCCCAGACCAAACCTCTCACTGTGTCACATACCCCCCCTTTGTTCAACCCTGAGGGGGTGAAACACACGCCAGACAGTGTACCTGGGAAAGGGCATCCGCATTTCCCTGTAACCAGCCTGCCCTGTGTTCCACCGAAAACTTAAAGTTTTGTAGGGAGCGAAACCATCGGGTGACCCTTGGCCTAGCTCATCCACTTGAGAGGGGAGTGGTCAGTCACCAGGCAGAATTTTCTCCCCAAAAAATAATAGCGTAGAGATTCTAGTGCCCACTTGATAGCTAGGCACTCTCTCTCCACTATACTATACCGCGTCTCGGCTGGGGTGAGCCTACGGCTGAGGAAGACAATGGAATGCTCCTCCCCGTTGACTTCCTGAGACAGTACAGCACCGAGGCCCACTTCAGAGGCATCAGTCTGTACTATAAACTCCCTTTTGAAGTCAGGCGTCACCAAAATCGGAGACCTGCACAGGGCCGACTTCAAAGTGGAGAAAGCCTCTTGTGCCCGATCATCCCAGCGAACCATCGTTGACTTATGTCCCTTCAAGAGTCCTGTCAAGAGCGTGGCTAGAGTAGCAAAGTGGGGAACAAACCTCATGTAATAGCCCACTATTCCCAGGAATGACTTTATTTGCCTAGTGGTGACAGGTCAGGGCCAATACCGTATTGCCTCTATTTTCTCCACTTAGTGTTTGATGACTCTGCGCCCAATGACATACCCCAGGTACTTAGTCTCTTCTAACCCTATTTCACATTTTTTTGGGATAGCGGTTAGGCCAACTTTCCGAAGGGAGTCCACTACAACCTGCACTTTGGGTAGGTGAATTTCCCAGTCGGTACTGTGGATGACAATATTATCCAGGTAAGCCGAAGCGTACAGACGATGTGGACGAAGCATAATGTCCATTAGTTGCTTAAAAGTGGCAGGGGCGCCATGCAGACCAAAGTGTAAGACCTTATATTGATATGGCCCCTCAGGCGTGATGAAGGCAGTTTGCTCTTTGGCAGCCTCCGTTAAGGGCACCTGCCTGTACCCTTTATTGAGGTCCAAAACAGAAAAATACCGGGCTTGTCCTAACCTCTCGATGAGCTCATTCACCCGGGGCATGGAATATGCATTGAACTTGGAAACCTCGTTAAGTTTTCGAAAGTCGTTACAAAACCGCAAAGTCCCATCCAGCTTGGGTATCAATACTATAGGTTTGGCCAACTCACTTTTTGACTCCTCAATGACGTCTAGCTGCAACATTAGCTGCACCTCCTCCGATATGGCTTGTCGCCAAGCCTCGGGTACCCGGTATGATTTTAATTGGACCTTTGCCTGAGGCTCAGTGACAATGTCATTCTGGATTATGGAAGTGCATCCAGGGAGGTCTGAGAACACATCCGTGTTCCGACTAACAAACTCCCTGGCATCCTGAGTCTGTTTAGAGGAGAGGCTGTCAGCAATTTTTACTGTGGCAGCTGCCTCTCTTGCATCAGACAGAGGGGCCTGTACCTCTTCTCCTAGAAAACCCGTTCGCGGGCTGTCTTTTGTACAGGTTTTCCCTATCCACGGTTTAAGTAAAGTTACATGGTAAACCTGCTCCGGCTTTGTACCTTGTAGTTTACATCTCCAATTTGCTTGAGTACCTCATAGGGCCCCTGCCACCTAGCCAGGAACGTACTGTCCATGGTCGGCACCAGAACCAAAACCCGATCACCCGGGTTAAATATCCGGACCCAAGCCTGCCGATTATAGACCCGACTCTGGGCTAGCTGAGCTGCCTCCAAATGCTCCCTAACATGAGGCAACACTGTCTCTATCTGATCTTGCATCTGGGTAACGTACTCAATGACACTTTTATGTGGAGTGGGTTGTTGTTCCCACGCCTCTTTGGCCACGTCCAAGAGACCGTGAGAGTGTCTGCCATATAGCAGTTCAAAGGGCTAGAACCCAGTAGAGGCCTGGGGTGCCTCTCGCACTGCGAACATGAGATAGGACAGAAGAGGGTCCCAGTCCTTCCCATCTTTAGACACTACCTTTTTCAACATATTTTTTTTATGTTTGGTTAAACCGTTCTACCAGACTGTCCGTTTGTGGATGGTAAACGGGTGTCCGTAGTTGTTTTATGTGCAGCAACTTACAGAGTTCCCTCATCACCTTGGACATAAAAGGGGTCCCTTTGTCAGTCAGAACCTCTTTAGGTAATCCTACTCAGGAAAACATCTCTATTGACTCCTTAGCTATGAGTTTGGCCGAGGTATGTCGCAGTGGCACTGCCTCCGGATACCAAGTGGCATAGTCTAGAATGACTAAGATGTGTTTATTCCCTCTGGCGGACTTCAGTACTGGGCCTATGAGGTCCATAGCTATTCGTCAAACGGTACTTTGATAATCGGGAGAGGTACTAGGGGACTACGGAAATGTGGCTGGGGGCTAGTTATCTGGCAGGTTGGACAAGACTTACAAAACTCTTCCACTTCTTTGAATATGCTGGGCCAGTAAAAACGTTGTAGAATACGATCCTGAGTTTTCTGCAGCCTCGGGTGACCCCCGAGAACGTGTTGATGGGCTAGATCTAATGCAAGCTTGCAATAAGCCTTGGGGACCACCAACTGTTTAATAAGCTCACCCCATAGTTGGTTTACCCAATACAACATATCCTGATTAACCACAAAACGGGGAAACACTGACTCTGTCCCAGGTTGTTGTGGTTCACCATCTACTATTAACACATTGTCCCAGGTGCTGGATAGGCTTGGGTCCCGACATTGGGCAGTAAAAAAATTATCGCCGGAGACATTGAGGTCTGCCAATTCAGGACCCAGCGGCAAGTCCTCCATGTCTCCTAGCATTACACTTAGCGGGGTTGTCTCCCCCTCTTCCACCGAAGTGGTGGTTACCCCTACTGCTGGCCCTTCAGTCTCAGGTTCCCAGGTTCTGGTCTCCCCCCTGAGCCGGGCCACTCTGCTAGGGTTACCCCTGTCTCATGGGTATCAGTCACTCTAATAGCAGACTACAGAGCCAGGAAGTCTCTCCCTATTATGAGTTCATAATGTAGATTTATGGCGAAAGCCACCTCGTAGGTCCATCTACCGGCCACTGTGGTTAGAGACACCAGCGCGGTGGAGTAGTCTTTTAAGTCTCCGTGGATGCACATCACCCTGTCTTTCTGGCCAGTATACTCAGTGGACCACACCAGGGTAGCCCTTACTAGGGTCACCAGACTTCCTGAGTCCAGCAGAGGCTCCGCCGGAGTGTCTCCCACTTGCACCTGCACAAGTGATCTAGAGACTCTGGGATACCTGTTGCACACAGCCTCCTGGCATATAGCGACTGTTGGTAGCCATAGTTAGTGTCCATGGGCTTAACCCGATGGGACCAGTCAGCCCTTACATGGCCAGGCTCCTGACACCGCTAGCAGACTATCTGAGCCAGATCCGCCATAGGTACATCCCGGGCGGGTTTTATCGGCTCAAATATCCATCCTATGGTGGAGATTTCTGGGGTTTGCTGACCCCCCTCCTGACAAAACCCTCCTTTAGATTCCTGGTAGTTCATAGTGTTCCACCAGGTCCACCATCTCAAGGGCATTGCCAGGAGACACCTGACCGATCCAGTGCAGGAGAGGGTATGGCAAAGCCCTCCAGAACATATCGGCTAACAGACGATTCAGCATAGCAGTGGGACTCAGCACGTCAGGCTGTGGCTATTTTTGCAAGAGGTGAAGTTAAAATACAGGGGTCTTGCAGGCTCAGTCGGGTTGAACCCTCACTGATGAACTCGCTGGGCCTGGACCAACACATTCACCGCCAGTCTCACCCGTGACTTTCTGGTAGTCTGCCGCTTGATCGTCCGGCAAGTTGAAATGCACCCACTGGGAATTAGATGCCAGGAAGGGAGCGACGACCTCAGCCCACTGGTCACGGGGTAGCTTTTCACTCTCTTTCCACTTTCGCCACTTTCTCATACATCGCCAGGTAGGTTTCGATGTCGTCTGCGGGGGTCATCTTAGGAATCGCAGCACAGACTGCTTTCCAGGAATCGTGGACGCTCGGGGTTGCTCCTGCTGTCTGCAAAGCCATCACGTGTTGTAGCAGCAACTGGTTAGTCTTCTGCTGCTGCTTATTAGCCTTGCGTTGATTCAAGTTTATCTCTCGCTGCTGCAGATTAGCCTCCATGAGGGCCTTATACAGCTGGTTTAATGTACGACATACAACCGTGCCTGAAAAATGCAGAAACCAAAAATATCAGTGTTCATGCCAGCCTCACTGCTTTTGCTCGCATCCTCCACCGATTGTGGGGTTTTGCTCTGGTAGACAGGATTATTGGATGCAGTATAGAGGCAACAACACGTTTTTTGGATAAAACAGTTCGGTACTTTATTCACACATTAGGCAAGTGAATAAACAAGCAGTCATAAACAAGCTAAAAGTCACCTTGCTGTGTTGGTGGTAATTCACACCATGCAGCAATTCTGCCTCAAACAGTCCTTGAGCCTAGCAGCACCAACCTGTTTTCACGCGAAACAGGTAGCAAGCCTTCATCCAGACACAAGGCACCCAGATCCAAACACAGAGACCTCGCTTTTAAGCCCAGCTACCTATTTAAGGACAGCCAGGTGATGCCAAAACCCGGACCGGCACTTAAAATCCGGTCCGGTATTTGACCTCACCTGGCTGTAAATCAGCCCAGATGCACATGCTGGGAGGAAAATACATTTTCCCAGACCAAACTTCTCACTGTGTCACAATACACACATATGGAGAGAGGCTGTGAGGAAAGCAACTGTTAATGTGGAGATTGTCTCATAGTTAAGTAAACAGAAGACATATTATGAACTACAGGGGTTTATGCGATTACTATATGGCGTGATATACATTTAATTTAAAATTGCAACACCAAAAAGGACAAGTCTTAAGGTTATTCAACTTTAGGAAGTAGCAGGTGTTGCTAAGACCTGCTGATAACCAAACTCTCTAACACCTTGCTCCAATCTGTGAATGAGCGGAGGCTGCCAGGATTATGCCCTTAAAGCCAAACTGGTTGGTAAGTACAGTAGATCCCCACCCACTGCCTGCAACAGTAGTGTACAAATGAAGGCAAGTTTTTTACTGTGTAAACAAAAGAGAGAGGGCGCGCCATAGGGTAAAAACGTTTGGAAATTCGGATTAAATCCCAATTTGGGAGGCTCACCTTGCAGGGTTGCGCAATTATAGGCACAACCCTATTGTAGGCATGTGGGAGATGATTTAATCCCCAATATGAAGGTTGGTATGCAGCCACGGATGTAGATGTCCTCGGATAAGCGTGCCTAGGCCCACACAGAGGATTAAAATGACAGGAAGAAAAGGAACATCCCTCGGCGCAAGGAACCAACCAGAGGTAGACAGTGTGATTGCAATAAAACTCTTGAAGATTCACCATCAACCTCTAGTTGGTTCCTTGCGCCGAGGGATGTTCCTTTTCTTCCTGTCACAACAGTAGTGTGGCTTTCATACTCGATTCTGAATAAGTTGAGATGTTTTTAATATTTTGTGTAAATTTTTTTATTATTTGCAAATCTCCAACATATCTATCAATCCTGGGATTTCCATAATTCCATGACTTCTTGGTGTTGCAGTTTAACTGTGGAGAGTATGTCATTGCCTGTACGCAGCTGCTTCATTCAATGTAACAGGTTATATTCGTCTTAATAAACACGTAGCTTTAGGAAGCATCACAATAAAACAAATGTGAGACTAATGATACATACCCCCCCCCCCCCCCCCTCCCCACATTGTCTTTAGGGGCAATAGTTCAAGCCTCCACTCTTCCTAGGCTTCTCACACTCCCACCTACTTCAGCCTCTCCGTCCCTGCACAGATGAGTGCCAACCATACATTTAGGAGTCTATCCAAGTATCCTATCTACATTTCATGCTTAAAGTTAAAATAATGACTCCCACATCATTTTCTATTCAGTAGTTCATAAAGTCCAGCCATTAATCCTGCATTTAAAGTTTTTATGTGCTCTAAATACATTACTTTACAAGGTCTGAGCTATTGTTATCAGTGGTACTTATCCTTTAAGCCTCATAAATCATTTTGACAAACCTTTCTTCTCCTGCAGCTTGAATGGACATTTGAGTTTTCTCCAATACTGGCTTCTAACATATCTTACGCTATGACTGTCCCCGACATCTTTGAGAAGTCATTGAATGGAAAGATGCTTATCTTTGTCATATTCTTGTTTTAAGACATCTGTAATCTTATTAGCTGTAGATGAACATTGAAGAGGTTTTATTAAAATAGTTTCATTCTAAGTGGATGGTTATTTTTAAGGGGGTTGCTAAGGATTAGGGTCTTTTTCTTTCCCCAAAATAGCGTTATATGGGCTATGTCTGGTATTGCAGCTCATCCTCATTCAAAGTAATAGAACTGAGCTGCAATACCAAACACAGCTCATGGACAATAGTGGAGCTCTTTGTAGAAAAAACAACGCCTTTTTTTTATTTTTTATCCTGGACAATTATGTAATGCTGACCTTTATTGCCATAAACATCATTTTCTAATGACTCCTGCAGGAAAAGAACAAGAAATTCCTAAATCAGATCACCTCAAAAAGAAGAACTGGCCAACAGCCTGTACCAATGTGATCTGCAAGCTATACGCAGAGGAGCAAAGTGCAGGGCAGGGCAGGAGCTCCCATATCACATCACTGTGCGAAACTCATCTATGGGGCCCCCCCCCCATCGCCCCCCCCCCCCCAACTGCGACCCCTGTATGTATGTCAGTGGCTGTTTGGTCTAAAAACACTTCCAGACCTATGTATGCCAGGCTTTAGAAGAGCAGTGCTGGTACAGGCAGGAGCAGTGATGCCCTAGTTTGTACAGAGCTCAGTGCAGCCAGAGGGGAATCCAAACTCCAGAACACAGCAGTGTATGAGAGTAGTATTTGCCACATAAATTCAGGATTCTTATTTCGCCAGGAGAAGTCCCAAAAATTTAATAAATAAAGTACATTACAAAAATCATTTCCACCACATTTAAAACAGGTTTTAATAAGGTGTGTATAAAGGTTTGGGTACACATTAAATTATGTAAATAGGCAAAAAGGATTGACCCATCACAGACAATGGCATATTGTATTAAAAATTGAAGTTCTGTTGTGCTTAACTGGGCTGTGATGCCCCATTCTACTAGGAAGGAAGACAGGTAGAGATATGGAGAGGGTCTTCTCTCTCTCTCTCTTCTGTTTGTACCACAGTAAGTTACAGCAGCCAAAGATTCTTTCCAGCTGTTGTAACTTGATCTAGACTGACAGAAGAGAGGGTGTCGGAATGCAGAGTGGAGATCATGTATGAAGCAGGCTTGGATCTGCTCACCACAGTCTTCTCCCCACCACTGGGTTGTTACTATGGGCATAACTATAATTCATAGGACCCCACAGCATAACGAAATGGGGGGCCCCACCATCTAATAGCAAAATTAAAACAGCAGAGTAAGTAGCAATAAATAAATGTATGTGTAAGAGTATAATAAATCATAAATCCCACATTATAGCAAAACAATGCCATATTGTTATTCCCAGAGGAGGACTGTCCATAGACCTTACAGGGAATTTTCCTGGTAGGCTGGTGCTCATAAGGCCACCAAAGCTCTCCTCACTGCCACTGGATGGGTACATACTACAGGGGGCACCATAGGGGTCATTATTAGAGGAAGTCCAAGCAACCTGCTAAAAGTAAAGCTGGTTTGGTGCTGTAGCTGTATCTCATCTACTAAGTTCCCTGCTCCATAACTTAATTAGAGACAATTAGGGGAGAAGGACAGAACGTGGCAGCTATTGATAGACCCCACAGAGGGCCAACTTCTGGGGAGGTATTTTTTGCTGCTTTGTGGTATTTGGTTCTGTGGGATGGTATTCTGTGTGGCACTATGGTATTGCTGACCTTTCAAGCTTCTATTGGCTCCATCTACTTGTCTTACCCAACCTTCTGTCAATTTGGACCCAACTACAACATCAGGGCCATTTATTTTTTCCAGGGCCACTTAAAATTCCCAGTCCACCCCTGGTTATTCCCCAGGGGAATGTTCATCCATGTGGTTAGTGTGTTTATATATTTATGCAATGTATGTGTGTATCATACAGCAGTACTATGTGTGTGTGCAGTATAGCAATACTATATATGAGTGTGATGTAGTGGTGATATGTATGGCTGTGTTTTGTAGACCCATGCCATATGTGTGTAGTATATTTGCACTATGTAGGTATGTGTGTAGTTTACTAGTACTATGTATACAGTGTGTGCACTATAGCAGTACTATTTTGGTTGTGATTTGGCATCACTGTTTATGTTTTATTGGCAGATCATATTGTACCTGTAGTCCTGCCACTGTAAACGGGAATATATTTGTGACTTTTTTTATTATAACTTTGCATTACAACATCTGAAACTTCTGCATACATCCAGTAATACAGTAGGTGCAATCTGATAATCCAGCACTTGTTTCCATGTAACTATAAATAATGTATTAACATAATTTACATTTACTATTGCTAGCTGATAATCCAGGTTATTGTATCCAGTATGGGACCTATCACGTTCCGTAGAAAAGCTGCACAGTGAGCACAGAGGACACATCTATAGTCAGTTCCCAAATACATGAATAAGAGGTACAATGACTAAATAATGAACAGCGCCCCTAGTGTCAACTACTGAACAATGAAAATCTATCACTTGTGTAGAATGAAACATGTCCTATAACGGCCACACAGATCTGCAAAAAATATGGTTGTGTGCATGGCCCTATAAAAATAGAAGTGTCAGTGTGCACATAATTCATTGATAGTAAGAAGTGAATTGACTCATACAAATCAAAGTAATTCACAAATCAGCCTTTTTGAGTAAGATGTCTCTTACTCAAAGACGTCTGACAGGGTCAGACATCTTGCCTGGCCCTGTCAATCTTACCTCTAAGGATCTACTCCTGTTACCTGAGCAGCACAGATGCAGACGGTGCATGCACTGGTCTGGGTACACCCAGAAGTGGAGCAGCGCATCAACATTCAGGAGTAGATCCTCTGCACTTGTGCTGCTACTCTGAGCAACAGTGTTGGACTGGGGTACTTAGGGCCCACCAGTGTAACTGATTCTGGGGGCCCACCTTAGGGCTCCTGCACGCAAACTTTTTTTTTTCCATGTCCGTACCGTTCACTTCACTTCAATGGGTCTGCAAAAAAACAAAAAAGGACTCCCATGTGCATTCCATGTCTGTATGTCCGCATGGCCGTTCTGCAAAATGATAGAACATGTCCTATTATTGTCCACATTACAGACAAGGATAGGACTGTTCTATTATAGGCCGGCTGTTCTGTTCCGCATAATGTGGAATGCACACACCCGGTATCCATGTTTTGCGGATCCGCAATTCGCAGACTGCAAAACATCCAACGGTCGTGTTCATGAGCCCTTACAGGGATAACAGAAATAATAGAGATGAAGTATGATGGCAGACATTCACAGCAAAATGCACAGACATACATGTGGCAGAATGTACACATACACTCACCTAAAGAATTATTAGGAACACCATACTAATACGGTGTTGGACCCCTTTTGCCTTCAGAACTGCCTTAATTTTACGTGGCATTGATTCAACAAGGTGCTGATAGCATTCTTTAGAAATGTTGGCCCATATTGATAGGATAGCATCTTGCAGTTGATGGAGATTTGAGGGATGCACATCCAGGGCACGAAGCTCCCGTTCCACCACATCCCAAAGATGCTCTATTGGGTTGAGATCTGGTGACTGTGGGGGCCATTTTAGTACAGTGAACTCATTGTCATGTTCAAGAAACCAATTTGAAATGATTCGAGCTTTGTGACATGGTGCATTATCCTGCTGGAAGTAGCCATCAGAGGATGGGTACATGGTGATCATGAAGGGAAGGACATGGTCAGAAACAATGCTCAGGTAGCCCGTGGTATTTAAATGATGGCCAATTGGCACTACGGGGCTTAAAGTGTGTCCAGAAAACATCCCCCACACCATTACACCACCACCACCAGCCTGCACAGTGGTAACAAGGCATGATGGATACATACGTTCTCATTCTGTTTATGCCAAATTCGGACTCTACCATTTGAATGTCTCAACAGATATACCAGACCAGGCAACATTTTTCCAGTCTTCCACAGTCCAATTTTGGTGAGCTCGTGCAAATTGTAGCCTCTTTTTCCTATTTGTAGTGGAGATGAGTGGTACCCGGTGGGGTCTTCTGCTGTTATAGCCCATCCGCCTCAAGGTCGTGCGTGTTGTGGCTTCACAAATGCTTTGCTGCATACCTCGGCTGTAACGAGTGGTTATTTCAGTCAACGTTGCTCTTCTATCAGCTTGAATCAGTCGGCCCATTCTCCTCTGACCTCTAGCATCAACAAGGCATTTTCGCCCACAGGACTGCCGCATACTGGATGTTTTTCCCTTTTCACACCATTCTTTGTAAACCCTAGAAATGGTTGTGCGTGAAAATCCCAGTAACTGAGCAGATTGTGAAATACTCAGACCGGCCCGTCTGGCACCAACAACCATGCCACGCTCAAAATTGCTTAAATCACCTTTCTTTCCCATTCTGACATTCAGTTTGGAGTTCAGGAGATTGTCTTGACCAGGACCACAACCCTACATGCATTGAAGCAACTGCCATGTGATTGGTTGACTAGATAATTGCATTAATGAGAAATAGAACAGGTGTTCCTAATAATTCTTTAGGTGAGTGTATATGGATATCCTGCACTTAAGTCAGTCAGAGACAAGACACAAGCAGCGCTCACCAATCACTCATTGGACAGATGTGGCACACAAGACACTCATACACGGCTCACATGCCACTGATGCATATGCCACATACTGCACATACACCACTGATACATAGAAAATATATAGCACACACCAATCACACATAGGAAATACACAATGCACACACCAAGACATGTATGCCTAACCCTATTAAGTGTAGCACACTTAAAGGGGTTAAAGGAGTTGTCTCACTGCAGCATTTGGGATTTATCATGTAGAGAAAGTTAATACAAAGCACTTACTAATGTATTGTAATTGTCCATATTGCCTCCTTTCCATCACATTATACACAGCACGTATCCGTGGTTATTACCACCGTGTAATCCAGCAGCGGTGGCCGTGCTTGCCGCCTTTCCCTACGGTGTGTAAGCACGGCCACCGCTGCTGGATTACACGGTGGTAATAACCAGGGATACGTGCTGTGTATAATGTGATGCAAAGGAGGCAATATGGACAATCACAATACATTAGTAAGTGCCTTGTATTAACTGCATGATCACAGCTGAGAGCGTCACAGCCAGGGAGAAAAAAAGCTCACCTTCTCCCTGGCTGTGACGCTCTCCGCTGTGATTGGATCGCAGTTCAGCCAGGAAGAAGGAGAAGCCCATTGAGAAACCCTGGCATCTCCTTCTCCCTGTACCGATGCCCAGTATTAGCATGCTGAGAGCGAAAACTGCAGGGGGGCACAGCGGGGTGCAGGAGCGATATTTTAAAAAATCAGGCAGGGTGGCAGCATCAGCGGGGGGTACTCAATGTATTTTTCACAATTAATACAAAACCGCGAAAGGTCCTCTTTAAGACCACGTTCTCTTCATCATTGCGGTCCCAGCAGTCAGACTCCCATCAATCAGACACTTATCACCTGTCGTGTCATAGCTGTTGGACCTTTTCACATTCCCTATCCTTAAAGGTTTTCTTTGGGTGTAAAAAAATTATAATATAAAAATGTAAAATCTGGCTCAAAATATGTGTCAAACTAAAATAGAAATGCTCTCCTGTTAAAGGGTCTGTGTCCACTTTTCTAGTTATCCTCTATCCACAGGATCGGGGATAACTAAGTGATCTGTGGAGGTCTGAACGCTGGAGCCCCCACTGATCCCTCTTCTTGATTGAGTGGCAGGTTGAGCATGCCCTGCCTCTACGTCCATTCTCTATGGGGTCGCCGGAGATGGCGGAGTACAGCGCTGGCTATTTCCAGTGGTCCTAAAGAGAATAAATGGAGCAGCAGGGCATATGTGTGGCCTGCCACACTATCAAAAAGGGGGACCAGGACCCGTTCCTGGGATCAGTGGGAGTCGCAGAATCGGACCCCACTAATCATATAGTTATGCCCTATAGTGTGGAGAGGATAACTTGAAAACCTGGACAACCCCTTTAAATCCTCCACCACCAGTATCTCTTTACATGGCAGCAGTGATGCCTGTAAATACGGAATACCATCACTACCGCCATGTAAACCATCCGTGTCAATACTGGAGAATGTGACGCAGTGTGCAGAATTTTTCAGTCATAAGTCCAACCCCCTTTGCAGGTCATAACCTTTAACAAACCCCAAGCAAATGTGCTAGAGGAGCACGTGAGCAAAGGGCACAAACTGTGGGTCATAACTGAAACAGAGGCATTAGGGTCACCTCAGGCAGGGTAGCAGTGTGGATCCTGGAGCAGGGGTAACTGGAGAAGAGGCAATATTAGCGGTGCATTTAGAGCAGGGGCATCTGGAGCTGGGGCACTAATGAGGGTGCACCTAAAGCAGAGGCATTAGGGCTGCCTGAGGCAGGTGGTGATCCTGGAGCAGCGGTATTAGGGGAGCAACTGGAGAAGAGGCAATATTAGGGGTGCATTTAGAGGTGGGGGCATTGGGGGGGCATCTGGATCTGTGGTACTAATGGGGATGCACCTAAAGCAGAGGCATTGAGTGGACCTAGGGCAGAGTCCCCCCAATGCCACTCTGAACTCTGCAGAGAGCAGCACACATTCTGCTATAAACAAATCCCCTATTTCCCCCTTACAGTCTCCTACAGCTCACTACTGTCACATACCTGAGAAATTAGCCCAGCACCGCAGAGGAGTCTTCTCTCCAGCAGCCAGTTTTCTGACAGCAGGGAGGGTAGGAGGATGGCCAGACATTTTCTCTCCTCCTTCACTACCAGCAGCCCGGGAAGATACTGCGGAGCCTCCTATACAATTTACACCAGTAGGAGGCTGTGTGATACTGCCACCTAGTGGCTACAATAATTATCTCTCCTGAGAAACAAGAGAGATAATTACCCCTCGGTCTTATCTCCAGGTGCAGGAGACTGGGGGCTACCGGGGAATCCCCCGCCTCCCCAGTGGGCCAGTCCGAGCCTGCTGAGCAACAGTGCAGATGTGAGATTTATACGGCCAGGCGAGATGTGAATCAAGGGGTAGGGGAGTCACTTGCGCAGCGAGGGAGGGGAGTCTCTTGTGCAGCCATGCCAGCCTCTCCCTGTTCAAAAATACTGATTTTTGAATGAATTTGATTTGTACAAATTGATTCACTCGTCACTACACACAGATGAAAAATACGGTCGTGTGTATGAGCACTAAGACAAGGGCAGAAAGAGATAGGAATCTGCTTTTGATACCTGAGCACTGACTGTGCATGCGCTGCTCTCATCTGGGTGCATACGGAAATGGAGCAGCGCATACACTGTTGGCATCTGCGCTGCTCAGGTAGCACGAGTAGATCCCCTGAGCTCGCGCCGCGGCACAGCGGCGCACACGTCAGATTTACACGATCAGGCGAGATATTAATCAAGGTGTCTTGTGCAGCGGGGCCAGCCTCTCCCTGTTCAAAGAGACTGATTTTACAATGAATTTGATTTGTACAAATCGATTCACTCATCACTACGCACAGATGAAAAATCCGGTTGTGTGCATGAGCCCTAAGACAGAAAGAGAGAATAAATTATTTTACTAAGAGGATGCAAATGTAACCAATAGTGGAGCTTTAATGCTGCCCCGGTGACTCCCTTTCAACGAATATGTAAAATTAGAACAATTAGTTAACTGTGCAAATGGAACTTGCATAGCTTTCTTCCACTATGCTCACAGCGATACAATCCCACTTGTTGCTACCTATCATCTTGCCTTGAATCTCCTCCTGCCGCATCCTCGGCTCCTGCCCCAGTCTCTGCCGTCCTCCACTATCACACATCCGTAGAACTTCTCTCCCTGATTCCAGTCCTATTCCTTTCTAACCCCTCTGTTTCACGCCAGCTTCCCTATATCTTTATTATTCCATAGAATGGCTCCTGCTGCTACATTTAACTGCCTGGATATGTAACATCAAATTTTCATGTTCGATATTTTGGCTGATGGTTTAACCCCTGAAGTCTGCGTGTAGCAGTGCAGCTGACGACTGCTACCAGGGAGGGGAGGGATGAGAGGGAGGCAGGCATTAGGGCTCCAGGGAAATCTTTAAACTGTTCTCTCGCTCGCTCGCTCTCAATCCTTCCTCGATCAGTTAAAGCCACTTCAGTTCCGAGCAGAGCCTCCGAGCAACGACAGCAATATTGCCTAGTAAACCGCTGCCTATGCCAGCCCAGCTCTCCTGCCAACCTCTCACCTTTGCCAACATGCTTATAGGATGCTAACCTCCTCATCCTCTCGCCGGTCTGGCACTTGGTGGATTCTCTCCGCAGGTTACAATGTTTGGGACTACCTGTCTACTTACCGTTCTCCTACAGTTATTTTGTGCAGCAGAGGGAGAGGTATCTGCAGGTAATGTAACTTTACTCCTCTTTCTCAGTTTATTTCGCAGTGGTGGGCACTAGAGTATTGGAGGACCAGCATGAGTTTTGCTAGTCCCAGTAGTTACAGTTCAGAATTTTTTGTTTTTGAATGACTCTTTTAAGACAAGATGAGACAATGCAGACTTGATTTCTAAGGTCCATCGATGACTGCAGAAGAGATCAGGTCAAGCTTGTTTTTGTTTTTTTAGGTCCTTAGGAGCTTCTAGGGTTTGTGCCTAATGTTGAATGATCCCCCCCTAACTGCAGAGGATCAGGACAGGAGTTTTCATGTGATGATCAGGATGGGAAGAAGGTGCTGAGTCTATTAGATAATGTCCACTGGTCTCTTGTCTGCAGGTCATCAGGATGGGATAGGACAGTTATTGATTTGCGACGCCTGAGATTACAAAGTTGCGACTGCAAATGTCAATTGTGTCATTTCAATGAATTGTTTCCTAATGAAATGATTGCTGGCGGTTACGTATTATTGCACCATTTGTGACCATGCGTAGGACTATAACCCAGTAAATATGCATGTATCACACTGGCTTCTGCTGCTCTGTCCTCATTGAGAACCGAAAAAAGGGTTATTGTATGTCAAAGCTTTCTCTTCTGGCATTTCAGACCATTCCTCGACTGCAGCAAAGGTGTTTTAACTCTTGGATAAGTTAAAGAGACACTAACCCTCTGCTAGGGAGTTCAATGCAATCTCTTGTTGCAGCTTACTGAGGTTTTGTAAAATACCTGTCCCACTGATCACTACTGCACCCATCATTTCTCCGGTTCTGAGCATTCATATATCAGGAGGTTATTGCTGGTGTGATCTCAATATTACTATAGGCTTTGTACTCTAGATTTAGTGAGGAGCCTTTTGTTCTGCTGTAGAGAAGTCAAGGAGAACATGGACTTTGCTAAGCAGAGCACTTACAAGGAAGGGGGTTGGAAGGAAAAAGTGAAGACCAGGGGGGTTGTAGAGGAAGAACACAAGGAAGAGTGTGGTCTTCCCAAGATCTAGGATGACTCCTGGCGGATGAGGCTGCCCCCCTCCATGTCCTGGATTGCTGACCAATTTAGCTTCAAAGCTTGTTAGCACTCAGCTGATGCTCTGAGCTGTATTGTGATCACAGCTGTGTGCGTGAAAGTGCATCTGTGTGTCTGCCACCGCTATTTTGGGGGGTGGGAGTGAGAGACGCACTTGTGCTAGCTGCATACCCCGCAATCCAAAGGAGTGTGCTAGGAGTGTGACACGTGTGTCACCAAAGCCAAAAATGTAAGCGTGTGTCAGCAAAGCCAAAAGAATGTCTATGGTCTTTGGAGAAGGCACCTGCTGTGATGCCAGGCATTTCTATGCTTATTACAGGCTGGCTAATGTCAACTGAGAAGTCCCTGCTATACTATATGTCTGTCTGTCTATCCGTCTCTCTGTCTGTCTATCCATCAATCTATCTCCTATCTATCTATATGTCTATCTCAACTATCTATCTATCTATCTATCTATCTATCTATCTATCATCTATCTATCTATTATCTATCTATCTATCTATCTATATGTCTATCTCAACTATCTATCTATCTATCATCTATCTATCTATTATCTATCTATCTATCTATCCATCCCTCTGTCTGTCTATCCATCTATCTATATATCTATCTATCTATCTGTCTCTCTGTCTATCTATCTATTATCTGTCTGTCTGTCTATCCGTCTCTCTGTCTGTCTATCCATTAATCTATCTATCTCTCTGTCTATCTATCTCAACTATCTATCTATCTATCTGTCTCTCTGTCTGTCTGTCTCATGCCTATCTATCTTATGTCTATCTATCTATCTATCTATCTATCTATCTATCTATCTATCTCATGTCTGTCTATCTATCTATCTATCTATCTATCTTATGTCTATCTATCTATCTATCTCATGTCTGTCTATCTATCTATCTATCTATCTATCTCATGTCTATCTATCTATCTATCTATCTATCTATCTATCTATCTCATGTCTGTCTGTCTATCTATCTATCTCATGTCTATCTATCTATCTATCTATCTATCTATCTATCTCATGTCTGTCTATCTATCTATCTCATGTCTGTCTATCTATCTAAAGTTATAATTTATGTATAATGTATGCCTATTACTTCTGAGGTTTTCAGGATAACTGCTCCCAGTTTGGCTAACCCTTTTCAGATTGGGGCATACATTAATAGTGAGTACTCCCACTGCTGAGTCCCCAAGAGAGAACCACTATATACAGAATTTGCTCATTTTAATAAGGCATTACATGATACTCATTGATTTCAATGGGGGTTCATTTATTTTGGTAAAAGTTGGTGGTCCTCTAGGGTGAAGAGATGAGATAGATGCCGTTTTTCGCTCTAGGTAACACAGAGTGTCCTGATCAGACGACCCCTTGATATTACTCCAGCATATCCTCATGGGGCTTATAGAATGGGGATCTGTACAGCAGAGGAGCCCCCCAAGAGGGCAGCTTCTTGATGCAGATCATATATAAGGTGTTCCTATACTGTTTACTGAATATCGGCTGCTATAAAATATTTACATGTAGCTTTATTTGATAAATGTATCTTATGAAAAATCATCCACTGTATCCAAAGTAATAAGATTTATCAAAAGCAGCGGCAGTAGCCATAAGGCTGAATACTAATTCCAAAGACACAGAGATGCACAGAATTATT
The DNA here is from genome assembly GCF_014858855.1 of Bufo gargarizans. NCBI lineage: Eukaryota > Metazoa > Chordata > Amphibia > Anura > Bufonidae > Bufo > Bufo gargarizans. Next base: position 85,675,502 of record NC_058085.1, on the reverse strand, counting down.
TCCTGGGAGTGGACAGATAGCAGTACTAGAGATGAGTGAATCAAAGCTGACGAAGTGGAATTCGACTTGAATTTCAGGAATTATTCGATTTGCACCGAATCTGAATTTCCTTACGCTTCGTGGTAACCGATCGCATTTTTTCCTAAAATGGCTGCTGCACATGTTAGGACATGGAGCAAGGAACTCTGGGAAGGCGGGATCACCCACAATGCCATGCATGCAGCCAATCAGCCGCCATCCAGCCCTGTGATGTCACAGCCCTATAAATAGCCTCAGCCATCTTGGATTCAGCCATTTTCCTGTGTACTTAGTGCAGGGAAAGACATGACAGGCGCTAGGGAAAGTGGTAGAAAAGACTTCATTGTGCTAAAAAAATGATTTACAAGTGCAGGGAAAGATTATTCAAGGTGTAAGGAAAGGATAGGGAGGAATCATTCCACAGTATTGAAGCAGAACAGGGTTCAGTAGGGGAGGTTACAGCCTGGGTAATGGGAACAATCCTATTACACCTTGCTGCACTGACTGCGGATCCAAATTGCCATTATCCAGCTCTGTAATTCCAGCAAACCGTTCTTGTTATTGGGGTGCAAGTGCTGTTTGATACAGACATTAACAGGGTTTATTACAAGGAAATATTTTGACGTCTTATTTCCCCTTGTGCGGTGCAGTTATATGTCCTAAAGCATTTTTTGGTGTGTATTAGTGAGAAAAAAAAGGGCTTATTAGCCGTTGTGTGGTGAAGTGAGAAAATTACAGCCCTTATTGTCGTGTATTAGTGGCAAAAGTAAAATATATATTGCCTTTCAGCGGTGGAGTAAGCCCTTTTTTGCATGTATTAGTGGCACAAAAAAGCATTTGCCATTGTGTGGTGAAGTGAGAAAATGACACTTTTTGGGGTGTTTTAATTTCCTTTTTATTTATTTATCTGATCTAACAGTATGTCAGACAGAGAAGTGCCAGGCCCTGCACAGGGGAGTGGCAGAGGCCTAAATGTTTCTGGCACAGACACAGGCCGCAGCAGAGTAAGGGGCCGTGGCAGCAGGGGTCTCAGCGAGAGGCCTGAACTCCATATGTCATCTAACCGTCGTGTCTTGATCAGCAACCCAGCGGTTCTTGAATGGTTGACTTGGTTATCTCTGTTTTGGATCCACTCCTATTTTTTTGGCTTTAGCAATACTGATGGATTACTGACCAAATGCTGACCGGGTGAAGGCGGATGCCCCACAGACAGGATCAGTTTTTGGGGGATTATTGTTCTGACGGATCAGAGGAAGGAGAAAAAAATTTGTATAAGTGTTTAATAGAACAGGTTCTGTAGACATCTATATGGAATTAGCTGACGAGGGTGTAAAAGGAGTGCGCTTCTTCTTGACGCTAACATTGATCTGTAAGGCTGAGTTCACACTTGAGTTATTTGGTCAGTTTTGGCCCTGTAACTGCCCAAATAAGTGATGTGTGCAGTGATTCTAAGAGCGACGCCTGTCATCTGCATGTCATACGGACTCACAGTATTATTTCACTACCACAGCAGACTCCCTATGATTGTTACTGCAAGGCACAGTGTTCTACACCACTATACAGGCTCTCTGCAGCCAGGTAATAGCCGTTTTTTAACATGATTCACTGCGAATAAATTCGGATCTAACCAAATATATATTTTTTTTTATTTGGCGAATTGGCCGAATCGAATTTTTAAAAAATTCGCTCATTTCTAAGCAGTACAATGATTATCAGGTCTGGATCTTGTTTTTACCATAGGGTGGCCCATACCGGGGGCCGTCAGGTGGTCTGTGTTGGAAATGTTCACTATTGCTGAGGACTGTCAGTCTCTCAAACTTTCCCGTGCTGTCCCTAATACTTAAGAAACATTACCCTCGAAATAATGCTCCTCGCACTTTCCCCCGTACACAGAGATGCTTGGAAATGATCTGTTTGCTACAAGAAAGTCAACAATTTCCCGGACCTAAAGCAGAGATGCAATTGTTTCCTATCCTCCCTCAGTCTGGGAAAATGTCACTTCTCACCGTGTAGCCAACTAGGTTCATTTATGGCTTTATTACCTCCAATTAGCTGAAATTGTTGTATAGGATCCAGAGTAATTGAGTAATTTCAGCAATAAAACAGCATTTTCCTGAGTTACTGTGATTCCCATATAAGAAAAGTATGAAAAACATGGTAATAATGGGGACGTCGTTCATGTGCCATGTCATCTATCGCCTGCAATGCCCTATGACGTCTAGTATGGCCATATAATTGTCAGTGAAGTCACTGTGCCTCATCTTCTCTAATGCAAATTGAGTCAAACCTCGTTATCCAATGTAGAGGGTAACATGATTGACTGTATTGGCAGGCTAAATGGTATTACATCAGATGGTAAAGCTATCTGGCTGTTGGATGTAGATCCATCATGTTCCTGCTGCCAGAGCCCCTACAAAGTGGCCATGGCTATATGGTCAACAGTCTAGCAGCTTACACAGTCGCCAGTCAAAGGCAGTGTTAATAGACTTGCAGGCTGCATCCTATCCAACAGTCGCACTTGGATGGCCAGAAACAATGGCACCTACAACTTATATGGGTGTTACGTCAACCCTGGGTCTTATGTATATTCTTGACCTGCAGTAAGGCATCCGGTAGGCTCTTCCTACAGAGGAACAGTTTGCCAGAGTTCACCAGATCTGGCCTAGTCGGATACCTCGGCATTCACCGCAGGAGCCCATTGACTGTAATGGGACTCAGCGGGAAACAGTTTTTGTCTGGCAGAAACCCAGTGGTCATGCCTTAAACTAGCCAGATCCCGCTGGACCCTATTGTAGTCAATAGGCTCCCGCGGTGAACACAACCGTACCCAGATCTGGTGAACTCCGACAGGTTGTTCCTCTACCGGAACAGCATGCTGGATACCTTACTGCAAATGTAAAACATGGATCTGCTCAGATATGCCCCAATTATTAAAGGGAGTGTTCCTCTAAATTATTGTGGTCCATGTGACACCAGCTTGGGATAGATTAAAGGGGTTGGTCCATCTCATAAATTGGGGAAATATCACTAGGATATGGCCCCAATGTCTGATCGATGTGGATCCCACCTCTGGGACACCCACCTATCTCTAAAATAGAGCCCACAAAGAGAAGGAGAGTGGAACACACATGCGTGACCGCTCTCTATTCATTTCTAAGGGACTGACAAAAATTGCTGAGTGCTGACTCTGCTATTTCCGTCAGCCTGGTAGGAGTGAATGGAGTGGTGGCCGCTCTTGCATGGCGCTCTTCCCATTCATTTCTATAGGACTTCCAAAAATAGATGAGTGTGCTGTCTGGTTATTTTCAGCAGTCCCATAGAAATGAATGGAGGGAAGCCGTGAGATGTCCGGCCCTGTCAATAATATGGCAGGTGGACGCTTCTTCACCTGTAGAGACACCCACCCACAGATGAAGAAGTCTGGTTGATGAGACAAATCGAATTGTTAGAAACGATTCGCTCATCTCCACCCAGTTTCCCATTTATTCATGAATTTCTGAAAGGAATAACAGAGGAACGGCACACTGTAGAAAAAATGTTCCAGAATGGTTATCTCGCGAGACACATGTCAGGGGCGATGACGAGCTTGGTTTAAATAGAAGCCTTATGACTTCTGGACATATTTGCGCAATTAAAAAATTCCGTCCTTCTTAGCAGTCGAATGAGGGTAAATTTTCCGACCTCCGTGACTTTGTAATCGTGACGCTTTCTATTAAAAATCTTCTTAATGATCTCTAGATAGCACCCTATTAAATAGTTAACCGAGCTTCTCAAAAATCCTGTTTCAAGTCGTCCTGACTGGCGTCATGTAAATATGCGCTGACAGACCCTGCAATATTTGATCAATTTCTACAAACACTTTGATATGAAGGAGAACGAGAGAGCGAGACGGAGGGATGTGGAAGATCTAAACACTGTGAGCGAGTGGGCTGGGGAAGCCAAACACAGCCTGCAGGGTCCTCAGTGCACTGCCAGGGAGGGAAACCATTTACATGCCAGGGATGCGCCACCTGCCTCCATGGGTTAGCGATCCTATATCATATATATATATATATTGGGGAGATATAAATATTTTATATATATTTATTTTATGCACTTATATAGCGCTACTATATTCCGCAGCACTTTACAGACATTAGCATCACACTGTCCCCAATGGGGCTCACAATCTAAGGTCCTTATCAGGATGTCTTTGGAGTGTGGAAGGAAACCGGAGTATCCAGAGGAAACCCACCCAAACATGGGGAGAACATACAAACTCCATGCAGATGTTGTCCTTGGTCAGATTCGAACCACTGAGCCACCATGCTGCCCATATATATATATTTTTTTTTTCCCCCGCTGTCTGAACATGCATGAAATGAAGGAACGTTATTAAATTCTGAAGGAAATGGTCTGGTAATAAAAATGCAATGATAATGTGCTGAATATTACACCCCGCTCTATGGGATATGAACTACTTCTTATGAGAAAACATAAGCATCATGCATACTGATGTAGCAGAGCTGAGACGGCCGTCGTGACTGCAGAATGTGCCAACCTACTGTATTGCTGTGATTTATGCACAATTGTAGCTTAATGACAAACTCAGATCCACTGCACGTGCGAGTGGTGATGGATGCTGTAAACTGGAGAAATCTGGCCATCCGTGAGAAATATCATGAGGGATTCTTTTACATAAAATGATGAGGGTGATTATCCTGTCCATAAAAATGATGTAACTTATAAGTTGATGAGTCGCAATTAAGGTCTCGTTCACATTTCCATTTTTTCACGGACGCATCTTCCGCTGACAATACATATCCATTCATTTTAATGTTGTTCACGGAGGTTTGGTCTATGATAAGGGACCAAAAGGGCCCATTGAAGTCTAGGGGTCTGTGAAAAACCACTGACACAAAATGGATGGTCTCTCGCTGCTTCATGGAGATGCTCTGGAAATGAGTTTTCAGCGGAGCAGTGTCTATGGAATACGGATGACACGCAGAGAGCAGAAAATAAACGCACGGACCCGGTACCCAGTAATGTGAACGAAGCCTAAGTGAATGGCATTCAGGTGCTCAGCCCCATTCCAGTCAAGCAGGTTTCCAAGTAGAGCAGGTTGGCACAGGCACATCAAATATTACCAGCATTAACCACGGCTCACCGTGACACCATAAGAATGGCAGCGCCAGGCTTCCTCAGCATATCAGGGCACTACAATATACTGTATATTGCTTGCACCTTTGCTGAAGAGGGTTAACTGATGTGTAGTACAAGTACAGGCCATTAGGGGGCACTCTCAGCACACAACCAGTCAAAAGACGTATGAGTTTTCAACCCGTTCTTTTTAAGTTGATAAAATCTTTCAATTAAGGATCTCATATAGCTCGCCCCGCTCTCGCTTTGTAAATCTAAGAAGCGTTTAGTGCGTCACATGGGGGGCAGCCTATGGCCGCTGCTTGTGGACGGAGAGGAAGAGCTAAGGACCTCAAACTGACCACCTGTAATGCTGGCAGTAAGCCATAAGGCACGGCCAAGGCTAGGGATACGCAGAGACTTTTGTAAAGCTATCGACTGACTTTTAACCACTGAGCTACAGCTGGAGACCAAAGCAATCATCTGCGATGTGTGCAATCCTGCGGACCGCAACGGGCACTCGATAGTTAAAGAACAATCAGTTGCAATGCAAAAAGTCTCAGGTTTCTAGAAAACAGAAATATAAAATATAGAATAGATAGAAATATAGAAAATGTAAGGCATAGTAGGGCACTGGATTGGTCAAGTTGGCAGCACTGTGACACTAATGTGTGGCACCTGCGAGTGTGGCATTGACATAGGACTTACACAAAGGTTTTATTTTGGCCCAGAGCTTACACCTCTATGAATATCAAGGTAGACATTGTCATGCTTGATTCAGGACCTTTGTCCTCCAGCTGCCCATTTTTGAAGGGGTTATTCTATGATTAAGGTAAAACATGAATATCCTAGGTCGTATAGTCCATGACAATCTAACAAAGCTACAACCAGCCCTGTACCTCACATGGATCCAGAGATCTCCCCATTCATTGCTCTGCAAAATTTATATCAAGCTGACAGTTCAGGGTGCGTCCCCCTCAGTGAGATGGAAATAGAAATTAGAAAAAGAGCTGTCAACAGGTGGCGCTATACAGATAGATTTCATTGAACTGTAAAATATTTATTTGTAGGACAACCCCTTAGAAATCGGTGCACATGAACATGCAACTGGGTCCAGTTTTGCACATTAACCAGTTATGTGCTGTTTGGTTGAAGAGCCGGAGAGGTGTAAACGTCTTTGAGGTAGAAAGGGGTACATCAGCCTGCAGGCTTACCAACTGGAACCCCTCTGTGCCCCCACATTGTCAATAGCGTTTCATCATCTTTTTAACACGGTCATGAACAAAGCCCACCAGCCAGTAATTATAGTCTGTGTCTGCCGCAGATTGCTGGCCATAAGTGACGTTTATCTGCTGTATTCATGTGCTATTCGTATGCCAAATCCAGCATGAGAACCACTGCCCGGTGCCTTTTCTAAGCATGTATGATTTGAAAAGAATAGAGATGGGGTCTAAGAGATAGAGGAGGAGGGGTATTAAAGGGGTTGTCCGGGTTCAGAGTTGAATCTGGACATACCCATATTTTCACCCAGGCAGCCCCCTTGATGTTAGCATCGGAGCATCTCATGCTAAGATGCGCTCCCTTGCCTTGCGCTAGATCGCGCAGGGCATGGGATCTTTTCTTTACAATAACACACTGCCGGGCGGAAGCTTCCGCCCGGCAGTGTGTTCGGTGACTTCACCGGCTCTGATGGTCGTGCTTTAGTGCTGCCCTAGCCATTTTACTGGCTAGGGCAGCGCTAAAGCCTGCCCATCAGTGCCGATGATGTCACCAGGCTTCCTGGCAGCCCGACGGAGAGCCCAGTTCATCACCTGAACGCCTGAAAATGTCTTTACTCTGCGCAATTTCATGCAGGTCAAAGGAGAGCATCGGAGCATGAACTGCTCCGATGCTCAAGTTGGGGAGGCTGCCTGGGTAAAAAGGGAGGTATGTCTGGGTTCAGCTCTGAACCCAGACAACCCCTTTAATACACTCATTGACAAAATGAACATAATGCGCCAAGAAGGAGTTGTTGGAACTGAATGATACTTTTTATGTGTGAATGTAATGATGAAACAGTACACTGCATTCAGAAAGTCTTCAGACCCATTCACTTGTTCACATTTTATATATTGCTGCCTATAACATATTGCTATAAATATCCAAGTTGAAAAGCTTGGGAAGGGTAAGCCATTTCTGATAGACCATCTGGGCCTGTTGTTCCACTTTGAGATTGTACTCCGAGGTGTATATTTGAATTTTCTGGCAATACAGGTTTATTGTTCATAAATCCGCTCCAAATGAAGGTGCCGGTGGCTGGGCCATCAATGGTAGGACACTTAATGGGTGCCATGACACCAAATTTCCTTTCTGCTTAGCTCCTGGAAATGGTCAAGGCAGAGACATGGGTGTGTAATGAAGGTGCCACCTGTGACTGAATGGTGGACAATGAAACTGTGGGAGCTGTTCTTGCTTGTTGGTGTATCAAACGATCCTCTCTACTGGTGCAGCTAGGTCAGAATGGCCTAGAATATGTCGATTCATCTATCCTGCTTCTGTCAGTCCAATGATGCTCCCCTCTCAGGGTCTGTCAGCTGGGCAAAAGGTCTTTGAGTGCATCATAGAGGCATGTCTAGCAGTCAACAATCTCTTGCAGTGTGCCGGCAGGCCACTGTGTAATGGGTTAATATGATGTCATTTTGCACTGTGTATCTCAAGGATTGTGCGTATGGAGTAAGGAGTTTACTGGCCAGCACCTTAGTAAGAATTGCAAGGTGTGGACTGGTTCCACCTCTTCCTCAAGTAGTGAGGAGTGTTGGTGTGGATAGGCTGAGCGAGAGGGAGCAGCAAGAAGATCAGTGAGCTGCAGATCAAAACTGAAAGCATCAAGCAGACCTACAGTATATGTGCCAGCCTCTGAGGGAAAGAACTGCTGATAGACAAGAAGATTTAGAGGCCATACAAGGAGAGTGCTTAAAAAAGGTGAAAAAAAACCCAACAGTGCCTGTTTTGGACTTCACTGCATTGTGGTTGGGACAATAAGTTTAAGGTCCCCCTACTAAATTAAAGGACAGAAGGGCATCTGTTTGTAGAGACTGCACCCTGCGGAGGGTACTGTGAATACATAGATCTAAAGATGGAGAAAGTGCACCCCTTAGGCCAGATGTGCAAGATTGTACAGTCTGATTGGAGAAAGGGAAACTCAGAGGGGACTGGTATGTAGCCTACTCTTCTCTAAACACAGCCTTGGGAAAGCTGTTTATACAGGCGTTATGTAGAAGAACTGTGAGACTACAACCTTGAAACTGTGTATTTGCAAATTGCCACCATTGCTTATAATAAAAACTGTTCTTGGTTCTAAAACTTTATATTTCTCTGTGACCTCCGTAGGTTGACTAAGATACACAATTATGTAAAAAAAAATCCTTGTCAGGGAGCTGAAATCCAACTTGTCACCTCATTATCATAAAACGTAACCATTAATAGTGAAATGCTTCATACAATAGAGCTGAATTAATTAAAAAAAAAGCGTGTGTTTGACTATTGAAGGTTAGGTTTTATGATAATAAGGTAAGTTGGATTTCATCTCCCAGATCGGGAATTTTGTTTGATTATAAAACTGGTCTCTTCATTGCGTCCACCAACACATGCATTGATAAAATATAGCATTTTGTACAGCTTAGCCCATGGGGATCCTTGCACCCCCAACAATCCCACCAACATCAATGGCCACCGCCATGCAGGAGAATCCCCAAATCCAGGCTGTGGGTGCACCAGAGAGGACTCCTAGCCACCGTGTGTGAGACTGCTGCCCCCATCCTTCTTCACTCTTGTCCTCTTGCCTTTCACCAAGATGTACACCACTATGAATAGAATCCATTAACATTTGCAAAATTCCCTAATTGCATTTTGAAAGTGACATATTATAGCAAAAATGAGAGAAGACAGACATGAGTCTTGTGGCCAGCTATTTGGTGTTACAACATATTCTATAATAAATTATAGCATAGAGACGACCATTGCTTTCAGGGCCAAGACATTCAGAGTCGTCCTCCCTGTGAGCTGACATACATTTGCACTAGAATTTATGACAAATGTGTTGGGTAGTGGCTGGCTCCATAGCTCCTGCTCAGCTCAGCAAATATGTTAATAAAACTGTTGAGAGCTGCGTAAAAATACAAAAAGTCTAATTTTTGTTGAACAAACCAGGCAAAAGTTTTAACTTTCCCCCCCCAGAATACTGATGCCAGTTCCTTAAAAGGGTTTTCTGGGATTTTAATACTGATGAGTGTCATCAGTATCTAATAAGTGGTGTCTGACACCCGGGAACCCTACCAATAAGCTGTTTGAGAAGGCAGTCTTCTCTGTGCTCACTAAGCTCAGTTCCGTACAGCGGCTGTGCACAGTATCGCAGCTCAGTCCCATGTACTTCTATGGGTCTGAGCTACTCCTAGGTCATGGCCACCGTCGTGGTTGCAAACTATGCAGCTGTGTCACTGTGCAGCTGTGTGGGTCCCATTGCCTAGGACGGTGGCTGAGGGTCTGAGCTACTCCAGAGGATATGTCATCAGTATTTAAGTTTTTGGAAAACCCTTTTAATGAATCAATTTAAATGTAATAATGGAATGTTAATTGTAAATATTGGCATGACCTCACCAGACCAGTCACAAAACATTGGGGGTGATTTATCAAAACTGGTATAAAGGAAAACCATAGTTCGCAACCAGAACCCGATTGGTTGCTATGGGCATCTAAGCCAGTTTTCCTTTACACCAGTTTTGATAAATCCTCCCCATTGAGTGTACAGTATTGTATAATTTTACTCAGAAGTTCTTCCTCCCTTCATAATAGCTGTTGTGCTCGGTTATTACTTACTCAGCATTGTAATATCGGATGTCAAGCAGGTCCCAAAGTGGGAATTAGATATTACTGTGAAGGTACCCTGTTCAGTGAAGGGCAAATGAAAAGCATAAAAGGCCTAATTGCAAAAATTAAAATGAGGTCTACCTTATGAGTTTGCCATAGCCTCATCTGAACCAAGAAGACCTGAACCTGTCCAACCTACCTCTTTCCAATGTCATGCAGAAGAATGGGACAGCATGACCCTTAGGCCACTTCCTTTATCTCTTGCTTACTAACCTTGTGGTGGAAAAAGAGACCCAAATCACTCATGAGGATGGACCTTTAGACTCCTTAGCAGCCATATGAGTTACCACCAATCTCAGAAATGGTTTCACTAACTCCTGTTTCTCATTTCCAATCATAAGACCAGAAAATACCCAGCCCATACATTTACCTCATGCTGCAAACCTGTAAAACGCATAGGCATTGTTTTACAACCACAAGCTTCAAAATCGAATAACATGATCGAAGAAATGTGATTGCTCCACACTGCTGAAGCCCTGGGCAAGGTGTCTTTACTGCAACTATCCTAAACTCTACTCCAACATACCTGCCAGAGCTAGGATAAGGAGGAAAACCTGATATCTGGGTTCTACAGGCTGGTTAGCCCCCTGAAGCTCACAATCAAAGCCACACTGAAGATCTGTTTGACAGTTCGGCTCAGAGGGCTGTGTAACTTTAACAATGTCCTTCAATGTCCATGTTTGTCCTTGGTTTTGTACCTGCTGTGAATAGAAAGCAACGGGTGTAGTTTGATGCAAGCGCCTGATTCCTGGTTACATTATTGATTTGTACAGCTTGTAATTCTCTTTTATTGGCCATTGACCAGTTAGTGGCAGCATTAAAGTCTACAGATGAAACATTAATATGCTTAATATGATGTAATTTCTTCGGGTAGAGAGTACTTGGCTTACGAACACTGTAGTAAAGGGCTGGCACCATCAAGAATCCACTGTCATAGGACTGAATCTGGCTGGCGGATGTGCGAAAACAATTAAGATGTCATAAATTTCTATATAGATAGTAGTGATTGTGGCAATATTCTTTAATATGGAAACTAGACCTCTGCCTCCCTTACCTGTCCTCTGCTGCTCACCGGAAATATAGTCAATGCCTTTCTCAGGCGTTATTAGAAGCTCCTGGTCCCCCATGCAAAATCTGTAGTCAGGTCCTCCAAAAAATTAGTGATGAGCAGCATAGGCAATATTCGTTTTCACAATATTTTTAAAATTTTTGGCCTAATATTTGCCATAAATTCACAAATTCTAGAATTTGTGATCTCCAGTCATTATTTTTTGATTGCGAAAATCGGCAATGTAATCTGCGCGTATTGCGGGAATAAAAAAAACAGACAGCAAATGACTTATTTTTTTTCCCCAAAGACAAAGACACTAATCCCTATCACAGCACGGTATTTCCTATCAAAGTACCTAACACTCTACACTGGAACTTATCAGCTACACTATATCACTATCTAACCTACACTGACTATCTCCCTAACTATCTGTATTAGGCTACTTTCACACTAGCGTTCGGAGCGGGTCCGTCTGATGTTTCATCAGACGGATCCGCTCCTATAATGCAGACGTTTGCATCCGTTCAGAACGGATCCGTCTGCATTATAACTTAGAAAAATTTCTAAGTGTGAAAGTAGCCTGCGCGGATCCGTTCAGACTTTACATTGAAAGTCAATGGGGGACGGATCCGCTTGAAGATTGAGCCATATGGTGTCATCTTCAAGCGGATCCGTCCCATTGACTTCCATTGTAAGTCTGGACGGATCCGCTCGCCTCCGCACGGCCAGGCGGACACCCGAACGCTGCTTGCAGCGTTCAGGTGTCCGCTCACTGAGCGGAACGGAGGCTGAGCGCTGGCAGACGGATGCATTCTCAGTGGATCCGCCTCCACTGAGAATGCATTAGGGCCAGACGGCTGCGTTCAGGGCCGCTCGTGAGCCCCTTCAAACGGAGCTCACGAGCGGACACCTGAACGCAGGTGTGAAAGTAGCCTTATATATATGAGCTATCTACCTAATGTAATTGAATAAGGATCTAGATGACTCAGCAAAGCAGAGAGCACAGCAATCACACTGCTCTCTCTCTCTCTCTCTCTCTCTCTCTCTCAGAACTGCAAAAAACTGCAGAAAATGGCTGCTGGGGACTTTCTTAAATAATAAGGGGTAGGCAACTTTCCTATTGGTTGCTAGGGATGTTGCTAAGCTCTGACAAAGATATTGCAGCCTTCTCATTGGCCCACAAGCAAGGGTCAGTGATGGTACTGAAAAATCTAGAATATTCACCATTCCGAATATATAGCACAATATTCTAGATCTTCGCAAATTCTCGAAGTGCCGATATTCACCATAAAAATTAGCAATTAGAATATTCGTAATCAACACTACTAATAATACAGGTAATAACAGGCAACAAATTTTAGCGTTTCAAAATGTTTTCCTTTATTCTTTTTTTTTTTCTTGGGTAAAGTATCATTTCACCCAAAAAATTCCAAGCACTCATTTGGCAGATTTTTCAATTTTTTCCATCCCTCCTCCTACATACGTTCTCTTTCTATGCCTGCTGAGTAGTTGAGGACTCGTTGGTGTGATTGTGCTACTACACTTCCTACCCTTTGACAGTATGCTGTCTGTCTCATCGAAACAGAGAGCGAACCCCTACTCCCCCTTCTTCCCTGTCTTCTTTTCATTGTATTAGTCTAGACAATGGTTCTGAACGTCTGACTGTCTGTTCTGCTGGCCCAGAATTTTTTTTCCCATTCTTGTCCATTTTTAAGACAAGTATAGTCCTTTTTAACATAGTGCGGGACATGCGGAATGGGAAATTGTGGCACGCAAACAGCCAGTATCTGTGTTTTGCAGATCTGCAATTTGCAGACTCTGAAACGCATACGGTCATGTGCATGATTCCCTATTCAGCGTTTGGAGATATGGTTCTGGCAAATGCTTGCTTGTTTTGCTTAGATCCAAGTGCATGCATCCCATAGGGGTATTGTCTGTTTAAGGACTGGCCTCTACTTAGATTTTCTTCATCCTTCTTAATTATGGTTGTTGAAAACTTTATAACATCTTCTGTACCTTAAAGGGTCTTCTTTTTTTATTAGAAGTATCCCCTGATGATAAACTGACTGTCTCACTACTGGAGAAACTATAATCTGTGGAGGAACACAGCGGCACGTGTTCAGCAGGGTTGACAACCTTCCGTTTAAATTTTTCCGGACAACAAAACAAAAAATCACGGACAGCTTAAAATTTTTATGGACATACACCTCACCCCTTTTTATAGACCACGGCCCCATTCCACACCCTCAACATGCTCTAAACATAATGTCCTTGAGTCACAAACACCCCACTAGTGGTTATCCACTTCCAGTAGTTAGAAATAAAATATGGCAGCAGCAGCATGTGAAAAAACCTACAATTCTCAGATGTGACATCCCCGTCACTCTAGTATGAGTGCCTTGTCTCTATTGCTGCAGTGATGATGCTTGTGATGTTCTGGACTTTCTGGCATCATTACTGCGGCCATGTAAGCAAAGACTGACGAAGATGTAACAGGCAAGAACAGTGTTGATTATGTGCAAGAGTATGGCATGTGACCACAGCAGCCAATCGCTGCCCTCAGCATTAGACCACTGATTGGTAATTGGCTGCAGCGGTAACATGCCATATACCAGTAAGTTCCCGCTGCAGTTTGTAAACAAGCAGTCGCAGGATCCACCTCCTGTTCACTACACTGCGCGTCGTCTCAGAAGTGCAGTGTAATCACAACTACTCCCTCCATTCAAGAGCTAATGCGCAGGCTGCAGGCTGAACCAGAAGAAGCCTGTGGCCCACATATTGCACAGCGGCTGCTGCCACAGTATTAAGGCGCCGTGAATACTGTAGAAAATTCATGAACAGCAGAAAAAAAGTCCCTGTTTTTGCAGACTGTCTGTAACTCTACGGACGGTTGGAAACCCTGGTGTTAAGTTCCAGTAAGGCCGGACTATAGGTTTACCTTAAGGGTAGGCCTTCATGAGGAATTTGGTGCCAGGGGCCTGGTAGAGGTAGGGTTAATGTATGGCGGGAAGCGGAGGGGCGGGTTAGCGTAGGTGGAGTTAGGTGGTAGTTTATTTAAGGGCGGTAGCTGGGGGGCCATTTTAGAGCCAGGAAAAAAAAGTAGAGCCAGGAAAAAAAAGCGGAGAGTCAGGAAAGAAAGCACACGTGCGCACCTACCATGCAGACTGTGGAGGTATTGCTGGAGCGGTTGCGGGCGGCAGGGGAGGCCCGTGGACCGGAGTGGCTACAGGAGCTGCTGGCTGGAGTGCTGCAGGGGGAGGCGGCGGGTATAGCAGGCCCGTCGCCGCCGGCGCAACGGCCGCGGCGGGTCCGTCCGCCGGCGCGCCTTAGCCCCAGTGAGACCCCCCGGGCTCGGCGCAGGCGCAGGAGCCCCTCTAGGGACCCTTCACGGCCGGGGGTTGGGGGGAGCATGGTAGCCCCAGCCCCTGGGTGTGGGAGGAATCCGCGAGCGCAGCGGAGCTCTGAAGGAGGCAGGACCCCATCACCCCTGCCTTCACCTGCGGCCGGCGTGGGATCTGGAGCTGGGTCGGCGGGTTCCTTGCTCCCCCTAGTGGCAGGAACGTCCGCTCGTCGTGGGAGAGTCGGCAGCAGGAGGACGGAGCCTGTGCCAGTAGTGGCCACTAGAGGGCGCAGGGCTCCCAGGGATCACGGGCAGGTGTCTCCTGGCCTGGATCTGCAAGAAGAGTCCATGAGGGAGGAGGACGTTGAGAGCGCACCCAGCTTGGACCTGGTTGGGGTGCAGTCGTCGGGCGGATCCAGCGCAGCAGGTGCATCCGTGGAGTCGGCGGTGAGGTCGGTTCGTCTGGAGTCCGGATCAGCGGCTGATGGGGTCACAGCGCCCAGGCAGCCAGGTGAGAACATGTGGGGCGTATTGCAGAATTTGGTGGGTGGCCCAGGGGGTGTGGGGGCTGGGGGTAGTCACGGGGAAATTGTGGGGGGGTTTGGGGCAGTTTTTGACGAGTTTGGCGGGTTTGGTTTCTGGTATGGGGGTGGCAGGTGCGTCTCCGTTGCCGGCATGGGGGGTCGGTGGGGGTTTAGGAGGGGCGGCTGGGGACGGGCAGTCGCGGAGTGTGGGGTCGGTGTCGGTTCAGACGCAGGTGGGAGGCGAGGAGGAGAGGCCCAAGGTTAGCGACGCGGCGAAGGGGGAGGTATATGTCTGTTTTGAGGGGCCGTTGGGGGCGCACTTGAAGCAGGACGTTCGGGAACGGATATGGCGGGGGGAGTATGTTGAAATTTTTTCGCTTCTCCCCCTGGAGCGGTTTAATCTGGATAGGGAAAGAGTGGGTGAGGGAAAAAAGGAGGATGATGAAAAGCGGAGGCATAGACTCATACCGCGTACGTTTGCCAATTGGTTGCAGGCGTTTGCGATCTTGGCAAGCGTAATTGGGGAAAAGGCCCCGGAGTGTTGCTCCGCCTTGTTTTGCTATCTGGACGCGATTGGGGAGGCATACCGGGTATATGGTGGGACTGGGTGGCTCAGGTATGACGAGCAATTCCGGCAGAGGAAGGCAGTGCGGCCTGATATTAGGTGGGACCATAAGGACATCAGTCTATGGTTGCGGGTGACTGCGCCGTCGCGTCAGGCGCAGTCCTTTCGGGGGGACGCGGGAGGGGCGCCAAGTCAGTCTGCGGTGTCGGCAGCGTCAGCGAGAGGTTTGTGTTTCCTCTTTAATAAGGGGAGCTGCAGGTTCGGCGCCAAATGCAAGTTCAAGCATGAGTGCACGACTTGCGGAGGTGCTCACGGGGCTAACCGGTGTTTCAGGGGTGGTAAGCACAGGGGGTCAGACTCGGCTGCGAAAGGGGCTGACTCCGGTTCGGGTGGAAAGGATGGAGGGGTACCTAAATAGGTATCCTAGGCGGGAAGCGGCGGAATTGTTAATACGGGGGTTTTCGGAGGGATTTCGGATTCCGTCGAATCCATTGCCAGTGGTCGTGCCGCAAAGAAATTTGCGGTCGGCTTTGGAGTTTCCGGAGGTGGTCTCGGAAAAGTTGGCAAAGGAGGTGGCCTTGGGCAGGATGGACGGGCCATTTGTGGAAGTGCCGTTAGCTGGTTTGAGGGTGTCTCCGCTGGGGTTGGTGCCTAAGAAGGAGCCAAACAAGTTTCGGCTTATACATCATCTGCCTTTCCCGAAGGGTGCGTCGGTCAATGATGGTATCGATCCTGACATTTGTTCGGTGGTTTATACGTCATTTGATGCGGCTGTGGCGTGGGTTCAGAAGTTGGGGCCTGGGACCTTGTTGGCTAAGGCAGATATTGAGGCGGCTTTTCGGTTGCTTCCGGTCCATCCGGACAGTTTGCATTTATTGGGGTGTTTTTGGGACGGGGGGTATTTTGTGGACAGGTGTCTGCCTATGGGTTGTTCTGTGTCATGCGCGTACTTTGAGGCGTTTAGTTCGTTCTTGGAATGGGTTGTGGTGGATGTGGCCGGGTGTTCGTCCATTATCCATTACTTGGATGATTTTTTGTGTTTGGGACCGGCGGGCTCGCGGGTTTGTTCCCTTTTGTTGGCTACGTTGCAGTCGGTTTTTGCGCATTTTGGGGTGCCATTGGCGGTGGAGAAGACGGTGGGCCCGGCGACGGAGTTAAGTTTTTTGGGCATTGTAATTGATACGGAGCGGATGGAGTGTCGGCTTCCGGAAGATAAAGTGGTTGATTTGCGGGCGGGCGTTGAGCGGGTGAGGCAGTCAGCGAAGGTTCGGTTGCAGGATCTGCAGTCTCTTTTGGGGAAATTGAACTTCGCGTGTAGGATCATGCCTATGGGCCGAGTGTTTTGTCGGCGGTTGGCGGCGGCTACGGCGGGGGTGGTCGCGCCGCATCATTTTATTAGGTTGGGGCGGGAGTTGAAAAGGGATTTGGAGGTTTGGGCTGGGTTTTTGAGGGATTTTAATGGTAGGACATTGATGATGGGCGAGGTGGTCGATAGTTTCGATTTTGAATTGTTTACAGATGCGGCTGGCGGGGTGGCGTTTGGGGCTTATTGTCATGGCCAGTGGTGTGCAGCTCGGTGGCCGCAGTCTTGGGTTGAGCGGGGGTCTTCTTGAACTTTTTCCCATTGTTCTTGCAGTAGTGTTGTGGGGGGACAGTTTCAGGGACAAGAAGGTAAGGTTTCATTGCGATAACATGGGGGTGGTGCAGGCGATCAATGGTTTGACGGCCTCGTCGCCGCCCGTGGTTCGCTTGTTGCAGCATCTTGTGTTGCTTTGTTTGTCGTTTAATGCATGGGTGGTAGCAGTCCATGTGCCCGGGGCTTCTAACAACATTGCGGATGCTCTTTCTCGTTTGCAGTGGGAGCGGTTTCGGCAGTTGGCTCCGGAGGCGGACGCGGAAGGTCTGGAGTGCCCGGGGTCGCTGTGGGGTCTGTTGGAGGTACTGTAGCGGGGTTGTTGCGGGCGTCATTGAGTGCGGGCTCGTGGGCTGCGTATGGGAAGGCTTGGAGGGAATGGGAGCAGTGGTGTTCGGGGTTCGGGATGGGGGTAGATGAGGGGGAGATACCTCTATTGTTGTTCTTAGGGCAGGGCAAGGAACAGGGTTGGTCGGTGGCGCAGCTGAACAAGTGTGTAGCTGGGCTGGCTTTTGGTTTCAAGTTGAGGGGTATGGTTGATGTTACCAAGACATTTTTGGTGAGGCAGGTTTTGAAGGGTTGGAGGAGGGGACAGCGGACAGAGGATCATAGGAGGCCAGTGTCGTTCTCTTTGCTGTTGAGGTTGGGGGGACAGGTTGGGTTGGTTTGTACTTCTGTAGGGGAGGTTAGCCTGTTTCGGTTGGCATTTTCGTTGGCATTTTTTGGGGCTTTCCGGTTGGGGGAATTGGTGTCTAGGAGCGTCAGGGTCGCGGGGGGTTTATGCGGGGAGGATGTGCAGTTGTTTCTGGACAGGGTGGTGGTCAGGTTGCGGTCGTCTAAAACGGATGTGGAAGGAAAAGGGCGGTATGTTACTCTTTTTTCAGTCCCGGAGTGTTTTTTATGTCCGGTTAGATGTTTACGGGTGTATAGGGAGGGGGTGTGCTTTGAGGGTGGCCCGCTGTTGAGGCACGGTGATGGTTCTTTTCTGTCCAGATTTCAGTTTGTGGCAGTGTTTAAAAAATGTTTGGTAAGGGTGGGGGTGGACCCAGCAGACTTCACGGGTCACTCCTTCAGAATTGGGGCGGCAACTGAGGCGGCTAGGTTAGGGTTAAGTGACGAGGTTATTAAACGGATAGGGCGGTGGGAATCTGTTAGGTTCCGGTCATATGTGCGTTTGGGTGGGTTGTAAGTGGTGTCGGCGACCATGTTAGTGATGTGTTTTCTTTTGTTTGCGTTTTATTGCAGGCTCCGGTCCGGTGCTAGTGTGGATTCTTGGACACTCGTTCGTTTTTTGGGGGGCGTTGCGGGCCGATGTTCGGGAGAACGGTCGTCAGTTGGGGTTTGGCAGGGATGTCGCTGTGGTGAAGTGGCTGGGTTCTAGAGGTATGTTGTGGGGCGGTGTGTTGAGGGAGGTTCATCGCTTTGTGCGGTTAGACAGGGCCCCGGAGATTTTAGTGCTTCATGTCGGGGGCAACGATTTGGGAGTTAGGCCGGCTAGAGAATTGATCAGGGATATCAAATTTGATCTCTTACGGCTGTGGTCATTGTTCCCACACATGATAACGGTGTGGTCGGATATTGTGCCTAGGAAGACGTGGAGGGAGGCGAGGTCTGTGGAAGCGGTGAACAGGGCTCGCATCAAGGTGAACAGGGCGGTTGGACGGTTTGTGGCTAAGAGTGGGGCGGTGGTGGTTAGGCACGTGGATCTTGAGTCGGGTCTTGGGGGGTTTTGGAGAGCAGATGGGGTTCACCTTAATGCGGTCGGGATTGATCTGTGGTCCTTGGGACTACAGGGTGGAATTGAGAGGGCATTGGAGATGTGGAGGAACGCGCAGTCTTGAGGTTGGAGTGGTCAAGTTGCGCGTTGTTGGCGGGGGGAGGTCCTCGGAGCTGGTGGAATGGGTTGCTGCTTGAGAATGAGAGGGCCTCAATGGTGGGGCTGGACTCTCAGGATTGGGCACTCGGTTAATCAGTGAGGGCATCCATCAGTTTGGTGGCTCCGAGCTGGGTGTTTACGGCTGGAGGCAAGGTGGATGGTCCACTGAGTGGTTGTGCTGGATGTATACATGTTGGGGCTTCTAGGACCTCCCTCGGCTGGGGGAATTCATTGTTAAATTATTTGTATTTTTTGTTTAATAAATAACGGCTGCTGTGGCCGATTTAAATCCGACTCAAGTCTCTGTGTCTTATTGGTAAGGGGGAAGTGAAAGGGTTAATGAAGGAAGTGTTATGGGGAGGAATGGTTGGTAGGCCCCGGTGGGGTCACCAATAATTCGCTCATGTACAGCACCTCCACAGGAGAAATTAAGTATTGCACATTTTCCAATAAAATCATTGTGCAGTCCAGACATGCTCAACCTGCGGCCCTCCAGCTGTTGCAAAACTACAACTCCTTTCATTCCCGGACATCCTACAGCTATCAGCCTACAGAAGGGCATGGTGGGAGTTGTAGTTTTACAACAGCTGGAGGGCCGCAGGTTGAGCATCCCTGGTGCAGTCTGTGTAATGCATAGACATCATGGGTCCCCCAGAGTGATAGACCCTCTTTGCATCCATTCCCTGCTTTGACTAATAGATGAGGGTTCAGAATAAATGACTAATAACTCCTAAAGGTATATTTTAAAAGGGCTTTCCTAATCTGGACAGCCCCTTTAGATGTTATGATAGGTGGGAAGTACCATTTGAATAGCAAATAGTGTATAAAATCATCATGCTCTTTTTATTTTGCCGTAGTTATCTAAATGGAGAGTAGCCAAAAATACCGAGACATAACTACAATTTTATCTGCGTTCACATTAAAAATAGTTTTTATTGGACGCCATCCTCCGATCTATTTGAAATTAACAGAGCAGTAGTGCATGGAAATCCTCACTGGCTTCAGACTTGGATGCAGACGGCTTGCATTATAATAAGGGAATTCCGGATATGTCTCAGTTTCTTGCTGGTAATGGTTGTTTTGTCTCCTTAATGCACCGTGACATACATGCAACAGCCAAGCGTGACAGCACCAGAGAGGAAACGCAAGGAAGGGTGAACTTGATGAACAGGACTTTGAACAACCTCAAGAACTGTGTAACTAGATGTGTAACTCATTGACTTTGGAAGAGAAATTCATGAAAGTTATTTTCATCCCGAAACATGAGAAGATATAAGTGAAAGCTCAAATAAGCACAAAATAAAAGCAAACCAAAAAGCAAATAGATAGATAAAATAACAGAATCAGTAGAAGGTCTCAGGGAACGTTACCTCCCACCTCAGTCTGCAGATGATCACAGACATTTCTTCTAGCAGCAGACAAGCTGGGTGAGACAGGATCAGTATGAACATATTGATATCGAGGGGCAGGGGGGAGGGGGGAAGAAAGATGGTAGGAAACTTTTATATGTGGAAAAAGGATGCTTGCTAAAGCGAAAGACAATCTAATCATTGTATCTCTCCAAGACATCATCTGCCTCACCAAAGGTGTTTCTTTTTTATCATATAATTTATACTTGTGCCACCGGTTTGGACAACACATTTTAGATTATGAATCAAGTTGAAAGTGGGTCACCTCATTGGAGAGAAATCCCAAAATGACCTACTATTAGACCTCTTTCAGATCAGATTACAAACTCTACCAAGTTCTGGACAATGAACATGTGCAGTATCCCAGACTTGAGGGTATGTGCAATTGTTAACTTTTTTATATGCAATATATGTAATGTAATGTGAAGATATGCCATTTATTCCAGCAGGGTAGGTAACGGTTGGCAGGAACAGGGCAAACCACCCTGTTCCTCCCCTGTTGGTAGGAGTGCGCTGGTTCTGCTTCCTGCAAGGAGGGGGAGTTTCAATCTAGCAAGAGAGGAGAGCAGAAGGGAGTTCCTGTTCTGATAGTGGGGAAGTGAGAGAGCACTTGTCAGAGCTCCAAGGAACAGCATCTTATTCCCCTGTGAGACCAACACTCCAGAGGGAAACTCAGGAACCTAATATTCTTCTTCTGTGAGAAAAGACTTGAGAGACAAGACAACAGAGTGATCAGCAAAATACAGCTTTACAGACACTGCTGCAAGGTGAGGGACTACAGCTCAGACACCACCACCTACCTAAACCAGGCCAGACTAACCTTAAACCTCTACTACAGTGGACACCAATTTCCACAAGTGCCAACCTATTGCCATCCAATCAGCCACCACACCTCCTCATCTGGTCCCAGAGAAACTGCACTTTGTAGTCATTGCTGCTGGATGTGCTACAAGTTATATTTTGCACTAAGTAAATCGACACTGTTATACATTTACTTCTGACCTGATTCCTCAATCTACATTTTCACTGCACCGAACCCTTCATCGGGCCTACTACCACTCCCATCCTCTGCACAGTCTCCTCAGGGGCTTGCTGCACATGGACCACCTTTAAAATAGACTACACATGGATGGAGTGTGTAAGGTCCGGTTTTAACCCAAACCCATTCATTTGAACAAATGAGTCTTGCGGGACCAATGGGCATATATAGAACATACTGAGATTTTCATTGCACTGACCAATGGTCCATGTGAAGATACCCATTCAGTTGAGTGGGTCAGTGTTTACTGTGGGTGCTGTCCGTACAGAATACTGTCTGTGTTAAATTAGCCTGAAGTAGAATCACTGTATAATGGGTAGCCATTCATTTTACAATTATATGATGCCCATTGGTCGCAATGGGTGCTTTGGTAGATGTTGGCGTTCATCTAGGGCAGGGATGGGCAAACTGCGGCTCTCCAGCTGTTGTAAAACTACAACTCCCAGTATGCCCAGTCTCCCTACAGCTATCAGCCTACAGCAGGGCGTGATGGTATATGTAGTTTTACAGCTGGAGAGCTGCAGTTTGCCCATCCCTGATCTAGGGTAAAGAACTGAGACAAATACAGTTATCAGCTCTAGGTCATAGTGTGTCCTGATCAGGGGACCCATTTATATTACACTAGCCTATCATTAAAGGGCATATAGAATGGAGTTGTCTACAGTAGGTAGACCCCTAAGTGTCCAGCAGCAGGATAGCAGCTTCTTGATCATACACAATGTGTTACTATACAGATACTGTAGCTATAGTGTTTACTAAAGTATTAAAGATTTAGCACCATCAGATGCTATAAAATATTTACATGTGGCTGTATTTGATGGATTTATCTTGAAAAATCATCCACTGTATCTAAAGTAGCAAGATTTATCAGAAGCAGCAGCTGTAGCCATAAGGCTGAATACTAATTCCAAAGACTGTATAATGCACAGAATTATTTCTAGCTATCTGTATCACATTTAAATACAAATGTGCCCCTGGTGCTTGGTGACATGGGGTGCCTACAACCATTCTGACTCTGACTCATTGCGCGAGATAAAAGAAACCTAACAATCACTGTGCCCAAATATGACATATAGAAAGGATATGACCTGATGGGACAACTCTATATAGGTGATATTTAAACAGCTTGTATACCTTATCTACTTATAGTATCAGAGTCGCTGCATAAATGGTGCTTGGAAGTTTCTGCATAAATTTGAGCTAAAGCGACATCAGATTTTACAAGTCCTAAAAGTAGATAAAGACAACCGAACAAATTAGTCAAAAATATTACACCTGGTCACTTATTTATTGAAGAAAATTATCCAATATCACATGTCTGTGAGTCGCAAAGGTTTGTGAACCTGGAGCTAATTTGATGGTGAAATTAGAATCAGGTGTTTTCAATCAATGGTAACATCAGGTGTGAGTGGGCGGCATGCTTTATTTAAAGAACAGGGATCTATCAAGGTATGATCTTCACAATGTTTGTGGAAGTGTATCATGACATGAACAAAGGATATTTCTGAGGAGAAGAGTTGCTCCTCTAGTTGAAAAGAAGATGGAGGAAATTTAAGACCATTATTATGCTAACCAGGAGTGGTCGACCAACAAAAATCACACCAAGATGAAGGAATGTAATAGTCCATGAGGTCACAAAGGAACCCAAGGTAACCTCTAAGCAGCTAAAGGCCTTTCTTCCATTAGCAATGCTAATTTTCATGAGTCCACCATCAGTAGGACACCGAATAACAATGGTGTGCATGGCAGGTTTGCAAGGAGAAAACTGTTGCTCTCCAAAAAGAACATTGCTGTCTGCCTGCAGTTTGCTAAAGATCACCTGAACAAGTCAGAAGGCTATTGGAATTATGATTCATGGACAAATGAGGCCAAAATAGAACTTTTTAGTTTAAAAGAACTCTTATGTTTGGAGAATGGAAAACACTGCATCCCAGCATAAAAACCTCATATCATCTATGAAACATGGTAGTGGTAGTATCATGGTTTGGGCCTATTTTGTTTCATCTGGGCCAGGAAGGACTACTATCATTTATGGAACAAGTTAATTTTAAATAATACCAGAAAAGTCTAAAGGAAAATGCCAGGGCATCTATCCGTGAGCTGAATCTCAAGAGACTGTAAGCAAGACAACAACCATAAGCACACAAGTAGTTCTACCAAAGAATAGTTAAAGCGAAATAAAGTTAAAGTTTTGGAATGGCCAAGTCAAAGTCCTGACCTAAATCCAATACAAATGTTGTGGAAGGAACTGAAGCAAGCAATTCATTGGAGGAAACCCACCAACATAAGTTGAAGTTGTTTTGTTCAGAGGACTGGGCTAAAATTTAGTTTCCGTTATTGCTGCAGAAGGAGGCCACACCATATACTGAAAGCAAAGGTTCACATACTTTTGCTACTCACTCACTCATGTGATATAGAATCATTTTCCTTAATAAATAAATGACCAAGTCTAATACCTTGACTCATTTTTCTTTTTTTTGGTTATCTTTATCTACATTTAGGACTTTAGTGGAAAATCCAATGTAGTTTTAGGTCAAATTTATGCATAAATAAAGAACATTTTTAAGGGTGACCAAATTTTAAAGCCCCACTGTATATGAATGGGATCATTTGACAGTACAATGTCTTCTATATGGTGCTGTACAGGCTCCATGAATGGAGATAATCTACTCTACAAGCACTGGGGACACATACTTTTTCTGATACAAGCTATTATGAGGCTGTGTACATGGGAACTAGAACTGACAGTGGATTTTCATGAGTGATTGTGCAGATTCTTGGCTAATAGCTTTAGAAATAGTACAACAAACAGAATTATAAAAGAGATTTCCATCCATGACCATTCTACTGTAGACACAACCATTAGCAATAGTTGTTAAAGGGGTTGTGAAAATATTCTACGTTTTTCATACCAGCACCTGGATGTGAATACTTTTGTAATTGCATGTAATCAAAAATGTAGTATAGCCACTGAGCTATTCATTAAAATGTATCTGTATAGCATTGCCTGCCTTTTGTTCCGTTCCTCATTTTTTGTCCACCTCACTTAGGTGGTCGCACGTGTTCGGTTTAAATCTTCAACAGCCATATCATCGGTTAAAAGCTATGGCAGTTACAGAGAAAAAGCTACAGCAGATCGGGCATGCCCCCTGAGAGAGGACACCCCCCACTCAGAGCTGTCAGTCTGAAGTAAATCCAGCTGAATAATTGGGGCAATGAATGGGGAGATCTGTGGATCCATGGGAGGTATAGGGATGGTTCTAGCTTTGTTGTTAAATACTATATGACATCTTTTATATCAATCATGGCATAACCTCTTTAATAGTGGGGTCATTAACGATAAGCATCTATGGATAATTTAACCCTGATACTATGCAGAAGAAAAAACAGGTGTCAAGCAATTATTGACTCTGGTAGAAGCACCCCCCACAATTTACAGTAAGTGCATGCTCATTTCCATACATCGTGAGTACCTGAATTACATAAGCTCCTGTGCGCTGCGATTAGAATATGATAATCCTGTTACTGCTGAGCGTGAGTCACCTGGCTTGTGATTAGGCACCGTGCCCAGTAAGAGCGTGTAATATGTAAATGAAACCACAACAAAAACTGTCTGACTGGCACACCGGGCATCTAGTATGCCAATACAGAAACCACAACCCATGTAAGCAATGAACACCCAGCAAGGTCAGCTCTGCTGAATAAAGAGATCTGAATTCCCATAGTGAAGCTTTTAGTAGAACATATTGCTTCGTCATTCACAAAGCACATGAGAGTGCGAGAAAGAATCAAAGCACAGGCAGCACTGGCACGGATGTTAGGGGTTGTTCTGAGCTGGCTGGAGCTGTGTGTAGGCATAGGTGAGGAAGGAAGATGATTGAGGCTTATGTCTGTCTATCTCCTGCTGTTCATGGCACATCTCTGCCTTGACAAGGTGTAGGCTGGTTGGCGGGAACAGGTCGTAGAAGTAATTGTTGGGCTTTAAGCGTTCTGTCCAATTTATGCCAGGGAACATCAGCCCTGTCAATGGCTGGCACATCCATGAGTCATTTAGGGTAATTTTGCATAATGTGAAAGAAACTGTTATTTTATTAATATGATATGGAGGCTTCTGTGTTATATAAAACAAGATTGAAGGGCACCTAAACATTAGTGGAAAAAACAAAGGTAAATCACAGAAAAAATGCACCAAACGGATATGCCACTGACTATACTAGCTAGCCATACAAGCAGATATTAAAAGCTGAGACTTTTGCCAATATATTCCTGTCAGGAACATATTGGAGCCCATCATGCACCACGTCACGGTCTCTCAGCATGGCAAGGGTCCTACCACTGCGCTAACTATGGTGTGAACAAGGTCTGAAGGTGATGTAATCCAGCTCACAGCCAAGCTTCCACACAACCGCCTAGCAGGACAACTAGTGCAATGTGAACAAAGCAAGACTGTAAGCCACACCCATATCAGACCATGTGATGGAGGCTACCAGGTGCAAAGAGTGTTTGAATGCCAGGTAAAGGCACATTCAATACATATAAAACAAAATCACAGAAATATAGTGGCAAATATGGGGGAACTGCTCAAACCTCTAACACTGTAGCGTGTTTCTCATTGGGGGAGCAGTCCCACCGCATGTGGACCGCAGCAAACGACCATCCCCAGCAAAAAATGCGTACAATGGAGGATGCCGGCGCGGTCCACATGCACCACAAAGGCATCCTACACAAAACGGAGCATTGTGCAGATGAAAATATAATATAAATCACAGAAAAAATGCACCAAACGGATATGCCACTGACTATACTAGCTAGCCCTACAAGCAGATATTAAAAGCTGTGGAAGCTTGGCTGTGAGCTGAATTTCATCACCTTCAGACCTTGTTCACACCATAGTTAGCGCAGCAGCAGGACCCTTGCCATGCTGAGAGACTGTGACGTGGTGCATGATGGGCTCCGATATGTTCCTGACAGGAATATATTGGCAAAAGTATCCGTTTTTAATATCTGCTTGTATGGCTAGCTAGTATAGTCAGTGGCATATCCGTTTGGTGCATTTTTTCTGTGATTTATATAATATTTTCATCCGCACAATGCTCCGTTTTGTGTAGGATGCCTTTGTGGTGCATGTGGACCGCGCTGGCATCCTCCATTGTACGCATTTTTTGCTGGGGATGGTCGTTTGCTACGGTCCACATGCGGTGGGACTGCTCCCCCAATGAAAAACACGCCACAGTGTTAGGGGTTGGAGCAGTTCCCCCATATTTGCCACTATATTTCTGTGATTTTGAAAAAACAAAGGTGCAGAAAAACCTGCTCCTTCAGCTTTCATTTCCTCTGCTAGGCTTTTTGAGTGTGTGGAATAAAGAACCAATATACCTTGTATTGTCAGGGTATTTTTTCAAGTACTAATTGGTTTTGTCCCTTTAATTCTGTTCCCTTTTATTATTACCATTCTGTGCAATGATGTGCCTTGTAAAGTTGTGGGTTAGAGATAGTATCCATCACCCATTGTGCTGATAAGAATACATTCCTGAGTAATCTCATAGACATGCGTGATGCACACTGGAGGAGGGGCTCATGGGAATAACTGTTGTCTGCACTAGCAATTAATGGGGATTCCACCAGGAACTTCATCATTGGTAGAATTTAAGTATTGTTTGCCCTATTTCTTGTACACCCTGGGTGTAGGTCATGTGTTATAACTTGGTAGACAGCCATGTGTTATAGCATGGTCGGCCTGGATCCCTACCCCATCATTAGGCTGGTGATGTTTATTTACTATTTATTAGGGTACTTTCACACTTGTGTTGTGAGGATCCAGCAGGCAGTTCCGATACTGCCTGCCAGATCCGGAAATCCGTATGCAAACGGATAGCATTTGTAGACGGATCCGGATGCGGATCCGTCTGACAAATGCATCGAAAGTCCGGATCCGTCTCCCCGGTGGCATCCAGAAAAAAAGATATGGTATTTTAATTTTTTTTTGCATTTTTAAAGGTCTGCACATGCGAAGCCAGGAAAACAAATCTAGTTTTCCAGAACACTTGGTACCGGATCCAGAATTAATACATTTCAATAGAAATAAATGCCAGATCCAGCATTCTGGCAAGTGTTCCGGAATTTTGTCCAGAGAAAGTACCGCAGCATGCTGCTCTATTTTCTCCGGCCAAATACCGTACAGGGACTGACCTGAAGACATCCTGATGCATACTGATCCATTCAGAATGCATTAGGATAAAATTGAAGCATTTTTTTCCGGTATTGAGCTCCTGTGACGGAACTCAATACCGGAAAAGAATAACGCTAGTGTGAAAGTACCCTTAATCGGTAAGTGATTTGTTTGTGTTATCGTATATTTAATCAACTTAGTAAATATATTTAAATCATTCTCAAATCTTTTGAATTCACATAACGTTACAACCTTTTATTGATCTATACTCCACACTAGAGATGAGCGAAGTTCTCTAAAATGCGAAAAATTAGCATCGTGACAAATTACTTAATCACATTTCTTTGTAAATGGCAAGTCCTATGACAGGGAATGGCGATTGCGCTGCCCTCCATCATTGAACCCCTCAAATGCCACGTTCATTGCTGATTAGGGATGAGCGAACTCGAACTGTATAGTTCGGGTTCGTACCGAATTTTGGGGTGTCCGTGACACGGACCCGAACCCGGACATTTTCGTAAAAGTCCGGGTTCGGGTTCGGTGTTCGTCGCTTTCTTCGCGCTTTTGTGACGCTTTCTTGGCGCTTTTTGAAAGGCTGCAAAGCAGCCAATCAACAAGCGTCATACTACTTGCCCCAAGAGGCCATCACAGCCATGCCTACTATTGGCATGGCTGTGATTGGCCAGAGCACCATGTGACCCAGCCTCTATTTAAGCTGGAGTCACATAGCGCCGCCCGTCACTCTGCTCTGATTAGCGTAGGGAGAGGTTGCGGCTGCGACAGTAGGGCGAGATTAGGCAGATTAACTCCTCCAAAGGACTTGATTAACTGATCGATCTGCAGCTGTGGATCATTGAGCTGCTGATCCTCAATTGCTCACTGTTTTTAGGCTGCCCAGACCGTTTGTCAGTCACATTTTTCTGGGGTGATCGGCGGCCATTTTGTGTCTTGTGGTGCGCCAGCACAAGCTGCGACCAAGTGCATTTAACCCTCAATGGTGTGGTTGTTTTTTGGCTAAAGCCTACATCAGGGTGAAGCTGTCACACCAAGTGCATTTAACCAGCAATAGTCTGTTCATTTTTTGGCCATATACAAAATCAGGGGCAAGCTGCGCCTGTCACCAAGTGCATTTAACCCTCAATGGTGTGGTTGTTTTTTGGCTAAAGCCTACATCAGGGTGAAGCTGTCACACCAAGTGCATTTAACCAGCAATAGTCTGTTCATTTTTTGGCCATATACTAAATCAGGGGCAAGCTGCGCCTGTCACCAAGTGCATTTAACCCTCAATGGTGTGGTTGTTTTTTGGCTAAAGCCTACATCAGGGTGAAGCTGTCACACCAAGTGCATTTAACCAGCAATAGTCTGTTTATTTTTTGGCCATATCCCAGTCTAATTCTGTCACTAAATCCATACCGGTCACCCAGCGCCTAAATACTAGGCCTCAAATTTATATCCCGCTAAATCTGTCCTTAGTGCTGTAGCTGGGCGAGTTATTTAGTGTCCGTTCAAGCACATTTCTTGTTCTGGGTTGAAATACAATTCCCAATTTAGCAATTTCATAATTTAGTGGTTTCTGCTATATCAGAGCTATTTGAAATCTATCCCTAAAAGGGTATATAATATTCAAGGTGCACATTGGGTCATTCAGAATAACTTCACACACACCCGCTACTGTGTATTTCCAAGTCTAATTCTGTCACTAAACCCATACCTGTCACCCAGCGCCTAAATACTAGGCCTCAAATTTATATCCCGCTAAATCTGTCCCTAGTGCTGTAGCTGGGCGAGTTATTTAGTGTCCGTTCAAGCACATTTTCTGTTCTGGGTTGAAATACAATTCCCAATTTAGCAATTTCATAATTTAGTGGTTTCTGCTATATCAGAGCTATTTGAAATCTATCCCTAAAAGGGTATATAATATTCAAGGTGCACATTGGGTCATTCAGAATAACTTCACACACACCCGCTACTGTGTATTTCCAAGTCTAATTCTGGCACTAAACCCATACCTGTCACCCAGCGCCTAAATACTAGGCCTCAAATTTATATCCAGCTAAATCTGTCCCTAGTGCTGTAGCTGGGCGAGTTATTTAGTGTCCGTTCAAGCACATTTCTTGTTCTGGGTTGAAATACAATTCCCAATTTAGCAATTTCATAATTTAGTGGTTTCTGCTATATCAGAGCTATTTGAAATCTATCCCTAAAAGGGTATATAATATTCAAGGTGCACATTGGGTCATTCAGAATAACTTCACACACACCCGCTACTGTGTATTTCCAAGTCTAATTCTGTCACTAAACCCATACCTGTCACCCAGTGCCTAAATACTAGGCCTCAAATTTATATCCAGCTAAATCTGTCCCTAGTGCTGTAGCTGGGCGAGTTATTTAGTGTCCGTTCAAGCACATTTCTTGTTCTGGGTTGAAATACAATTCCCAATTTAGCAATTTCATAATTTAGTGGTTTCTGCTATATCAGAGCTATTTGAAATCTATCCCTAAAAGGGTATATAATATTCAAGGTGCACATTGGGTCATTCAGAATAACTTCACACACACCCGCTACTGTGTATTTCCAAGTCTAATTCTGTCACTAAACCCATACCTGTCACCCAGCGCCTAAATACTAGGCCTCAAATTTATATCCTGCTAAATCTCTCGTTAACGCTGTCCTGTTGTGGCTGGGAAAGTTATTTAGTGTCCGTCAAAGCACATTTTTTGTTCTGGGTTTAAATACAATTCCCAATTTAACAATTTCATAATTTAGTGGTTTCTGCTATATCAGAGCTATTTGAAATCTATCCCTAAAAGGGTATACAGACGTGGACAAAATTGTTGGTACCCTTTGGTCAATGAAAGAAAAAGTCACAATGGTCACAGAAATAACTTTAATCTGACAAAAGTAATAATAAATTAAAATTCTATAAATGTTAACCAATGAAAGTCAGACATTGTTTTTCAACCATGCTTCAACAGAATTATGTAAAAAAATAAACTCATGAAACAGGCATGGACAAAAATGATGGTACCCCTAACTTAATATTTTGTTGCGCAACCTTTTGAGGCAATCACTGCAATCAAACGCTTCCTGTAACTGTCAATGAGACATCTGCACCTCTCAGCAGGTATTTTGGCCCACTCCTCATGAGCAAACTGCTCCAGTTGTGTCCGGTTTGAAGGGTGCCTTTTCCAGACTGCATGTTTCAGCTCCTTCCAAAGATGCTCAATAGGATTGAGGTCAGGGCTCATAGAAGGCCACTTTAGAATAGTCCAATTTTTTCCTCTTAGCCATTCTTGGGTGTTTTTAGCGGTGTGTTTTGGGTCATTGTCCTGTTGCAAGACCCATGACCTGCGACTGAGACCAAGCTTTCTGACACTGGCTAGTACATTTCTCTCTAGAATTCCTTGATAGTCTTGAGATTTCATTGTACCCTGCACAGATTCAAGACACCCTGTGCCAGACGCAGCAAAGCAGCCCCAGAACATAACAGAGCCTCCTCCATGTTTCACAGTAGGGACAGTGTTCTTTTCTTGATATGCTTCATTTTTTCGTCTGTGAACATACAGCTGATGTGCCTTGGCAAAAACTTCGATTTTTGTCTCATCTGTCCACAGGACATTCTCCCAGAAGCTTTGTGGCTTGTCAACATGTAGTTTGGCATATTCCAGTCTTGCTTTTTTATGATTCGTTTTCAACAATGGTGTCCTCCTTGGTCGTCTCCCATGTAGTCCACTTTGGCTCAAACAACGACGGATGGTGCGATCTGACACTGATGTTCCTTGAGCATGAAGTTCACCTTGAATCTCTTTAGAAGTCTTTCTAGGCTCTTTTGTTACCATTCGGATTATCCGTCTCTTAGATTTGTCATCAATTTTCCTCCTGCGGCCACGTCCAGGGAGGTTGGCTACAGTCCCATGGATCTTAAACTTATGAATAATATGTGCAACTGTACTCACAGGAACATCTAGTTGCTTGGAGATGGTCTTATAGCCTTTACCTTTAACATGCTTGTCTATAATTTTCTTTCTGATCTCTTGAGACAGCTCTTTCCTTTGCTTCCTCTGGTCCATGTCGAGTGTGGTACACACCATATCACCAAACAACACAGTGATTACCTGGAGCCATATATATAGGCCCAATGGCTGATTACAAGGTTGTAGACACCTGTGATGCTAATTAGTGGACACACCTTGAATTAACATGTCCCTTTGGTCACATTATGTTCTGTGTTTTCTAGGGGTACCATCATTTTTGTCCATGCCTGTTTCATGAGTTTATTTTTTTACATAATTCTGTTGAAGCATGGTTGAAAAACAATGTCTGACTTTCATTGGTTAACATTTATAGAATTTTAATTTATTATTACTTTTGTCAGATTAAAGTTATTTCTGTGACCATTGTGACTTTTTCTTTCATTGACCAAAGGGTACCAACAATTTTGTCCACGTCTGTATAATATTCAAGGTGCACATTGGGTCATTCAGAATAACTTCACACACACACGCTTCTGTGCATTTCCAAGTCTAATTCTGTCACTAAATCCATACCGGTCACCCAGCGCCTAAATACTAGGCCTCAAATTTATATCCCGCTGAATTTGAATACAATACATTGGGCCAAATAATATATTTGTTGTTGTGGTGAACCATAACAATGAGAAAAACATCTAGTAAGGGACGCGGACGTGGACATGGTCGTGGACATGGTCGGACATGGTGGGTGACGTGAAGCCTCATTCTCTGCTATGACATGCAGACTGATTCTCTGCTGACATGAAGCCAGATTCTCTGTTACGGGACCTCTCTCCTCTGCCTGGGTGCTGGGTAGTGTTGAGCGCGAATATTCGAAAAGCAAATGTTTTTCGCGAATATCGCAACTTCGCGATTTCGCGAATATTTCGAATATAGTGCTATATATTCGTAAAAACGAATATTCGTTTTTTGTTTTTTTCCCCCCCCCCCACAAAATTACAGTACACATATAATTGATTGTTTCCCAAAGGTCCAACAGCTCAGATCTTACTCACATTGCCTAGAAAGTGATTGAGGCGCGAATCTTCGTAAGGCGATTTTATTAGCGCACATGCGAATATCGGCACGTCCCAGAACAGAGGCAAAGGGCTTTGCATTCATACATTAGTGAATTGAGTTGCGAATCTTCGTAAGGCGATTTTATTAGCGCACATGCGAATATCTACACTTGTCCCAGAACAGAGGCAAACGGCTTTGCATTCATACATTAGTGATTGAATTGAGCTGCGAATCTTCGTAAGGCGATTTTATTAACGCAAATGCAAATATCTACACTTGTCCCCAGAACAGAGAGGCAAAGGCCTGTGCATTCATATAGTATAGCACCATATTCGCGAATACGTAGAACTTCGTAAAATTCGATTAACGAAAATTCGTATTTTTTATTTTACTTTCCACCTTACAGATTACATTGATCTGTACTCTGTCAACTACTGTCATCACCCCCCACTGTATCTCGATTGATTCCCAAAAGTCTCACATTCCCTAGAAAGTGATTGAGGTGCGAATCTTCGTAAGGCGATTTTATTAGCGCACATGCGAATATCTACACTTGTCCCAGAACAGAGGCAAAGGGCATTGCATTCATACATTAGTGATTGAATTGAGTTGCGAATCTTCGTAAGGCGATTTCATTAGCGCACATGTGAATTTTGCATAGCATATGTATTATGCGATGCGAAAATTCGAATTATCGCATATGCGAAATAATAACGAATTTGAATAATCGCGAATATTTTACGAATATTCTTTCGAATATTCACAAAATTTCGCGAATTCGAATATGGGACATGCCGCTCAACACTAGTGCTGGGCCTAAATTTATGACAATGGACTGTTGCAGTGGTGAGTGACGTGAAGCCTGATTCTCTGCTATGACATGCAGACTGATTCTCTGCTGACATGAAGCCAGATTGTCTGTTACGGGACCTCTCTCCTCTGCCTGGGTGCTGGGCCTAAATATATGCCAATGGACTGTTGCAGTGGTGGCTGACGTGAAGCCTCATTCTCTGCTATGACATGCAGACTAATTCTCTGCTGACATGAAGACAGATTCTCTGTTACGGGACCTCTCTCCTCTGCCTGGGTGCCGGGGCCTAAATATCTGAGAATGGACTGTTCCAGTGGTGGGTGACGGGAAGCCAGATTCTCTGCTATGGAACCTCTCTCCAATTGATTTTGGTTAATTTTTATTTATTTAATTTTTATTTTAATTCATTTCCCTATCCACATTTGTTTGCAGGGGATTTACCTACATGTTGCTGCCTTTTGCAGCCCTCTAGCTCTTTCCTGGGCTGTTTTACAGCCTTTTTAGTGCCGAAAAGTTCGGGTCCCCATTGACTTCAATGGGGTTCGGGTTCGGGACGAAGTTCGGATCGGGTTCGGATCCCGAACCCGAACATTTCCGGGATGTTCGGCCGAACTTCTCGAACCCGAACATCCAGGTGTTCGCTCAACTCTATTGCTGATCGCTGCATCTGAGATCCATATTGAATCATTTTTAGTGTTTGCAATTTAGGACTTACCTCATCCTTTTGATTGTGAAGAGGTCGCCACTGCAATCTTCCTTGAAGATCCTGCACAAAATCTCGTGTGGCGCGTGATGTCATCACTTCGGACAGTGTGGTGACGCCATACGTCACCGCGCACTAGATTTCGCATGAGATCTTCAAGCAAGATGGTAACTCTCAGCTATTTTTGGAACTCCCACAGAAAGAGTACGCTCTTGTTCACTTACGGACCCAGTTCTAGAGATAAGTGTGGGTCCTGGAGGTGGCACCTGAACCTATCTGACATTGGTGGCATACCAAAGCAATGTGCCACCAATGTTTCAGATGACATAACCCCTTTAAGAGCTCTTTAACGAAAAAAATGAGCTCTGCTCTGCTCCCCATAAAAATATTTGAATCAGTACAGAATTTCGGATCTACATATAGCCTACAAAAGCCAAATGTTGTTCAGGGTGGTTTAAAAAAAAAAAGCATGGAAGAGCATATGCATGCTGAGACAAGGCATCCCATCTGACATTATAGCCCCGCGTTCAGACAGACAGGAATGTGTTAAGGAGACATTCTTCCCAGGATATGCAGTATGCACACATTTGTCACTAGAAGATATTTGCTGAATGGATGACTTGGTTTCCAGACTCAACAGGTATACGCTCTGCTTCATGCTCTCTGCTCCCATCATCGAAGACACATGCTCCCAAGTGATAAAAGAAGATCTGCAGAACTTGTTCTGATAATAAAATATAGCGCTGGTCCCAGCTAGAAAAATTATATATTGTTGACATTATCGCCAACTTCTTTCGATTATACAGCAGCTCTGCGGTGATGTCATATATTATTTAATGTCAGTGGAAATAAAGTGTACTTTTTGAACTGGAATGAACTGAAAAGACTAGTAAAGCTTGCCGTGTTTTTTCCTGTGGTTCTTTATGTTAAGAAATGTTTTGTTTTGTTTTCTCAGAGGCGTAGCTAAAGGCTCAGGGGCCCTGGTGCATGAGTTTAGATTGGAGCCCCTTCCCTCAGTGCTTTGCTGCAAGGGGCAGGAGTGCACCTAGCCTTTCTGCTGTCTGAGGCAAAAATTGAAACGGCACCCTCCCATGCTAAATTCTCAACCTAACCCCTTCTTTCCAGCCCTACTGTTAAAGACATACTTGGAAAACAGTACATACAGCTTTACAAAACATACAGGATAATACAGACAGAGCCACATACCTCTTACATCCAGTGACGTCTAGTCTGATGAAGATATTTTCTTTTCTCATCTTCTCCATTTAAACCAGACCGCCATGATGATTTCTTTCAGCCATCTCGTGTCTCTGCAGAGTTTGGTAAAAAGACATCTTAGTTTCCTACTTTTCCATCCTCCTCCCACCTTCTCAATGCCCCAATGATGTGGCCACTGTGTTCCTCAATACTATACTGCAGAAGCATTCCCCTTGATAACACTAGTACAATGCAGAAGTGCCCTCATCAATAAAAAAAATAACTGCACCCAGCAAATAGTGTCCCTGACACTATGATTGTAAACATAATTGTGCTAAATTGATACTGTGCCAGGATGCCCACCACTGTTATAGTGCTCGCTAAAGTCCCACCAATACAAATAATTATCTGCCAGAGACCACTTAGGGTTAACAATGCCCCCAATAGTAATAATGCCCCCATTGTGCTCATACTAGTAATCATGTTTCCCGTAGTCCCCCAGTAGTAATAATTCTCCTTATGATGTCTGCGAGTAGGAAAATGCCTCCTCATAATGTGCACCAGCAATACAAAATTCCTTCCCCCTTGCAATATGCGCCAGTACAAAAAATACCACCTTATAATGTGTGTTAGCGCAAAAAATACTCCCTTACCTTTGAGATCAGACTCCCATATCAGATCCTCAGATAAAACCACCATATCAGACCTGAAATCAGACACCCATATGAGTCCTCAAATCAGACCCTCATATCAGATTCTCAGATCAGATCCCCATATTAGACCTCAGATCAGACCCCCATATCAGGTCCTCAGATCAGACCACTGTATCAGATCTCACATCAGACCCTCATTTCAGATCCTTAAATCAAACCCCCATATCAAATCCTCAGGCCCCCATATAAAACCTTAGATGAGACACCCATTAGACTTCCCATATCAGACCTCAGCTCAGACTCCCTTCAGACCTCCACCATATCAGATCTTCAGATCAGAACCCCATCTCAGACTTCAGATCAGACCCCCATATCAGACCTCAGCTCAGACTCCCTTCAGACCTCCATGTCAGACCTCCACCATATCAGATCTTCAGATCAGAACCCCATCTCAGACTTCAGATCAGACCCCCATATCAGACCTCAGCTCAGACTCCCTTCAGACCTCCATGTCAGACCTCCACCATATCAGACTTCAGATCAGAACCCCATATCAGACCTCTGATCAGACCCAAAATAAATAAATTCACCTACCTCTCTGCTCTGTTGCTACTATCCAGTTCTGGCGTTCTCTCCTGCAGTCCCCACTCCCTGATCTTCTCTGGTTCTGTGCAGCACTGTGACTTGTCTGTGTACAATGTTCGACGATAGTGCACGTTTATGTCCTGATGCTGTCTGTAAGCAGTAAGTACAGTGCAGCATGGTCCTGGAGAAGACCAGGGAGCAGGGGTGAGGACAGAGCTTCACTCACCTCTCTCCCCTCCTCCTGCATAGTAGTGACTAGTGAGCACTTCCATAATAGAGGCGCTCACTAGTATTCTCTTTATAAGATGCACTGTTTTTTATAAAGCGAAAGATACCGTAATTGGCTGTGCGCCCCTGGCAAGAGGGTCCGGTCGCAATTGTGACTGCAGCTACCCTCACAGCTATGCCATTGCTTTTTTCTTACTTTTATATTAAAGGATTTGTCTGAGATTACAAATTAAGGGTATTTTTTTACATGGACAAATGCCACTTTAGTTTATAGGCTGTGCCTGCTAGTCTCATTTGAGTTAAATAGGGCCGAGCTGCAATATCACAACCACGCACTATTTTGGATAACTTTGTGGCTACTTTTAGTCACCACTAGGGGGAGCTTATGGCTTACCACATACTCTCTCATGGATTTTACTGAATACAGTATCCACTGAGATCCTAACCTCCCCCTAGTGGTGGCTGCCGGAATTTACAATTGCATATTTTAACTGTATGGCTATGCAGGAGATATGGAGCTGCTCAGGAAAATGATATACCTTCTGTTATGTGACTGGGTGAAGGAAAACACAACCTGACATTTAAAAAAGGGCTTTGAGCCAATAATTGTCACTTCCCTTCATTGACACAACACTAAAGTGGGGTATAGTTCTCAAAGACTAAGTTGTGTCTCACTGAATTTTAGTACTGCATTTCAGGGGTAGGTGCATGCCCATTGTGTAGGATTGGTGGAGGAAGGAGGTGAAAATGAATGTGTCCTTTGTGGCCGCACAAATTGAATTCTTTTTAAGGGAGCCTGTCATGTTGTACATGCAGTTCTGTCTGTGGGCAGCATGTTATAGAGGCGAAGGGGCTGAGAAAATTTATAAATAGTTTTATGGGAAAATATTCAGCATAAGGGTCCATTCACACGTCCGTTGTTTGTTTCCTGATCTGTTCCGTTTTTTGCTGAACAGATCTGGACCAGATCTGGACCAATTCATTTTCAATGGGTCCTGAAAAAAAACGGACAGCACAATGTCAGATTTTTTTTCAGGACCCATTGAAAATGAATGGGTCCAGATCTGGTCCAGATCTGTTCAGCAAAAAACGGAACAGATCAGTAAAGAAACAACGGACGTGTGAATGGACCCTAACTTGTACTGTCTGAACACTTTCTATGCTTAAGTGTCCAGTGGGTAATCCTGTGATTGACATCTATCTTTGTATGCGCTGGACTCCTAAGGCCCCTTTCACACGGGCGAGATTTCGCGGGTGCAATGCGTGAGGTGAACGCATTGCACCCGCACTGAATCCGGATCCATTCATTTCTATGGGGCTGTGCACATGAGCAGTGATTTTCACGCATCACTTGTGCGTTGCGTGAAAATCGCAGCATGCTCCTCTTTGTGCATTTTTCACGTAACGCAGGCCCCATAGAAATGAATGGGGTTGCGTGAAAAACGCAAGCGTCCGCAAGCAAGTGCGGATGCGGTGCGATTTTCACGCACGGTTGCTAGGTGACGATCAGGATGGGGACCCGATCATTATTATTTTCCCTTATAACATGGGATTCGGATTCGGATTTGAAAAAAATTGGATTCGTCCCACCTCTAGTAAATACACAGAAGCTGACAGGTATACTGGGAAAGTGGCTGAAAATGTTTAATAAAGTTCAAATGTTTGGCTCAAAGTAAGTGGAATCTAGGGGGAACTTTCACACTAGCGGCCTAACGTGTGAAAGTAGCCTAACATTCCAAATTTTCTTCAAAGGTGCCCATAGCAGGGGCGTTGCTAGGTTAAAACATTCGGGGCCTGGGCCCCTGATGTTTTGTCCCAGGCCCCAAATATACTTCCTGCCAGATAGCTCTAACTGTATTTCCATCCTCAGGACCGCAATACACTTGAATCTAATGCCTTGCAAGAGCTGAAGGACCTGTGATGACATCACAGTCCATGTGATCAGTTCTAAATGCAGTAGCTGAAAAGAACCTGCGATGATGTCATCATCATGTGACCGATGCAGGAGAGGATGCTCAGCAGTGAAGAGAAGTCCTGGGAAGAAGCTGTGGTGAAGTCTGCTACATGAGGAGAGGTAAGTGAAGGGGTAGATTACTCAGTGTGAGAGGCAGAGCAATGTTGGGAGTTGTAGTTATTTAACTGGGACTGTATGTTAGGGCTGAAGTTATTTACGTGGGACAGTGGTGTGGAGTGATGTTATTTAAATGGGACTGAATATTGAGAGGTGATATTATTTACATGGGATTGTATGTTGAAGGTGGCTGGGGAGGGGGTGATGTTATTTACGTGGGACTGTATTTTGAAGGGGGCTGTAGGGAGAGTGGGATGTTATTTACATGGGACTGTATATTGGAGGGGCTGGAGAGATAGTGTGATGGTATTTACATGGGACTCTATGGCAGAGGAGGGAAATTATATTATTTACATGGGACTGTATAGTGGAGGGGCTGAGGAATTATAATTTCTGAGGACAGTAAACGGTGGAATATAACTACAGGGGGCACTGCAGGGGGCATTATAAATACTGGGGGCGCTTCAAGGCGAGCATTATAACAGTAGGGGGCAATATAAATACTGGGGGCACTGTGTGGGCATTATAACAGTAGAGGGTGATATAAATACTGGGGCTCTTCAGGGTAAGCATTATAACAGTAGGGGGTATTATAAATACTGGGGGCACTGTGGGGAAATTTTTAATCCAGGGGATAATAAGAGTTCTTATTACTACTGGGGGCTCTATAGGAGGGACTTATAGATCCACATAATTTCTATTAGGAGCATTATGGGGGCCTTACTACTACTAAGGGGTCTGTACAGAGCTTTATTACCACTGGGATAACAATAGGGGGGCCTTATTTCTACTAGGGGCTCTGTAAAGACATTATTAATTCCTGGAGGGCTCTTCTATTAATGGAGGCACTCTTGGGGAGCACTATCACTGTTGGGGGCACTGTAGGGGGCAATATTACTAATGATA
Organism: Bufo gargarizans; assembly: GCF_014858855.1. Classification (NCBI taxonomy): domain Eukaryota; kingdom Metazoa; phylum Chordata; class Amphibia; order Anura; family Bufonidae; genus Bufo; species Bufo gargarizans. The sequence continues at coordinate 85,635,670 of NC_058085.1, read as the reverse complement.
GCATTTTAGAAGGGAAATACTATTGTGGGACTAAGAGGAGTACTGTGGAGGGCACTCATTTTTCTTCAGGATAGTATTTGGGGGTAGACAAAAGTGATGACGCTATGATGTCGAGGCGTGGCTGAGAGAAGTTGTCCAGACTGAATGGAGATGATAACAGAGAAGATCTGCATCAGAGGAGACGTCACCTGGGCGGGACTGGATGTGAAAGGTACGTGCTGCTGTATAGCTGTTTAGCAAGTACAGTAAAATGTCTTCAGTGCTAGTGCTTGCAGGGGGAGGGGTGGGGGGGAGGGGCGATTGGTTGACTTCGAGAATTGGGCAATATTCATTGGGGCTTGGGCCCCAGATCTTTTGAGACCCTAGCAACGCCCCTGGCCCATAGCCTGTAAGGACAGCCTTGCCCCCAAGTTTAGATTTATACATGAATTCTGACTCCATCCATGCATATATCTTATTTAGGAAAACCGTTTTCTCTACAAAATAGCCTGTCCCTTTTGTCTATCCACATAAATATTGTTATCAGTCCTTTCTTTCCAGCAAAGTGGCCATTTATTTAGGTAATGGAGGTGATGAATATTATTATGTTTTACTGCTGTTCTACATCTTTATGCTGCATTCTGATGAAGAAAGCAAAAGGGCAAATCTGGTACTGTAAAGTGGAAAGCCAGGCCATCAAATCAGTTAGTCTCATTTATTTTTATTGCTCCTCTAAAATAACCCTTTAATGTAGATTAGGAGCATGGCCAAAAGTCATATCCTAGTAAAGCAAGCTGTGTGTAGACAACCCTTCCCAAGTTGAATCAATATTTGCTCATACATCAACATTACATGTAATATAGGATATCCAGTTCCTCGCAAATTCACACCTCCTAAGTGTCCCATTCTTAGAGGGACAGTTTCTACTTTTAACTCAAATCGCTCTGTTCCTTTTTCTATTTTGAGAGAAATTTTTCATTAACAGGATTCTCTCATTAAAAAATATTCTATTTCATGGATATCTAGCTTGGCTAAATTCCCTTGTCAAATTCCAAGGCTTGTTGGAAAGTCGAAGCTTGACTCAAAGGGAGACACTTCCATTAGTGCTAGTGAGATGGTTCTCTTTCTTAGGAGATACCTCTTTGCATATTTGTTTCCCATTGAGCATGGCCAATAATGCTTAATATCATGGAGTACTTCCAGTAAGTCTCCATACACTGTCTAAGCATAAAAAACAGGTGTCCTCAACAACAAAAGTAGTGTACGATCAGTCAAAAGAAATGAGAGTGTAGGAATGTAATGACCGTTTGAGAAAGGGAAGGGACTTAATTTATGCACATGAAGAGCAATCAGCATAGATGATACAGTTACTATGTCAGTGACAGTATGTACAAACCTTCAGTTCAACATTTACCATTTGAAGTCAGAAAGAGATCTGTTTCTTGGGAAATACCTCTTTGCATATTTGTTTCCCATTGAGCATTGCCAATAAGTCTCCATACCATGGAGTACTTCCAGTAAGTCTCCATACAGGACAACATACGCGTCTAATATTTTGAGATTGAAAACCATGCTTTGTGCACTATACTAAGATCTCATGCACATGGCTGTATTATGGCACTACATTGGAGTTGTATTGAGCTGTGATAAGTCACCCAATAGACTTCTACAACTCTGCATGCCTCAAATTTTGTTTGGAAGTATCTGAGGATTTTTGAACTGTTGGATTTTGTTTGACTCACTCTGTTTGATGTCTTATTATGAAAACATTCTTCCCCTGAAGCATTCCTAGTACCAAATTTCTTGGTCCAATATGATGAGAAATGGACTATACAGTATAAGGTGAGCCATCTCAAGAAGTCCAGTCAAATGAGTTTTTTTCAACATGGAGGATCTTCTTTAGATCATACAGTCCATTGAAACGGGAAACGTTTCTGCTATAGAAAAGTTGAGGTCTATGAACAAGGTGTAACTTGACATTCCTCAGTGCTAAATGTTTCCACATCTACCATGTGTCATTAAAGGGAGTCTGTCACCTCCATATGGCCATATACAGTGCTTACATGGCTCTGTAGCACACCTATACAGGATTGTAACAGTACCTTTGTCTTTGTATTTAGACTTGCACCAGCAGGAAAAACTGAGTTAAATTCATATGCAAATGGGAACTCGCAAGTGCCCACGGAGGAGTTCATTGTGTAGGAGCCCAGGCTTCTCTGCCTTCATTTCACTTTACTCCTCCCCAGCCTCTTCCTTTCCCCGCCCTCAAGTCCGGACCTATCGATGAGGCAAGAGACTTGGAGGGCGGGGAAAGGTAGAGACTGGGGAGGAGTAAAGTGAAATGAAGGCAGAGCAGTCTGGGCTCCTACACAATGAACTCCTCCCTGGGCACTTGCGAGTGCTCATTTGCATATGAATTAAACTCAGTTTTTCCTGCTGGTGCAAGTCTAAAGACAAAGACAAAGGTACTGTTACAATCCTGTATAGGTGTGCTACAGAGCCATGTAAGCACTGTATATGGCCATATGGAGGTGACAGACTCCCTTTAATAAAACTGGTGTCTTCTTGGGTAGGGGATGAAGCAAAGCACAGGTGCAACATCTATCTCTGCTTCTTGGGTAGGAGATATAGCAAAGACCCGATTCAACAGGTATCTCTGCCAGGGTCGGACTGTTCATAGACGTTACAGGGAAATTTTCCTGTGGGACGATACCTAGGGGGCCACCCCAGTCCTCCTCATGGCCGCCAGCCGGGTACTTAAAGATCTTATGCTATCAGCATTAATTAATGTAGGAGCATCAAGCACTTATGCCACTGGCCAGCATCTGCAGGTGCCCTCATGAAGTCAGCAGTATTGCCGTCATCAGGATACAGTTTCACACAGTGGCATAGGCATCAGTATTTTGTGCTGCACCGTGGTATTTTGTTGTGCACTACAGTATTGCTGCCTATTTCTCTTGTCACTGCCTACTTCTGTTGCCCTACCTTTTGTCAGTTTGGACCCACCTACAACAGGGGGCCACCTTTCATTTTTTTCCAAGGCTTCTTTAAAGGGAACCTGTCATGTGTATATTTGATTATAATCTAACTAATTATATACAATCATTAACTACTAAAAAGTGCCTTAGATGTATTCACTTACTGGTGTGACAGATGGTTACCTCATAATATACACACAAAGATGCCACATGCCGCATGCTAATGAGCTGATTTGAGTCCAGCGTGATGTCAGTGAGTCCAGCGTTTTTGTAATTCAGAGCTATAGCCACTCCCCTGCCCACCTGCTGCTGATTCATATGGAAAATAACTGTCATTCAGCAGCAGGTAGGCGGGAAGAGTCAGGAGCTCATAAATATTCAGGACTCATCATTATGAGCTGGAGCTTTTCAATACAAGATGTTGGCAGATTGACTGGGTCAATTAAAGAAAGTGACCCAGCATTTTGCTAAGAGAATTAGTCACTTATTTATGTTGCCCTTAGTTAGGACACCATAAAACTGGTGACAGGTTCCCTTTAAGTTCTCAGTCCATCCTTGACCTCTGCCTCCCCTATAGTTACTCCCCCGTTTATGAATTGGAACTGATGTGCTATTAACAGGTGTCCGTGAGGCATCACACCATGTATTGTCTCCTGAAAAGTGGTCCAGATCAGGAAAACATTTCAACGCCATGGTGGACCTATTGCTCAGTGTTCATAGGTAATGATGGTGACTGTTATCAAAAATGTAGTTACATATGCAAACAGCTGACATATCTGGAGATCCTGTAGTCTTTGCCTCAATTCATGTATGAAGGAAGGGCTGATGAGAACAGAAATAGAGCAATGGGGAGATAAACCTTTGCTAATAATTTATCGTCAAATAGTCTGCTCATCTCTCATCATGACAAGATGCCCAAATGATGGATTTTTTGTTTGCATTGACCATTAAATGAAATGGCTCAACGCTCTTCATAAACGAATAATTCTCCAAATCCTTAAAAAAAAACTACATTTTACCTACTACTTTTCCACTGAAAATAAAAATTCATCCGAGGTTAACGTTTCTTAAGAACCAAGACACTTTATTTTATTTTTTTTGTGTATTTTCAAAATTGAATTCCTTTAAGGAAAAATATATTGTATGGATTTGAATGTTGCTTGATTGAACGGCTGGCGCAATCAGAACAACATCTTTTATTGCCGAGGACTTGGCGCCTCATCAAGTGCACACATTAGTGATGGGGTTTCTTCTCCTCTTTCGCTTTCTACCTTGCTCTATTCAAAGCCCTTTGCCAGGTTCTGCATGATTGCATCCCCTGGCAAAAGCTGTAATCTGTTTTCTGCAATGTATTCATTGCGCTTTTCTTCATTTTTTTTCCTTTTTAAAATGTCTGTATAACACAATTATTTTTTTTGACTGTATTGTACAGCTAAATACGAAAAAAAAAGAAGAAAATCCTCACTGATGATAGCACAAGCAGAATGTGCTTTACCATTCTCTATCCCACCCAAGCTGTGATACCACCTGGGAGGGAAAGAGTTACATTCTGCCTAACAGTGGCATTTAAATGGCTTCTGATCCCGGGAGGAGAATAAAGACTCAGATAAATCGGCCGTGTCAGAACCTCACTGGAGACTGTAAATTATATGAGGCAAAGTAGAAATTGTAGCTCTGAATGGGAGGGAGTTAATTTGAAAAGACCCAGGGGGAGAATTTAAGAGAGTGGGGGGCGTTGAATGATTGAGCCACTTTCTACTTATCAATATCTAACACTAATCCCCCTCCCCAGCACCACACCTCTCATTTACCGCATTGTTTGATTGCCTCTGCCACGTAATGTCAGTAATGGTTGGATTTGAGTGAATACTTTAATTTATTGTACCTCATCTATCCTGAATTAATGGAGGTGGACACCTAGCTGTTATTTGGCTCCGCACTGTAATAATACTTGACCAAAGACAGATATATGATGTACGGCGATTTCATTTATTGAGCCTTTGCCGCATCTTTATAGGGGTTCCCTATGGTTAGCAGCGGTTTGCCGCTTCCCAATTCAAGCTCCTTAGATATTTTTTAAATTTTATGTAGTTGATATGATGCAAAGGGTATTGCTATATCCTATTGCTGTATTACACCTAATAACGTTCCTTTTGATGTCATTCTTCCCCCTCTTCTATAAAGCTCTTTCTCTGCTGAAATAGCTAAAAAATAAAGTATCACCATTACTTACCAAAAATAAAAGCGTTGATTAGTCAGGGCGGAGCGTAGCTACAAATAGGGTAAATGACGTGGAGGACCGAGCATATGGTTACAGATCATTGATTTAAATGGAACAGTGCAATACCTACTTTTACCCTGTGTTGGTGCCATAGGGACATGGAAACAATTAATGCCAGGTTCCTGCTCAGATTCCAGCTGATCGCTGGGGTTCCTGGCAGCAGGACACCCTCTGCTCAGCCTGTTGACAGGCAACCCTTCTAAAAAAAAAGAAAATTAAAATGATATGAAGAAATGAAAGTGTGGTGTCATCTGGTCAAAGTGGGAGTAGAATATTGATGACCTATCCTCAGGATAGGTGATCAATATTTCATCGATGGGGCGCGACACCCGGCACAGTTTTTTTGCAGAAGCTACAGAGCTCCAATGAGCGTTGCTGCCGCCTCACAGCATAGCAAGCACAGTGCTGTATGTTGTATATAAGCTGTAGTAGCTGTATTGCAGTCCAGACTCATTCCTTGAATGAGACTGAGCTGCACCTAGGCCATGTGGATAGGTTATAAATACTTTATTCCTGGAAAAACCCTTTAACTTAAACTGGTTCTCCGGGAATTAAGAAAATTAAAATACTTAAATATTACTTTATTATAAATATATTCCCAAATACCTTTCATTAGTTATAATGGCTCGTTTTGTCTAGGGAGCAATGATTAGGAGAAACAAAATGGCCACTGTCCTATTAGTACACACAAAACCTGTCCTAATCACACAGCAGGACAAGTTACTTCACAACACTGAGCCTCATTCTCCTCTCTGCACTGCTGGTCAGGAAATATGGTCCTGAATACAGTTTAATAAGATATTTAGCAGAATTTTTGTGGAAATGGAGTTCATGAGGAGACATGAAGTACAGAGAAGATGTTCAGGACAGACTGTGGTAATGGAGACTGCATACAAGAGCTGCTGATCATTAGCCACATCTGTTCATGAACTCAAGCTATAGATCTTATCATCTGTTTTCAGGATCATAATCCCGACAGGTATCTTTAATATTTGTTTTATATATATTCCCTGGTGGTCCAGGGTAGTGAAAGGGCTAACTATAAAGTGCTTGGTCTAAGTCCATGAACACATTCATTTTTCATTCCATTGTGTTTTAAAGCAATGACGGGGTCAGTGGTAAATTCAGCTTACTCCTTGGGAGTCCATACTTAGCGGCCCCTAGTGAATGTGCACCCTGAGCAGTTGGTCAGTTTCTCTCCACCTAAATCTAGTCCAGACACAGTCTGTAATATTTAGCTGAATTCACAATTCTGCTGACTTCAGGACTGAACTCTCCTAGCATTCCTTGCTGGCTCCTAGTGTGGGTACTGGTGATTTGCATTCTAGGATATGTTATCTTTAAACAGGGTCTGTACAGTAATCTGATGTAGGCGGAAACTAATTCAGTTGCAATATATCATTGCATTATATGAGATCTGTATCTGACAACAAGCTAGGCGACTGTTTTCAATAACAACCAGCAGATTTATGAATGCAGCTCTGGATTATAATACAGGTTGGAACTCAGGATCAATAAAAGATAAAGTGATGAAATGCAGTTAGAACCTTCCGTACATTTTTTGTAGGGAACCTGTTAACTTGAACATGCAGTCTGATCTGTGGGCAGCACATTATAGAGCAGGAGGAGGGGAGCAGATTGATGTATAGTATTGTGGGAAAAGACTCAGTATAACTTATCATTCATTCATTTTATCCTCTGCCTATTCTACTCTTAGGAGTCCAGCGGGCGGTCCTACTTAGTGATTGACAGCCTTCCTTGTATAAGTGTGCTTGCAGAGATAGCTGATAGGACCACCCACTGGACTCCTAAACCCAAAATGAGCAGGAATTACCATAAAATAAAAAATGAAAAATTTTACTAAATCTGTTCCCATAAAACTATTTATCTACCTGCTGAGCTTCTCTTGCTCTATACCGCAATGCACAAAGCTATAACTACTAGTGTTGATCGAGCACCAAAGTGCTCGGGAGCTCGAGTAGAACACATCGGGATGCTCGGTTGCTCTACTGAGCACCCTAGCACAATGGAAGTCAATAGGAGAACCCGAGCATTAAACCAGGCGCCCCCTGCTCTGAAGAGGGGAGGGTGTCTGGTTCACATGAAAAGGTCAGAAATTGATGGAAACACCACTGAAAGGCTTCGGGGGTAGCATTGGGAGGATGTCTGGATGCATCTTGGACTCCCAGGTTGCTGCTGGGAATGATGTTGTCCGAGTAGTACGGCAATTTTTTAGAGGAAAAATTGTTAGGAAACATTCTTTCCTGTATATTTACTTGTATATAAAGTGCAAGCGCTGCCAAAAAATTACAAGGAAGAGGCACTCCGATCCAACCTGTATTTCACATAAAGGAGGGCCTCATTCACATTGTGGTACAATTGTTCAGGTAGTGGGACTCCTACACTCATAAAGCCTATGCACTAAGGGAAAGGGCTGCCAAAAATTACAAGGAACCGGCACTCCAATACACCCTTTACACATAAAGGAGGGCATCCTACACACCCTTGAAAAATTATGATTGATGGCCTGCTGGTGACCCTCAAAAACATACTATTGGTACTCGAAACATATATGGGGTCATTTATCAAACTAGTGTAAAGTAGAACTGGTTTAGTTGCCATAACAACCAACCAGATTCCAGCTTTTTTCCAAAGGAGCTGTCCAAAATGAAAGGTGGAATCTGATTGGTTGCTATGTGCAACTAGGCCAGTTCTACTTTATACCAGTTTGAAAAATGACCCCCATTGCCTTGTAATGTGTAACCAAGAGCAGTGTTTTATGTTATTAGTTTAAGCTTTTAGCGGCTCTTGTAGACTTTGTGCGCTAATAACGGTTATAGCTTTAGAGTGACTATATAATTGTTTGTGCGCCATTGAACACAAGATTGGTCACTGTTTGCTGTTGTTCTTTGTTTATAGTGTTTTCTCTACTGTTGTCGCCGCCCTATATACCGAAGCTGCTTGATAGCTTTAAAATGGCCAATAAATAAAACCGCTGTTAGCGCAGTGCTCTGCTACATGACATCCCTTCAGCGTAGGATTATACGAAGGGGAGAGGAAGAGTTTTAAGTTTCATACTTTAGGATAAGTTAGGGCTAGTTAACACGGCAGGTTTTAATAATGTCAAAATCTGATGCGTATTCCGCGAAAGAAACCGCTGTGGTGTTTTTTTCAGTTTGAATGCTGCGGACCCGCTTGAGGTTTACCCCAATGACTGAACACCCACTGCCGGTTCTGTCCTGACACTGCGTCAAGAAAGGCGCTGTCATGGCTATAAACCGTGGTCGCATGAAATGCAATGCAGCCTCCCATTTAAAACAATTGAAAGCAGACTTAGCGCTGCCATTGGTGGTTTTTGGTTCACCACTGGCAAAAAAAACAAAAAACTGTGCAAATGGGGGCTTACGGCGCAAAGTAGGTCGGAAGTACAGTCAGGGGCGGACTGGGAACTTAAATCGACCCTGGAAAAAATAAATAAAAGTGGGGCCCCATTTTGTAGGCAGGTCAAAGTGAATAGAAGGCGGGGCAACACAGGTAGGCGGGGTCAATAATATTATAGTGCAAAATACCGCCCCAGCAGAACCAAATAACACAGTGTAGCACAATATAGTGCCCCAAAAGCTGGCTCTCTGTGGTGGCCATCAATAGCTGTCATCTTCTGTCCTCCTCCAGTTGTCTATGGAGGTGAGGTGTGGGCCACAGCAGTTCGAATTCAGGAGGGCACGTGCCGGGTACATGAGTACCTAATTCTCACAGTGTTAATTACTGTTGAGAACTCATTATGTACCCAGTTAGCGCCAGGGAGGAGGGCGTGTGTGGCCCCCTGGGGCATTGGCCCTCCGGGAAATTTCCATATAGGGTCTATGACCAATCTGGCCCTGAGTACAGTAGTAGAAGCAGTTAGTCCAGAGGAAGAATTACAGCCAGAGGTTATACATGTACCTGGAGACAAAGTTATAGACGGAGGTTTAATGGAGCAATAGTGGGAGTTAGGGGAGCCGTTACGTGGGGCGATACAGGAATCCTGGCGACAGTAATGAATCTCAAATCAATATCTCTGAAATTGGATTTGAGAGGCTTGTTTTATGATTACAATAAATAATGGCAGGTGAAGATGATTTTAATCAGAGATAAAATATGTATTTTTATCTGCCGTCTGCTCCAGGCCACCATTAACCCCTTGCACAGTCGCGGACGGAGCCGACGCTGACATCTTGCCGGTGGCTGGGAGCGAAACAGTAATTTCCTTCCCGACTCAGTGCGAACATATATGTTATCTGTGTAAACCTGCTATCTCTGTATACAGGACAGATAAGCTGTAAATGTTTAGTAGGCTTTATTTCCGATCGGGATATAAATTATCCACAAACAGCAGAGAGGAGCGAAGGGGGAGCAATTCCCATGGACGCAGAGCAAGCATCAAAATTAACGATGCAAAAATCTTATCTGCTAACTGGAAATGTAATAACCTTAAAGCAATGTATTGTCTGCTAATGTACTGGGAAAGTTAACCCCCTCACCGCACGCCCGCATGCATGGGGTGGATGGGAATGATTCTGCACTAGACTGCGCACATGTCTATATACTTTACATATATTGTTTGTTTCAGTTTGTTTGTGTTAATTGCATTTGAATCTTGTTATGCCACATAGATTGCCCGGGCAAAGCTGGCAGCAAAGGGAGTATAACAGAGCAAGATTGGAGAAGAACACTAAGCACCGCTGTGGGCTTATGTACTTACCCTGCAAGGAGACAGAGGCTTAGCCACCAAACGGATTGGAGCTGAGCATGATCTGTTAGGACTCATTCACGTGGAGATTTTCATGCGGCTGAACAACCGAGTGAACAAATCTTCATGCGCGTTAATTCACTCAGACAATTGCAGGGGACATCAAAATAGGTTTCAATTAATTCAATTTCCGATGCTAAATCTGCGGTAGTTACAAAACCCATTGTGTGAATCAGCCCAGGAAGTTGATTTTCTTGGGAAAATCACAAAATGGCTGCACAGGGGATCACCAATTCTTGAAAAAAGCAATTCTAGTCACAATTGCAGGCTTCGCAAGATTTAAGAAAAAAATAAAAACGTGTCTGCTTTCTTTTAGAAACAACACTCATCTGTCCACGGGTTGTGTCTGGTCTCGCAGATGAGCTCCATTAAAGTGATAGGGACTGAGCTGCAGTACCACACACAACCTGTAGAGGAGCGTGACACTGTGTTGTGGAAGAATGCGGCCATGTTTACCTAATCCTGTGCAACCTCTTTAAAGCCAATGATGGATGGCGTCAGGGGCGTAGCTATAGCGGTGCAGAGGTAGCAGTTGCTACCGGGCCCAGACATCTGAGGGGGCCCAAAGATCCTTGTGCAGTATAAGAAGACACCAGTATTATAGAAAGTGCATGCTGGGCAAGTTACACCTCTGGCTGGAGGGAAGGGGTTAGGTCAAGAATTTGGCATGGGGAGGTGCCGTTTCAATTTTGGCCTCAGGCAGCAAAAAGGCTATGTGCTCCCCTGTCTCTGGCCACAAAGCACTGGGGGAAGGGGGGCCCAAGCTGAACTCTGGCACCAGGCTCCATGAGCCTTTAGCTACGCCCCTGGATGGCGCCCAATTATAATGGAATCCATCAGGTCCCCGTCATTATTTTTTTTGTTTTTCTTTTGTTTTGTACTTATTTATTTTTACAATTGTACCCCTCTCCCATTTGGTCATAAAATACTTTTGGGGGCATTTTTAAGGGGTTGTGCTGTGTAGCTCCAGCACTGATGAAAGAGCTACACAGAACAGTTGATTGGCGGGGGTGCTTGGTGTCATACCTCTGCCAGTCTATTCTCAGGATAGGCCATTATTTTAAAAACCCTGGACAACCCATTTAACTTTTTTTTCTTCTTACCGATTTCCCCTGTAACAGGGCTGACCTATTAACCCAATTTACATCCTCCTGAGATACACTGCTGAAATGTTCTGACTCTGCTAAGAACCAGCAGCATCCGACAATCACACGATCGGTGGAGCTACAGCAGTACATAGCATTGACACTTCCTAATTTGTATGTACTGCTTTCATTAAGCACCACGTCTACAGCAATGAGAAAGGCAGGGACTGTAATGACTGTTGCTGCCTCCTCTTTTGGAAGTCTAGCCATCTCCAACAGCCCCCTGTCCTCTCCCACAGCTGCAGATTCTGGTGAGATATTTAGAAACCTCTCTGCAGAGTTATATGCAGACTGGCCCAACGTTTTAAGACTTTGAGAGGTACACAAGTGGTGAAAGGGGTGTTCCCATCTCATACATTGGTGGCATATCGCTAGGATATGCCACCAATGTTTGGTAGGTCCCACCTTTGAGACCCACACCAATCTCTAGAACTGAACACGCAAATTGAAGGCGAGCAGACCACGCATGCTCAGCCACCCTCCATTTTTTTTAATGGGACTGCCGGAAATTTTTTATTAGAAGCGATTGGAGCAGTGGCCGCGCTTATTTGGTATGCTTCCCATTAATTCCTATGGGACTTCCGAAAATAGCCAAGAATGTGCGGTTTGCTCCCTTTCGCTTTACGGCTCCATTGTAGAGATGGGTGCGGGTCCCAGAGGTGGAACCTGGGCCTATCAGACATTGGTGGCATATCATAGTGATATGCCACCAATGTATGAGATGGGCGATCCTCTTTAAACAAAAACTTCTTAGACCACTTTTACACATTCAGTATTTGGTCAGTATTTTGCATCAGTATTTGTAAGGATCAGAACCTACAGAGAAAAAAGTATTATGGAAATATTCGCACCTCTTCTGTGTTTTGCATCCATTCTCGGTTTTGGCTAATGAGTACTGTAATGAATATTGATGAAAAACACTGACCAACTACTGACCATCCAAAGGTGGCTGTGTTTTATATTTGAATTTTACTGCCATCATTCCTTTTTTCATGCTTATTGCAGCCCCCTGTTGAGTAGCACATTTCGTGTGAGCTGCAAATAATGAAGTGATTGCTTCTCTGGTGATATTTCCAGCTCTGAAAAGTGAGTGTAATTTTGAGCCCATTTAGCCAGTAGAAAGTCTTTCTGAATACTACTGAATATGGGTCTGAAGTTATTCCTGAGTTTTCTGTCAGCTTTTTTAGATGAATGTCAGAGGTGATTCATCTTCTCTATATATTTACTAATCAGACTTATGGTCTGAAAGGATTTGGACCTTTCTGGACCTCTACGACAACCTTGGTTTGAGTCACTGACGTCAAGAGAGATGTTTCTCAGTTGGCAATAATAGACACACACATCACTGAGAAACACTCTAACTTTAATATGCTATAGCTTGGCCTTATATAGGCAGTAGAAAAGTTTGCATAACAACAGCGTTAAACCAATCATAAAATATAAACATTGGTGGTCACACAGATACTACCGGAACATCCTTTTATGGGTATGCAATACATCACATATAAGAATGTACGCAGTTGTGCCGAATGACCCTGAATGAAACAGAACATTTGTTCTAGTTCTGGGAGATTCCCAGAATCTGTCCTGAGACAGATAAGTGAACCTAACTCACACCGGGGGGATATGAAGCAGTGCGTGGGTGAGATATTATAACAATTCTGTACATGTAAGAGAAGACAAGATGGAGTCACATTTCCCTTCATGGTCCATGGTCATTGCCCACATTTGCCAACTTGGCATAGGGATTAGATGGAGAATTCATGTATCAGTTGATACAGTATGTCCATGAAAAGCTACAATCTATAGGAAGCAAGTGGATATTGACACCTAGGGGCCAACTAAGCCTGAAGTACTTCAAAAAAATATTTGGGGTGAGTGTATGTCAAGAAAGTACATTGATTCAAGAATAGGCTCTAGAAAAAGCACAGATAAAGATCTGATCAGAGTACATGATGGTCATATGCCATTGGTTACCCCATGGTATAGGCATTGTCATGTTTCCTTCAAGGGTAAGGAAGAAATCCGTGAATGTCGAAACATGTTGGCAGTAGTGTGGACCTAGGAGGCATCCATAGCAAGCATAGTGTGGCGTCACACAGAAGAAGCTGTCTCCCTGACAACATCAAGCGGCTTCTACCCACACGCGCAAGCTACTGGATGGAGCCGAGCGTACGTGAGTGACAGAAGCCTGAAGATATCACAAAGCTACCGTGGAATGACCGCAAGAGGACGCAAGCACCAACCAGCCTGTATGTAATCCGGCTTACCTGAGCACGTCAGGTAAAAACTCTAATTGTGACTACCGTAAGTAATAACATATATTAACCAGGAACATTGGACATATTGGAGCAGTTATAGTCAGCGCTGGTTTACAGCTCGTTTTTCCATATACCTATATAACATTTCGGGGTCGGCAATCCACCCATACAAACACAGCAGCGGCATCATTAAGTGTTAATAAAATTATTAATTACCAATTGGTGGCGGGAGTGCTAGTATTACATCTATTTATATAAACGTTACCTGCTGGTGACTAGTGGTAAATGTAGTGCCCGATTTCGTAAAACGTATGGGTACTTTAGAAGGGATTTCCATGACTTTGATATTGATGGGATATCTTTAATGTAGGTCACAATAGGTTTAATATAGATCTTTAATATAGGTTACAATTAATATTAGATGATTGGGTGTCTGTCTCCCAAAATACCTACTGATCAGTTGATCGAGGAGGTTGCACAGCTCTGTTCATCTTATAGTGGCTGTGTTTGGTATTGCAGTCTTCTACACGTGAATGGGGCATAGTTGCAGGGAGCATCAGTACCAGACACAACTACTACAACATGTACAAACTGTGTCTGGTCAACAATAATGAGGATGTAGTGCTCTACTGCCCCTTCAATTAGCTTATTAACGGGAGTGCCAGGAGTCGGAGCCCCGCACATCTAATATTTATGGCCTTAAAGAGGTTGTCCAGGAGTAATCAGATTTTGTGGCCACTGAAGTCAGTCATTGGCTGCAGCAGAGCATGTGACCATGCTCATGCTGCACCGGATGTCAAAACTGAGGGCACTGGAACATGGAGAGAGACACCGGAGGCAGCATAGAGGACCTGAGAGACATGGAGCCAGTAAGTATGAATCATCTGGTCAGAGAAGCAGGCTGCTGACACTAGAAAAAATCTCATTATTCCCGGAGAATCCCTTTAAGACTAGGCCATCAAGTCTCACAAAACTCCTTCAGCAATAAATAATACCACTGGTATAAAAAATCCACTTTGATTTGTGATTTAGTGTCTGGTGTCTTGGGTAAATTAGTGTGAACTGGGCAAAGTAAGGGACAGAAGAGTAAAATGTTTTAGAGAGATATTATGAGAATAAAGGATTGGGAAAGCCATTAAAGTAAGGCCTCTTTCACATGTCAGTGAGTCCTGGATGTGTGCTGTCTATGTTCTCCATGGACCACACGTGTATCCATTGACACCACCGAAGCATGCCCTATTTTTGTCTGTGATTATAGATCCCTCAGGCACATTTTAGTATAAGTGTCTATGAAACCTACTGACACAACACAGATGCCATCCATGTGGTCTGTGGTAGAGATGAGTAAATCTTGAGTGAATCGATTTTACCCCAACCAGAAAGAGATATAGAGTCTAGTAAGGTACTGTGAGTTCTTCAGCAATATATATATATATGCATTGTCTGGGGGATACTCTTTCTCTTATGGAGAGAGCCTAGTATATGTAGTATGTGTGTGGATTATTGTATGTCAGGCAATGTCCCTCTGGAGTTTTGGGAAAGATATTTAAATTAACTTTTCTAAACTTATCTGATGCCAGCAGCTATAGGATTTATTTTCATATATTTTTTCTAGAAACCCAGAGGAATGTTGCCTAGCCTACAATAGTCATCATGTCTATTAACTGGTCTCCATAATAGAAATAGTACCTACTCAAAGGTCCCCCCAAGGTGTCTCTCCCTCTCTCATGGACCATTGGTAAGAGATGCTATTTAAACCAATTTTGAGCCTAGCAGTGTACATGGAATTCAGATGACACACAGAGGGCAAAAAAAATAAATGGGCAAAGGGAACAAACATGGCTTCTTCTTAGACCTTTTCATGGATGACCGACCATCTTATCACGGATGTCATCATGGACACGGATGTGTGTAAATAAGACTAAAGCCTTTATTTACCCCTCAGTTTTTCAGTCACTGATTTCCATCAGTCATTGTGAGCCCAAACCAGGATTGGAGCCTCCACAGACATCAGGTATAAGGGAAAGATCTGCGCCTGTTCTGTGTTTAGAGCCACACCTGGTTTTGGCTCAAAATCACTGATGGAAAGCACTGACCGAAACACTGACGTGTAAATGCGGCATAACGGTTGGAAAGTTTGCCATTGCTAGTTTCCATTTAATCTCTCTCAGTAAAGTGGCACATTATAATGGTATTTGTATGCTGGTCATTCCTGGACATTGCTGAGATCATTATAATTCTAGAATGGTCTCTTATTGGGTACTTTGTATATTAAATATATAAAAGTCAAAGGTTGAAGGTTATAAAAGGCCATGGAGGCCAAGCAAGTCTAATTTACTTCAATATGCTGCTTTTTTTTATTCGTCTCAAGCCCTGAATTTATTTATGAAAATATTAATATTCTATAATGTTTTTTAAGCTTTTTTTCAATTAGAGTGAAACATACCCAATTTATTAACGGAGACTCAGCGGTAGTAGCTAAATCGGTAATGTGATCCAGCACCATAGATGTCCTCATTGAGCTAGGGCAGGATGATCTCTCTTTCATAATCGCTGCGCTTAATTGATTGCAAGCTCTTAAGTTAATTTGGAATGGCCATTTAAGGGCCTCGTTAACAGAGGTTAATGAGTGATGTGATAATGAGACTTTAATGAACAGCCCATTGGGGGATGCAACATTGCAGAGGGAGGGCATAAGTCCTTTATAGCTACAAATATAGCCGTGGCAGGATGAGGAAAGTAGTCAGTCATTCCATGCTTATGTGTTAACTCTTGGCGTACAGTAGCAATGTACTACTGCCATATATCTTTCATGTCACTTGATTTAAGTAAGGCGCCAGCAGAAACAGGGTTAATCTCCTCTGTGAATGAAGCTGATTGCCTTTTGTGTGATGCCCGCGTCGGGGGTGAGCTGGCAGGGCAGGGGGCACAGTAATTGCTGCAGATGTCAGCAATGCAGCGATTTAGAGATAATCTCCATCCAGCTTCAAAATAGGATACAAGAGAAGATGTAACCTCTTGAGTGCTACAGACTAGCGCCTGGTGCAGAGATGACTGAAGAACAGAGCTCAGATTCAATTCCTGGACCATGTAATTGTGGTTTGTAAGGTATACAGATGAAATGAAAGACGTATAGAGAGAAAAGGGGTGGAGGAGGAGGATAAGGGTGGGAGACAGAAAGTACAAACAGTTGCAGTAATTAGGAACGAATACAACACAAAATGAAGGCAATAAAAGTAATTCAAAGTAGATTATGGCAAAGAATGAGCAGCGATAAAAGAAAAATGCAAATTTCAGCTATTGTATGTATAGATATAATTGCATATTTTAAAGGGGTACTCCGATCTTATGAAGTGATGGCATACTGCTAGCTCCTGGATCAGCAACTTCCGGCACTCGAGCTATAGTGAAACTTCAACTCCCAGCATGCACATTTGCTTGGCTGTGCTTGGAACTCCCATAGAAGTGAATGGAGCATGTTGGGAATTATAGTTTCACAGCATCTGGAGTGCTGGAGGTTGCTGACCCCTACACTAAGTTATGCCATTAGGTTTTGACTTCTGAGACTCTACCGATTCTCACAGCAGCGATCCTGGCCACCTGGCAATGCATGGGCAGACAGCTGGCGCCATTCACTTGAGCAGCGCTGTACTGCAGTTACCCTGCGCATTGGGTGGACTGGAGCCACTGCGCAGTGGAAAACAGTGAAGTAGATACAGGCAGATTTCGGACCGCCACGGTTTCCAACCGTCCTAATGATATCCCATTACTTTATGACATGGAAATGTCCCTTTAAAGGGGTTTTATGAGATTACAAAAACATGTTTGCTTCATTTAGAAATATCACTGTGTCCTAATGGTTGTGTGTTAACATTGATTAGCCGTAATGTCAACCACAGCCTGTAGACAGAGCTGTGCTACTTCTGGATGAACCAAGCTAGGTTTCAGTAATCTCATACAACCCCTTAAACTGGAATCACGACCGGCGTGCCTATCACATACGTGACACAAAGGGAGGGAAAAGGGAAGGCCCTGTCCAAGGGAGAGTGAAAGCCGGTGACCCCCGACTCACCTTGCGGCTGGCACCTGACTGCCCTGACGTCCCTAGACGGGTTCCTCACCCGTACGCTGATCGCGTGCCTAAACCTTGGCTTTCCCTAAGATTAGCCCTAGGTAGTGAATAGGGCGGTGGGAACACTAGTCCGCACCATTAACTCTAAAGGAAACCACTAAGGGGAGGACAGACAATACAGACAACATATAATCCCAGGTGGGAGACAACAGAAGACAACAAAAAGCCCAACAGGGATCCGGAGGGTAGCACTCTGGAACAACAACCAGGATTCACAGCTCCAGTGGGTCAGTATAGAAGTCCAGGCAGGAAGCTCTATATCTGGCAACCAGAGAAGTGAGAGAGGAGAATATAAGGAGATTGGGAGTGACAGACAAGAAACAGCTGAGGAGGAGAAGCTACGGATCCCTGAGTGAGACAAAAAGGATAGTAAGGCAAACACAGAAAGCTATCATTAAGAAACAGCGTGATCTTTAGACATAGAGCGCGCAGCCACCCGCTGCGACTTCCTGACCCCGGGTATAACGGAGTCAGACGTGGCTCTTGACACCCTCGTGACAACTGGGTAATATAAATTACAAGTAGTCCAAATCCAAGTTATTGATTTACACAAAATTACATTTATAGGTAACTTGTCTTACAGATTTCTTAACAAAGCAGGGTAACCATGGAAGCTTTATTTTCCTCTGTTGGCAAAGAGAGCAATTACATGTGCAGTGATCCCTTGACGAATCAGAATCTCTCTTACTAGAATCTGTGACTGGTAACTGTAATCCGGCAATTATGGCTGTAGTGTCCACTGCAGGATGGAGGTCTTTAGAGGAACATCTGGCCAGGACAAGGTTAAGTGTAATGGGTGTCTTAACTGTAATCCCTCACAAGCAGCAAATTCTGGTTAGCTGTAGTCGCAGACCTTGCAGATTCTAAGTTCTTGTCTTTCTCTCTTTCTGGCTATGGCAGTAACTGTCTGGATTCTAGTCCTAAGGAGAAGGAGCACATGGACTTGCTTTCTCCCTCCTCACACACACACACAAGTCCGGATTTATTTGGCTATGTTCACACAGCATTATTTTAAAGTTGGAGAATACGGGGCTGATACAGAGCAGACATCAGCCTCTGAAATCCGGACATGTTTTTACTACAATCCTTTTTTCAGCAGCATTTTCAGCATCATAAAAATATGTGACCATGTGAAGCCTACTAGCAGCATATTGCAGCACATAAAATGGGCATTTTACACTATAAAATTCAATGCTGATTTTGTCATGTGAACACATTAGCTTCAACGTTAAATAGTCTTGATTGGCACTTTGCAGGGTGGTTACAAATGCAACCCCTATGTTAGCTTTCATAGTACATTGTACAAGATAAATGCTCTTGGGGTATGTCCGCACACGCAGTTTTGTGTGCTGTCGTGCTGCCTTTACAATGAAGACTGAATAAACAAAGGAGTTCCAGTTAGTTAATTTAATGATGCTGTGGCTCTGAGCGGCATTCGGTGTAAGACAGCCACATCCCAACCACTGTTCGACTGCTCCATGTGGCCGTATGTTCACAGGGGACGTAACGTCAGTGTGAAATCCGTGACAAAACACTCAGCTTTTGTTAGACTGCATTTTACATGTTTTCTACATGTGAATCTCTCTCTTGAATTGCAAAATATTTGGGTTTGTTAGAATCCTAATTTTTGGGGAAAATTCTGGACATATTGATAAACTTGATTTGCTCCTCTCTAGTATTTATATTTATACATAGTGCATCCTCTTGTTATCTATTTTCCTCTATTTTTTTACCCACTAAGAAAACACAGTTTGAGGCTACCACTAAAAACTTATGGAGTCATTTATCAAACTGGTGTAAAGTAGAACTGGTTTAGTTGCCCATAGCAACCAACCAGATTCCACCTTTCATTTGTCAAAAATGAAAGGTGGAATCTGAGTGGATGCTATGGGCAACAAAGCCAGTTCTACTTTACACCAGTATGATAAAAATGACTCCATAAGTTTTGGTGGTAGCCTCAAACTGTTCATTCAGTGCTTTATCAAAATAACATTTTTTTTTTTATCTATTGCTGTGCTTGTGCCCTCACATAACACTTCTGTAGAAAAGAGACATGCAAGTGAGTTCCTTTTCTAAAATTAAAGGAAAACAGTCTTATACCAGAAATCCAGCATTTTCTAGATAACTATCCATCAACAGAGCTGAGCAAAGAAAACTTGCTAGGCTGCCTGAGAGGCATTGGTTGGGGTACTATTTCTCCTTATGCATAAGGAGTATAATAAGCCACTCAACGTTCCACTGGGTTTCTGGGAAAAATATATGAAAATGATCACATCTTAAATCTGGTGACATCAGATAGACTTAGGAAAGCTAATTTGAATATCATTCCTAGAAGACCAGGGGGGCAGCGTCTGGCCTACAATACTCTGCACATATACAACGCATACTAGGCGCTCTCCATAATGAGAAAGAGTGCCTCCCATACAATGCATATGATTGATGAGAAACCCAGCATTGCATACATCTCTCTCATGTATGTCCTCTGTGTGCGATCTGCATGTGTCCGTTCCGCAAATTATAGAACATTGCAGATGAGAATTGCCATTTTTGGTAATGGGAGTGACAAAAATGCAGACTGTACATGGAAGATATCCGTATTTTGTGGACCACAATAAGGACACGGTCTTGTGCATGAGGCCTAAAACACAGTATGTGGGTAGAAAGAGGCAATGTTAACAATGAGGGGCATTGCAAAAACAATACAGGTGCATGTCATCTTCTCGGCTTGTTGCTGAAAATGCAAAAAATAAATAAAGTATTGAGCAGTTCTTTATTTATGGGACTGACGACAACTAAACCTTTTGGGTGCAGAATTTGCTGGAACAGACAGGACCCAGGGCCTGCATTTACATTTGCGTTTCGTGTTTGTGTGTGTATCTAATTTGAGATCTATATTAAGCTCGGCGTGCATTTATCTGTACTTCTTCCATTGAGTGTGTAATCTGTGCATATTATGCGGGGAGGAATTGCAAATTCAGACTCCCTCCCTTCAAAACAGATGACTCTGCCACAGAAAAATAGTAACAAGCTCTTAATTAACTCTGCCGAGCACAAAGCCCCTTCTAATTCGCAATCCAATTAAGACTAATCTGCTGACGAGTGTAATGAGGATGCTTTGTAACTACTCTAGAAAGGTGGAATCTGTGTATAAGGAGGAAGTGATAGGTATGCATCCGGATATATGTACACTACCCAGGAGAAACGAGTGGTACCTGCCTGTGGATTGCAAGGAGAATCTGTGTATATGAAGGAAGATCAGTGAAGAACATACTATGTATGCAATCTGGGTCTGGAGGAGCACTGTTACCCTCAAAGCAGCTTCCTACTATCTCTTTGATGGCATATAAGCACATATGACTCGGAGGTGACTGGAAGGGGTTACTCAACTGTCCACACGCACTCTCACGTCCACCTTCTCTATAAGACTAAAAATGAGTTAGCACACCCTAAGGTCATTTTCCGCGGTCAGCACACGTACGTATAGATTTTCATGTGTTTGTTCACATATCAGTAGTTTTTTCCCGACTGTCAGTGAGACACGCACTACATTAGTCCATGATGTGGGCCAAACACGCCCATTAGCAGAGCGGGCAAAGGCAAGAGCTCTGCATATCGCATCGCTACTCTTGTCTGTGCTCACCCCACTGAAAGCTCTGCATAACGCATCAGTAGTGCAGACCCTGCACCAATGTCCTATGCCAGCCTCCAGCTGAACGAAGCGGGCATAGATAGGAGCAGCTATATGTGCTACTGCCAATACTTAGCTCATAGCAGGTCCTATGCCTGCAGTACAGTGCAATCCGTACATCGCTGACATGTCAGTGTTGTATAAGTGTACAGATTCTAAAACGCTACAGACATCCAGGATTTCAGGTGCCTATGCGGTCCTTAAAACTGTAAAAATAAATAAAGTATATTACAAAACTTTATAATAGGGCATTTACAATAGTTTTAAACAAAGCTTCTTTTCCTATTACCTTTCTTATCCTTTTTGTCCGGAAAGCTAAGGTAATTTATATATTTTTCCCAAAAACCCAAAGATATGCAAATTAGCTTTCACAAAAAAGATAAAGTAATTCTTTCTGATGCCAGCTGATGTTAGACATACTAATTTGCATATATTTTTCACAGAAGCCAAGAGAAGTATTGTCTAGCCTACAATAGTCATCACATATACCAGGTGGTCTCCACAATAAAAATAGTACCCAGCCAGAGGTCCCTTCAAGGCTGCTCAACTAGAAAAGATGATTTAATTTATTTGTGCTGATAAAAATGTTTTAGTTCTGGAAGAGCTATTTGCAGATGTGAAGCTGGCTTAGCGGTTATCCTAGTTATGCAGGGAGGTCTGTTTAAAAGCCAGTACAATGATTGGAAGGCTATACTGTAGTTGTGAAATGTGCTCTTTTTTAAGTTCTTTTGGAAAGAAAGCTGAATTAAACGTGCGTTTTTCACTTTTGCATATTTGGTTTTGTTAGAATCTGAATTGTTTAGAAAATTCTTGATGAATCCCAAATTGATAGAACTGATTTACTTATCTCTAGTATCTATATTTACACATACAGTATATTTATCTCATTTGCTCTATGGTTCAATTCTCCCAGAGATGCTTGTTTTCCTTTTTGTTTCCTATTTCCATATATTTGGATTTCTGGGTCTTCTCCATAAAGAGAAAGAGTACCCACAGACCCCAACAAAGGCCTCTTAGGTAGGCAGGCCAATTGTTGGTGGTGGTCTCGCTATATCTCTAATTATCCTTCTAAGTTTCTTGAAACAAATCTTAAAAACATTAGGTTTGCCAGAATCTGAAGAAAAAATAAATAAAGTCCAGATGAATTCTGAGTTGATTTGCACATCTCTGCTATATATTAATCAGCTCAGCGTTTTCTGCTCTATAACTTGGTGCCCACAGATTGCACTGCATTCTTATAGTGACAGGATTCCTTTAACATAACTCATAACAAAGTCTCAGAATTATTGATAGATTGATAGAGGGACATAAAGGCTATGGGCACTTTTGACATGTCAAAATGATTTTCACAAGTTAGTGGTTACCTTCAGTACAAAAGTTGCACTAAGTTCCAGTCTGCTATCATTGTCAGACCACTCGATATATAATTTGCAACTTGCTCCTAGTTTTATATATATGTGGTTGTCTCCCTTACATGCTGGATGTGAGATCTGTGTGTCCAGGATGCTGCTGTCTTTACCAGCTCTAAAGCATCAGCACATCATTCCTGACTGACTTTTAGAGTTGTTCCTTCCATTATACTAACAGTCAATGATGATAAGGAGTGTGTGATTCCCCTCCCCTGCAAAGTGTAAGTCCCAAACCACACATACAAATACAAATATAAATATAAACATGTATGTGTAAATAAAAAACATCTTGTGAATATGTTTACAGTATGTATATATAGTCTTTTCATACTAGGTCACGTCTCTAACTCTGCCCAAAGCATAACTATACACACCCAGTCCCCTTAATGCCCCCACATAGTAATTATTCCCCCTTTGTGCCAGTACATAGTAGTTATGTCCAGATATGTGCCCCCTCACAGTAGTAATGGTCAGATATGTGCCCCCTTCACAGGAAGTTAAAAAAATATGCTCATCTAGTTCCTCATGATCACAGTTCAGCCGCTGGCGCTCCACAGCAGTAGCAGGATGTAGTGTCACACATAGGAGGAGGAGCACAGCAGATTCCCGGCCGCACCGCTCCTCCTCCTACACAGAGCAGCAGTGTGATGTGTGACACTACATCCTGCTACTGCTGTATGGCCAGGTCCATATTTAGATTTGATGCTGCCCTAAGCACTTTAGTCCCAGCTTTCTCCCCCCAATGAAGTGCATAGCTGATGGTAAAATGCTCCCTAGGCCTTCAGCTATCCCTCAGGACTCCCTCATACACTTGGACAATTAAAGGACTGACCTGTTACATGTGCACTTGGCAGCTGAAGGCATCTGTGTTGGTCCCATGTTCTTATGTGCCCGCATTGCTGAGAAAAATTATGTTTTATTAAATACAAATGGGGCCGTTACCATTACACCTAGAGGCTCCGCTCTCTCTGGAACTGCCGGGCCCTCTGCACTTTAACATGGCCCATTGGGATGACATTTTCACTGCCAGATCCTGTCAAAGTAGAGACAGCAGAGCCTCTAGGTGTAATGGTAATGCCCCCGTTGCTCCTAGAGGATCATTTGCATATATTCAAATATATTTTTTTTTCTCAATAATGCAGGCATATATGAACATAATAATGCAGGCATATATGAACATGGGCTCAACACAGACCGGCACTGATCGGTGGCTTTAGAGCTGCCCTAGTCATTTTACAGGCTAAGGCAGCGCTAACGCGTGTCCATTAGTGTCAGTGACATCACCGGGCTCACTGCCAGCAGAATCCAGTGCCCTCAGTACTAATAAGACCTCCCTATAGGGCACCTCTTATAATCTATAAGGCATTTCTATCGAGCCCTCAGTAGTAGTAATGCCCTCCACCACTGCCCACAGTATTTATAATGTTCCCTGCAATGCCCCCTGTAATTATAATACCTCCTGCCGTACCCCCCAGAGTTATATTCATCTCTGTAGTGCCGCCATAAATTATAATGCCTGTCCTCTCCCTCCAGTCTTCTATACCATGCAGTCCCATGTAAATAACACCAGTCATCTCCCACCAGTCTACTATATGATACCGTCCCATGTAAATAACCTATCTTCCTTATAGTCTTCTATACCATGCAGTCCCATGTAAATAAATTCACTCCTCTCCATTCAGTCTTCTATACCATGTAGTTCCATGTAAATAACACCAGTCCTCTCCCTCCAGTCCCATGTAAATAACTTATCTTCCTTATAGTTCTCTATAACATACAGTCCCATGTAAATAACTTAAATACCCTCCTTCATCCTCCTCCAACACATAGTACCATATAAATAACATCACTCCTTACCCTCCAGTCTTTTAAAATATCCAGTCCCATGTAAATAACACCAGTCATCTCCCACCAATCTTTTATAACAGACAGTTCCACGTAAAAAAAACATATCTTTATTATAGTCTTCTATAACGTACAGTCCTATGTAACTGACACCCCTCCCCTCCCTTCAGCCCCTCTAACATACAGTCCCAGTTAAATAACATATTTCCCTCCCACTAAGCTGGGAGGAGGTATAATGGAGAGAACCACATCTCCCAGCATTTCTCTGACACTTACATTCATTCCATGACATCACAGGTCTCCACTACTGAGCGCTGCCTCTTTCTGCACTGGTCACATGACGATGACCTCATCAGAGGTCCTACCTCCACTTCCACTGCTGAAGAGATAACATGACTATGATGTCATCGAAGGTCCTTCAGCTATGGAGTGTAGACACAAATGGGCAGCAGATTCACAGGTTATCAGGCCCCCCCAAAAAACTCTTCCCCTTCCGACCTCCACACCAAGGTGCCCAGGTTAGGGTACTTTCACACTAGCGTTTTTCTTTTCCGGCATAGAGTTCCGTCCTGGGGCTCAATACCAGAAAAGAACTGATCAGTTTTATCACCATGCATTCTGAATGGAGAGTAATCCGTTCAGGATGCATCAGGATGTCTTCAGTTCAGTCTTTTTGACTGATCAGGACGGAGATAATACCGCAGCATGCTACGGTTTTATCTCCGGCCAAAAACACTTGCCTGAATGCCGGATCCAGCATTTCTTTTCCATACGAATGTATTAGTGCCGGATCCGGCATTCAAAATACTGCAGTGCCAGATCCGTCCTTCTTTGCGCAGACCGGTAAAAATGTGGAAAAAAATATAAACAAATCCGTTTGTCTGTATGACAAACGGACAGATGGATCCATTCTTGCAATGCATTTGTGAGACGGATGCTCATCCAGATCCGTCTACAAATAATGTCCGTTTGCATGCAGATTGCCGGATCTGGCAGGCAGTGTGAAAGTACCCTTACCCTGTTGGCAGAGGTAGAGAATGAAAAATATGATAAGATAAACGCCTCTGCTGGCACTGGGATGGGCCCCCTCCCTTGCTGGGCCCCTGTGCAGCTGAACCAGCTGCACAGGCGGTATGTCCGCCCCTGTGTGTGAGTCTACCTCTACAAAGTGCCCTGTGTGTGCTTTCCTCCTTATTACTGCCTATTTGAGCTGTCTTCCCTTTCCGCACATGTGCAACAACCTCCACCTCCTTGCTACTATCTCTGTGGCAACCATACATATTAGATAAATGTCGACCAAACCATACGATTTCGGTTATATGGCTGAACATCTAATGGTGGCCTCCTGAATCTTCTCCGACAGTAGATGTTGAGGGAAATAAGGAATGGGCAGATAAATTTCATTTGCATGACCCTTTTGTTCAAGGGGAGATAAGCTGCTGCCAGAAGTGACAGCACCTTTTCACCTATCTCCATTAAGGACAAGTGTATTTGTATCTTAAAGGAAGTTTCTCTCAAAATTTAAACTCTTTTTTTGCTCGTATATCTGGAGAACTTTCTTCCCTTTCTGTGGGTGTGCAGCAGCTGGTCAATGAGACTATTAAAGGGATTACAAAATGTCCCCCATATGCCTAGGCTGCTCACACTGAATCTACTTAACTGGCTCCCCACTTCCTGCGCTGCTCCTAGTTCTCGCACTACCTCTCCCTGTGCGCAGATGAAAACATCCCATGTCGGGGGGAAGGGGGGAGCAGCCAATGGCAGGGGTTAACGGGACGAGCCTCCCTAGCATCGCGGGTGACGTCACAAAGTGCATTTCTTTGTAAGTAGTGGGTGCAATCACGGGGAGCGGCAATTGCGCTGCTCCCCACCATGGTACCTCTCAGATGTCACGTTAATACGTGATCGCGGCTTCTGATATTAACAACAAAAAAAAAGAAAATAATACCTGATCCATTTGTTCGCGACGGCCACCACCATCTTGCTTGAAGGTCTGGCATGAAGTCTCTCGCGGCTTGAGATGACGTCATCACGCAGGCTGGCATGGTGATGTCATATGTCGCCATGCAAGGGATTTCGCCCAAGATCTTTAAGCAAGATGGCAGAGGCTGAACCTTCACGAGCAAATAGATCAGGTAAGTATATTTTTTTTTAAACTATTTCAGTTTAAATTGATTGCTACTGCGAAGTACGAGGAAATTCGGCTTATCCTGAAATTCGCTCATCACTAAGTAATCCATCACATTTTGCTCCAGAGATAAATATGGGATGTATATGGAATTTCCTTCTCCACTGTCTAGAAAGAGATATAGCTATATAATTCTCAGAATTTAGAAGTGGGGATGAATGAATGAAAGGTCACTACGAGATCACTACACCAGCACTGAGAGGAGGGATATAAATACCAAAGAGGAAAAGATAATGTACCCAAAAAATTGCTTTTATTGCATGTATATTGCAATTCCTTATTCATTTTCATAGTGATACTTTTGTGAGATGACCCCTTTGTTGCATCTGTCTCCAGCACCCTTTGGACTAAGACCGGCTTATGAAACATTGATCTTAGGCCTCCTGCTTCCCGTTGCCGTATTGTGGACCGCATTTGCGGATCCGCAATACACGGGTGCCGTTCCGTGGACATTCCGCATCACGGATGCGGACCCATTCACTTCAATGGATCCGCAAATCCGGAAATGCGGAATGGAAGCACGGAAGTGCTTCCGTGGGGTTTCGTCCCGTACTTCCGTTCCGCAAAAAGATAGAACATGTCCTATCTTTTTGCAGAACGGCCGGATCACTTTAATTTGCGGGCTGCACCACGGCCACGGGGCGCACACGTTCATGTGCAGGAGACCCTAGTAAATTTCCCCCAATACGTTGTATCAGAATAACTCCTAGGCTCCCTCTAGTGGTGGCTGCTGACTGCCAGAATTTTAACATTTAACTCTATGTTTATACAGGGGATTTGATGTTTCATAACATAAAAAAAAGATTATGTTAAGAAATGATGTCTATAAGGTTATGCTACGAAATTATGTCTATAAGGCTATGTTAAGAAATTATGTCTATAAGGCTATGTTAAGAAATTATGTCTATATGGTTATGTTAAGAAATTATGTCTATAAGGCTATGTTGAGAAATTATGTCTATAAGGCTATGTTAAGAAATTATGTCTATAAGGCTATGTTAAGAAATTATGTCTATAAGGCTATGTTAAGAAATTAATCACGGAACTTTGGATGTAAAAATCATATGGTATTAAAAGGTGGAGATTCCCTTTAAGGGCCACTGCTCACAGCTTTCTATGACGCCTTGTTAATATTCAGCCATATGTTTCCCGCTGCCTTGCCATTATTTTGCATCTCTTTGGATAGGTAATGTCATTATTAGACAATCTCATGGGCAGACGGAGCCAATATTTGAATAGAGTGGGAGTTTAATATGAAGTCTTCATACACATTGTACCTGATTATCAGCAGAATCTGTTCTGCTGGGTTGGAGACAGATCTTCCTGACATCTAAAGTCACTTATAATACTGTGACATTTGCAGCTAACAATTAATATCAACCACGGCTTACCGTTTTGCAGTTATTAAATTTAACCCTTTTATGGATAACGCGGTTACAAAATTAAAACAAGCGCAAGACTTGGGAATGGGGGCTGGGGTGGGTAATCCTTTAGTTTCATATGTCTTGCAAAGCAAGGCTAGACCCTTAGATCTGTCTGGAACGTCAGGGTGACCTCGCTGCGAAATAAATTGCCAGGGGCTGGTTTAGCTGTCAGGACAAGCGCTTTCTGAAAAGGCCTCGCAGGCGGATGAAGAACAGAGGCTGTGAACTCCATTAGCCAGCAAATTGCTGGTGTCTGTCATTTCTTCAGAGCTTTAACATATAATTTGGTTCTGCCTGGCCTGTAGAGCTTGCAATCTAATACCTATAAACCACTCGCCGTTTTCAATCTACCTTCACTTATGCCTCCATCAGTTATTAGCTGATCACATGGTGGCGTTAGTTCCCAAATTCCCGAAAGAACACCCCACACTAGAACATTTCACATCAAACTATGGATGCCCCTGATTTTGCAGCAAAGAGGTTAAATCATTGTTGACTTGTATTAACACAAATTACCTCTTCTAATCTCTTTTTGGTAAATACCCGCTTCTCCCTCCAACCCTCCATTGCCCTCCCTCGTCAGGTAGTTAAATATTCCACTTCATTATTATGGTAATTGCTTCCAATTTCATGCTAATTAATTCTGAGGCACAATTCGCCAAGTTCCCGCGTTAGCCAAGACTTCTGGGATTCTGTGCCCTTTCTAAAGGGTGTCACACAGCGTGACTTGTAGGGACAACAGTATGTATTTGTATAATATGCAGAGCAGTTCGTGTTTCTGCATCATGCAAAACACAGCGCATGTCACCGTATTATTCACCCAGAACAGCAGGATCCTACTGTTTGTAAGAGCTGGAAATATGTCTGTGAGGTTCTAACCATCTCTAGTGGTGCCGACATAGTGTGCAAATGTCTTATCACCTATTCAGTAATAGGGAGTAGGAAAGTTAAAGGGGTTCCAGTATCAACTGGCCTCAGCGGTACTAAGCTCCATTCAAGTGAACAGAGCTTAGCCCCACCCAGGCCATTGATACTAGTCGTGATGTCACTGGGCCTGCGGTAAACAGCGAGAAGGCCGTGGCGCTGCTGCCAGCACCGCTCCATTCTCAAACAGTGGATCAGCAGGCTGTCCCGGGTGTCGGACCCCCGCCGATCAGATGCTGATGATCTATCCAGAGGATAGATCATCAGTTTATAAAAACAGCAGAACCCCTTTAAATTGAAAAAAACTTTTATTGCGTTAGATAAAAAATTCAAAAGGAAGCACAATAGGTATAGAGATTACCTCCACAATAGAATGGGTAGGCAGTGCTTACATAGACTTGGGGTCCCTATTACGCCCTAAATCACTTTTTGGCTAGGTGTTAATGTGCTATATTCTATGCCCTAACATTGGCATGGCAGAGCACCCGTCCTGAGAAAGGCGAACCCAGTCTGTACAGCAATCTATACCCTACCCTGCTTAATTCACCCCAAACTCAACAGCTCTTATCTCCTACGCATTTCGCCAGTGTATTTTACTGGTTCATCACGGAGTCACTGGCTAGCATGGTGTCTGTTTCAAGTCAAAAACAACAGTGGTGAGTATCCACAGATGCCACTGCCATTTTTAACTTTGAAAAAGACACCAGGCCAGCAAGTATAAGTTCCTGTATTGACTGGTATTGCCCTTTTCATGGACCCTAAAGGTGGATTTAGACAGGACAATTCTGCTCGTTCAGTGAAAGAGACTGATACATTTACACTATGGCGATCCCTCGTCCCCATACAGATTTGTGGTTTCTGAGCAGCAGATCGCAGTTTAGACCGCACAATCTGCTACCCAGAAACTATGATCGGTGGTGCCTGCATGAACGACATAATGATCTGATAAATGAGTGTTTCGCTCGTTCATCAGGTGATAGGTGGCACATTTACATGGGCAGATTGTCGGGAACGAACATTGGCAGGAACAGTCGTTCCGGATAATCTGGGCAAATATTTTCTTTTGTAAATGCAGCTTCAGTCTGTGTAAGGACTGCCTACCAATTCCATTGTGAAAATAATCACCATATCTGTAGTCTATCTTTTTAATCTAATTCAATAAAACATTATATTTTAATTACCTTTCTACTGCCCATTACTGCTTAGTTATTTGAACTGGAGGTGAGAACCCCTCACATATCAAAACTGGTGTGTTGGATTAGTTACACTTTAAGACTACACATGCCTAGGTCAGGGGTAGCACCTAGCTGAGGGGTGGTGGTCCTACTGGCCCCAAACAGGGGTACTTATCCACCCATCAGAGATTGAAAGGCCCATTGTTTGTACCTCACAAAAGCAACTCCTTTTGAAGCCAGCTTATCTGGTTAATAAGATGGTTAAAGACATGAGATATATGTCGATCCCCTAATATGAATGGAGGTGTCCGTACTGTTCCCCAATGAAATATGTTGGGCGAAAGAAGGGCTAGGCATATCTGATTTCAGTGTGGCTTTTGTTCTCGCTGGCCACCAGAGTTTAGTTGACAGCTATTCCTTCTCACCTTCTGACCCTCCACACATACATACAGTACATGATAGGCTTGACTGATCATGTTCTCAATAGGGAAAGGGGAATACGCTACTGCCATACTAAGTATTAGCTTAGTCCCCTTTCCTTATTGAGAACATGCTCAGCCAAGCCCATCACGTATTTTATGTATGTGTGGCGGTTTAGAAGGAATAGTCGTCAACTAAATGATAATTTAGCTGATTGCTAAGTTGTATGGTTATCAATAGAGGGGATCCTGAGCAGAAGACTTCCCAATATTTCTTCCATGTGTGGGAGTACAGTTAATGGAAATGGAATTTCATAATAAGACCAACCCAGAAAACCTTTTGAGATAAGAAGAACACTAGATCATAACCTATTGGTTAATACACCTCTCTGACCCATTTGTTTCTAGGAAAAAGCAGCATGGTGTCTTCTAGCACACTGTTAAACATTGATAGATTCAATTTGATGTAGAGAGGCTTCACAGGGTACTAGATGAAGATAAGTGGCGACAGACCATCACATAGTCCCTCCATATTTCACTGTCATTGATATGAAGTGTGTATGATGTCTCTGGGCCTTTCCATCTTCAATATATCATCTAACATTGTCCAATTGTCAGATACTTGGTCTCTTCTGACTAGATCATGAGATTTCTCACTCTCAATCTTGGGTCAATTGTTCCTCACTTCTTTTCCAGTAAAAATGGCCTTGTATTTCAACATTTCAAGTGATGATTCACATTTACTAAATGGAAGAAACCAGTAAAACAAAAATGACGTATCCATCACATGGCAGATACCAATGACACCCAACAACTATAATGAGGTCTGTAGAGCTTACGGGATTTGGAATAAATAGCACAGCATGCTGCTGTATTTTAGACAGAATCTGGCCTCTAATAAATGCATTGAACACAACCAAAACTGTATATATGTCTTCATTAGGCACAGAGCCCTGTATGAGAATACGATATACAGTATATATGCTATTTTCAGTACACAGTAGTGCCCAGCTATTTTGGTCTACAGCTGTGCTCACAGTTATTGCCATGGGCACATGGACTATACTATACTATCATTAAATGATCTATACTTGGTAACTGCACTTGAACAATATATAAAAATTATGTGTGTTTACCAAGTAGAGGCCAGCGTGGCCCTCTGATTTATCATTACATTTCACAGCGGAAGTTCTGTGGGCCTTTCTTTTAGTAACATATCAGCATTATTTCTATTGCACTTGGTTTTATTGATACATATAGCTCTGCGAGGTCCGAACACTCTGTAGTGTTTATACCTGTGTTTGTGTGAAGAGATATCTGGCACAGGCTCAGAGTCTTGGAAGTCCTCCAGATGCTAGCTGAGTCACAGCTCTGTCACACCATCCCCAGCTAGCATCTCGGGCAGTGATCCAACCGAAGACTTCATCCAGCTGAGTTTGGCTTTCATATGATCTAAAGTCAGCAGACAGTTGTCTTCCGTGTAAGAAATATAAATGTGCGCTGTGTTTCTGACTTTCATGAATGCTGGGTAGACAGATTCCTGTTTTATATACATGTTGTGATCATCAGAGATTTTCCAACAATTCCTTTATGACAGCCAATCAATGCTAGAAGGACTGATATGTCATGTCAACGAGACTTACTACGGAGTAACGTCATAATGTACTTTCTTTAAAAGGGTTGTCTACTTTTAAACATTGAATGTGGAATATAAATGTCTTCTTCATGCTGCATCTGTCTCATACCATGCTCAACTCCATTTCTAACAATCCATCCCTATACATAATGGGGGAGTTCCTCCCTCTCTTTCTTGATGGATGGAGACAGATGAGAAGACGGTGCAGGAATCTGGTCAATCGAGAAGATGGAGGGGCTGGCAGAGGAAGCAGGAGGAGCAAAGGTGCACAGAGTGGATTGAGCCTACCCTCTGTGCACTTCACCACTCATTTGCATATGATTAAAAGTACTTTTTCTCCAAAATAAAGCAACAGATCGCTAAGTAAAAGGTATCATTACATCAGCTGAGCTAGCCATACAAGGTATTATGCCTGGTTTATCAGTACATTTCCTGATGACAAACTCTCCTTAAAGGAGCATAAATTTTATACTGAATATTATTGGGCATTATTTCGTGTTACTGGGTGGGATATATGGTAATATTATCTTGTTCTACAAGGCAGTATTATGTGGGCTGAAATAACAAGATAAAGGGGCACATTTATTAAGACCAGCGTTTTAGACGCCGGTCTTAATAAACCCCTACACCGACGGTGGCTCTGCCAAAGTTATGAAGAGGCGCCGGCCTTTTCATAACTTCGGCGGATCTTCCGCCAGTTCTAAATGTAAAAATATGGGTAGACAGCACTCCTTGGTAATGATGTATTGGGTGCTCGTCTCCAGGAGGGGTGGTAAAAAGCCCCTAGTAGAACAACTTGTAGATATCCAGAAAAATAAAAAACGGAGACAGCACGTCCAAAAAGGTGCAAAAAGTGGAATTTATTCCGGATGCAACGTTTCGGCTGCGTGTTACGAGCTGTCTTACATTTAGACCTTTTTCTAGGTAAT
This sequence comes from Bufo gargarizans, assembly GCF_014858855.1. Lineage (NCBI taxonomy): Eukaryota > Metazoa > Chordata > Amphibia > Anura > Bufonidae > Bufo > Bufo gargarizans. Next base: position 85,602,468 of record NC_058085.1, on the reverse strand, counting down.
TGGTAATTGAGACGGGCCTACCGCCCACCCCCTTCCCCGCCCACAAGTTTAGACCGAGCCAGAGGTGTAACTTGACTAGCATGGACTTTCTATAATACCAGTGTCTTCTTATGTGGCACTAGGGTCTTTTGCACCCGCTATAGCTACGCCCCTGACACAATGACATGACATACAGTATATACCTGTTGGAAACAAACTGTGCGTCTGCCAGGTCTGGTCTGAGAAATCAATCTTGACAAGCCAAAGGAGTGGGTGTTGCATGGGAGGAGGGGGTTGAGAAGAAGTTGCTAGGGGTGGGTGGAGGTTGGGGGGTTTTGTTAAAAAAATTGCTGTGGGACCCAGTCATTTCAAGTTATACCACGAAACTGTGTTATGCCTAATTTCGGATTAAAGGAGAATTAATTTGTCCCTGCCCTAAGCATAACAAAGTTTACTATATTAGGTGTATTTCTGGTGTAGATTTTGGCACAAAAGTTTTTTTGCATCGCAATCTGTAACTTTTACCCACTCATGCCAAGGTCTAAAAAAAGTGGGCGTGGCATGGGCAGGGAAGGGGACAGGTCGGCAGGATCGTCTCATTCATCATTTAGTTCACCTGCTTTAAACGTAGAAAATGGTCTAAATGTAAGACAGCTATTAGGCTGTGTTACATTTAGACAGACAATGGATATGCCGAAGTTATGTAGAGGCCGGCGCCTCTTCATAACTTTGGCGGATCCACCTCCAGCTATGGGCATTTATTAAGACTGGCGTCGAAAACGCCGGCCTTAATAAATGAATCACTACATTCTTTAGCAAAGGGATGGAAGGTAGGCAGAGATCCCAACCAAAAGATCATAGGCCATGAAGCTGTTATGAATCTCCAATAGAAATTACATAGAAAAAGATCAAATGAGGTTAAATTCAAAAAGAAATTTGCTGGTGCCTATTGAATTTCATCTCTTTTGATCATGTTCTGTGTATCTTATCTACAAATTCAGGGGTCTGGAAAGAAATTGACTGAAGAAGCTTATTGCAACATTGACAAGCCATTTGATAGTGTGGTAGAACTACATCTACAATGTTCACATTAAAGACTAGGTACACGTTTGGGGAAATTTTTTTTATTAGCACATTGTACTCATTTTGAGCTAAAAATATTTTTTATTTGGTCTTTAATAAAAAATATGGCTTTTTTTATTTCTGTATAGAGCTGACATGCAGTAGTAGCACCCTTTGGGTTTTCTGTCTTTTTGGTCAGACCAGGAGCAGACGGCTCCTTATCTCTGCTCTCTGACATTATAAACACTCACTATCCTCAGTTCTTATCTTACTGATAAGAATGTGGCTTAAATAAGTGTTTACGACCTCTGAGTAGTTTAGAGATAAGGTTTATTAGATGACCAGCACAAAGACAAATGAAAGTACCAGTCACACAGCTATAAAAACAGTTAACCTTTTGAGACAGAACAGCTCAATAATTGTAAAAATGGCCAATTGAAAAAAATATTTTTATTAAAAAATGAATAGCATGCAATCATGAAAAAAATTGCCTCCGAAGGTGTACATAGCCTTTAGGTACGCCCCCAAAATACTGCCTTGAGGCCAATTCACATGGTGGAATTTGCAGTTGCAATTTTGGTGCGGACACTTAGCCAAAACTCAAGCAGCAGCTGTGTGGCATCTGCCTCCCATTGTTTTTAATGGCACTCAGTACTGCAGTTCGTGAGCCGTTGGTTTAAAGTCGCGACCATGCTAGAAGTGACTTGTCCCTTCTTGGAGCGTTGTCTAGATGAATGACGCTTGAAGCCGTGGTGGCGGTCCGCTTGAGGTTTAACTCCATCCAATGGAGCTATGCCGAGATCAGGTCCACGGCATTTAAAGTGAATGTTTTTTACCATAGAATTTGTAGTGGATTTTTAAAGTGTCAAAATCCGCCATGTCGACATACTTTAAGGGTTCATTCAGACTACAGTATATTTGTGCCCCCATCCATTCCGCTATTTTGCGGAACATAGGTGAACCCATTTACAAACCGGATTCCAAAAAAGTTGGGACACTATACAAATTGTGAATAAAAACTGAATGCAATGATGTGGAGGTGCCAACTTCTAATATTTTATTCAGAATAGAACATAAATCACGGAACAAAAGTTTAAACTGAGAAAATGTACCATTTTAAGGGAAAATATGTTGAATCAGAATTTCATGGTGTCAACAAATCCCCAAAAAGCTGGGACAAGGCCATTTTCACCACTGTGTGGCATCTCCCCTTCTTCTTACAACACTCAACAGACATCTGGGGACCGAGGAGACCAGTTTCTCAAGTTTAGAAATAGGAATGCTCTCCCATTCTTGTCTAATACAGGCCTCTAACTGTTCAATCGTCTTGGGCCTTCTTTGTTGCACCTTCCTCTTTATGATGCGCCAAATGTTCTCTATAGGTGAAAGATCTGGACTGCAGACTGGCCATTTCAGCACCCGGATCCTTCTCCTACGCAGCCATGATGTTGTGATTGATGCAGAATGTTGTCTGGCATTATCTTGTTGAAAAATGCATGGTCTTCCCTGAAAGAGATGACGTCTGGATGGGAGCATATGTTGTTCTAGAACCTGAATATATTTTTCGGCATTGATGGTGCCTTTCCAGACATGCAAGCTGCCCATGCCACACGCACTCATGCAACCCCATACCATCAGAGATGCAGGCTTCTGAACTGAGCGTTGATAACAACTTGGGTTGTCCTTGTCCTCTTTGGTCCGGATGACATGGCGTCCCAGATTTCCAAAAAGAACTTTGAATCGTGACTCGTCTGACCACAGAACAGTCTTGCATTTTGCCACACTCCATTTTAAATGATCCCTGGCCCAGTGAAAACGCCTGAGCTTGTGGATCTTGCTTAGAAATGGCTTCTTCTTTGCACTGTAGAGTTTCAGCTGGCAACGGCGGATGGCACGGTGGATTGTGTTCACTGACAATGGTTTCTGGAAGTATTCCTGAGCCCATTCTGTGATTTCCTTCACAGTAGCATTCCTGTTTGTGGTGTAGTGTCGTTTAAGGGCCCGGAGATCACGGGCATCCAGTATGGTTTTACGGCCTTGACCCTTACACACGGAGATTGTTCCAGATTCTATGAATCTTCGGATGATGTTATGCACAGTTGATGATGATAGATGCAAAGTCTTTGCAATTTTTCGCTGGGTAACACCTTTCTGATATTGCTCCACTATCTTTCTGCGCAACATTGTGGGAATTGGTGATCCTCTACCCATCTTGGCTTCTGAGAGACACTGCCACTCTGAGAAGCTCTTTTTATACCCAATCATGTTGCCAATTGACCTAACTAGTGTTAATTGGTCTTCCAGCTCTTCGTTATGCTCAAATTTACTTTTTCCAGCCTCTTATTGCTACTTGTCCCAACTTTTTTGGGATTTGTTGACACCGTGAAAATTTGAATCAACGTATTTTTCCTTTAAAATTATACATTTACTCGGATTAAACGTTTGATCTGTCATCTACGTTCTATTACAAATAAAATATTGACATTTGCCATCTCCACATCATTGCATTCAGTTTTTATTCACAATTTGTTTAGTGTCCCAACTTTTTTGGAATCCGGTTTGTATTTCAATGAGGCGTCAAAAGATGCGGACAGCACACCATTCGTAGTTCCGTTCTGTAGCCCCTGTAAAAATAATAGAACATCCTATTCTTGTCCGTTTTTGCGGACAAGAATAGCATTTCTATCACAGGGCTGGCTGTTCCATTCTTCAAAATGCAGAACGCCCACAGCCGTTATCCGTGTTTTGTGGATCCGCAATTTGCAAACAACAAAACGGATACAGTCGTCTGAATGAGCCCTTAAAGGAGAACCACATCAGTATTTTTATACAGTTTTAGGATAGCTATACCTGTGGTTATGGCAGGGGTGCACCACTAATGAGGCCAGGTGAGGCAATCGCCTCAGGCAGCACCAGGTAAGGGCAAGAGGGGGGCAGCGGAAGGGGCTTGGGCAATAAGCGCTTTCATTGTGGCAAAGGGGTTAGGTTAAGAAATTGGCATTGGGAGGAGCCATTTTATTTTTCGCCTCAGGCAGCAGAAAGGCTAGGTGCGCCCCTGGGTATTGAGCATGAATCTTTGAATAGAGGAAAATCTGAACAAATTCATCTCATGCTTCTTGGAGATCTACGTCCAAGCACAGGCCTTGCACTGTTTGATTTCACATTGCATTGTGAAAGAACAGTCAGGCAGATATGGTCATATTCCTGTGTACTGTATAAGTCTTGAAGAGAACCTGTCACATTGAAATGCAGTGCAATCCTCAGGCAGCATGACATAGAGCAGAAGGAGCTGAGCAGATTGATATATAGTTTTATGAAAAATTATTCTGCCAAACTTGTACTTTATTCATGTAAATCTCAGCTTTTTCTGAGCTCAGTAGACATTAGGTCAGTATAATCAGTGATTGACAGCCTTCCCAGTATAAAATGTATACAAATACTTGTATAGCTGTCAGTCACTGAAATGATCACCCACATGGCTACTGCAGACATTTACATGAATAAATTGCAAGTCTGGCAGAATCATTTCCCTTAAAACTATATATCAATCTGCGGTGAAGGCTGCACTGCATTTTCAAGGTGACAGGTTCCCTTTTAAAAGTACATTTGGGCAGTGATTAGATGGCAATGGTTTCTTCACACACAGCAGATTTGGTTTTCTTTTTATCTGAGTGGGGTTGTTTTGGCGGAAGTCACATGGATTTCTGCAAGCCCCATTCAAGTGAATGGAACTGATTTTCAATTGAAGACACTTTCTGCATCAAAATCTTCCATTTATGAAGGCAGAGGCGCATCCTTAATGAGGCAATGTGGGGCATGCAATGTAATATTAGAGTAAAGGACCTTTGATGTAAGCATGTCACATGATCACAGGTCCTTTAGCTTCCAAAAGACTCTAGAGGAGAAGGAAGAGAATGGAAAACCTGTAAAACCTGAAAGTAAATAAGTGTTTTTTCTATTTGGACACTGCACAGTACCACTTCTTCTGTCCGGTATACTGGGTTTCATTCTCAGTATCTACTCTTATTCAGTATATATATATATGGACACTGCACAGTACCACTTCTTCTGTCCGGTATACTGGGTTTCATTCTCAGTATCTACTCTTATTCAGTATATATATATATATATATATATATGGACACTGCACAGTACCACTTCTTCTGTCCGGTATACTGGGTGTAATTCCCAGTATCTACTCTTATTCAGTATATATATATATGGACACTGCACAGTACCACTTCTTCTGTCCGGTATACTGGGTTTCATTCTCAGTATCTACTCTTATTCAGTATATATATATATATATATATATATATGGACACTGCACAGTACCACTTCTTCTGTCCGGTATACTGGGTGTAATTCCCAGTATCTACTCTTATTCAGTATATATATATATATATATATGGACACTGCACAGTACCACTTCTTCTGTCCGGTATACTGGGTTTCATTCTCAGTATCTACTCTTATTCAGTATATATATATATATATATATGGACACTGCACAGTACCACTTCTTCTGTCCGGTATACTGGGTGTAATTCCCAGTATCTACTCTTATTCAGTATATATATATATGGACACTGCACAGTACCACTTCTTCTGTCCGGTATACTGGGTTTCATTCTCAGTATCTACTCTTATTCAGTATATATATATATATATATATATATATATATATGGACACTGCACAGTACCACTTCTTCTGTCCGGTATACTGGGTGTAATTCCCAGTATCTACTCTTATTCAGTATATATATATATATATATGGACACTGCACAGTACCACTTCTTCTGTCCGGTATACTGGGTTTCATTCTCAGTATCTACTCTTATTCAGTATATATATATGGACACTGCACAGTACCACTTCTTCTGTCCGGTATACTGGGTTTCATTCTCAGTATCTACTCTTATTCAGTATATATATGGACACTGCACAGTACCACTTCTTCTGTCCGGTATACTGGGTTTCATTCTCAGTATCTACTCTTATTCAGTATATATATATGGACACTGCACAGTACCACTTCTTCTGTCCGGTATACTGGGGGGTGATCAATGACAGGGGGGTGATCAATGACAGGGGGGTGATCACCCATATAGACTCCCTGATCACCCCCCTGTCATTGATCACCCCCCTGTCATTGATCACCCCCCTGTAAGGCTCCATTCAGACGTCCGTATGATTTTTACGGATCCACGGATACATGGATCGGATCCGCAAAACAGATACGGACGTCTAAATGGAGCCTTACAGGGGGGTGATCAATGACAGGGGGGTGATCACCTCATGTACACTCCCTGATCACCCCCTGTCATTGATCAACCCCCTGTCATTGATCACCCCCCTGTAAGGCTCCATTCAGACGTCCGTATGATTTTTACGGATCCACAGATACATGGATCGGATCCGCAAAACGCATACAGACGTCTGAATGGAGCCTTACAGGGGGGTGATCAATGACAGGGGGGTGATCACCCATATAGACTCCCTGATCACCCCCCTGTCATTGATCACCCCCCTGTCATTGATTAACCCCCTGTAAGGCTCCATTCAGACGTCCGCATGATTTTTACGGATCCACGGATACATGGCTCGGATCCGCAAAACACATACGGACGTCTGAATGGAGCCTTACAGGGGGGTGATCAATGACAGGGGGGTGATCACCTCATATACACTCCCGGATCACTCCCTGTCATTGATCACCCCCCATGTAAGGCTCCATTCAGACATTTTTTTTGCCCAAGTTAGCGGAAATTTTTTTTTTTTTTTTCTTACAAAGTCTCATATTCCACTAACTTGTGTCAAAAAATAAAATCTCGCATGAACTCACCATACCCCTCACGGAATCCAAATGCGTAAAATTTTTTAGATATTTATATTCCAGACTTCTTCTCACACTTTAGGGCCCCTAAAATGCCAGGGCAGTATAAATACCCCACATGTGACCCCATTTCGGAAAGAATACACCCCAAGGCATTCCGTGAGGGGCATATTGAGTCCATGAAAGATTTAAATTTTTGTCCCAAGTTAGCGGAAAGGGAGACTTTGTGATAAAATACAAAATAAATCAATTTCCGCTAACTTGTGCCAAAAAAAAAAATTCTATGAACTCGCCATGCCCCTCATTGTATACCTTGGGGTGTCTTCTTTCCAAAATGGGGTCATATGTGGGGTATTTATACTGCCCTGGCATTTTAGGGGCCCGAAAGCGTGAGAAGAAGTCTGGGATCCAAATGTCTAAAAATGCCCTCCTAAAAGGAATTTGGGCCGCTTTGCGCATCTAGGTTGCAAAAAAGTGTCACACATCTGGTATCGCCGTACTCAGGAGAAGTTGGGGAATGTGTTTTGGGGTGTAATTTTACATATACCCATGCTGGGTGAGATAAATATCTTGGTCAAATGCCAACTTTGTATAAAAAAATGGGAAAAGTTGTCTTTTGCCAAGATATTTCTCTCACCCAGCATGGGTATATGTAAAATGACACCTCAAAACTCATTCCCCAACTTCTCCTGAGTACGGCGATACCACATGTGTGACACTTTTTTGCCGCCTAGGTGGGCAAAGGGGCACACATTCCAAAGAGCACCTTTAGGATTTTACAGGTCATTTTTTACACATTTTGATTTCAAACTACTTACCACACATTAGGGCCCCTAGAATGCCAGGGCAGTATAACTACCCCACAAGTGACCCCATTTTGGAAAGAAGACACGCCAAGGTATTCCGTGAGGGGCATGGCGAGTTCCTAGAATTTTTTATTTTTTGTCACAAGTTAGCGGAAAATGATGATTTATTTTTTATTTTATTTTTTTATTACAAAGTCTCATATTCCAGTAACTTGTGACAAAAAATAAAAAATTCTGAGAACTCACCATGCCCCTCACGGAATACGCTGAGGTGTCTTCTTTCCAAAATGGGGTCACTTGTGGGGTAGTTATACTGCCCTGGCATTCTAGGGGCCCATATGCGTGAGAAGTAGTTTGCAATCAAAATCTGTAAAAAATGACCTGTGAAATCCTAAAGGTGCTCTTTGGAATGTGTGCCCCTTTGCCCACCTAGTCTGCAAAAAAGTGTCACACATCTGGTATCGCCGTACTCGGGAGAAGTTGGGGAATGTGTTTTGGGGTGTCATTTTACATATACCCATGCTGGGTGAGAGAAATATCAGAAAGTCAGAGCTGTTTCAAAAAGTGGAAATTCACATTTTTGTACCATAGTTTGTAAACGCTTTAACTTTTACCCAAACCATTTTTCTTTTATCCAAACATTATTTTTTTTATCAAAGACATGTAGAACAATAAATTTAGCGAAAAATTTATATATGGATGTCGTTTTTTTTGCAAAATTTTACAACTGAAAGTGAAAAATGACATTTTTTTGCAAAAAAATCATTAAATTTCGATTAATAACAAAAATAGTAAAAATGTCAGCAGCAATGAAATACCACCAAATGAAAGCTATATTAGTGAGAAGAAAAGGAGGTAAAATTCATTTGGGTGGTAAGTTGCATGACCGAGCAATAAACGGTAAAAGTAGTGTAGTGCAGAAGTGTAAAAAGTGGCCTGGTCATTAAGGGGGTTTCAGCTAGCGGGGTTGAAGTGGTTAAATTGTATGGGCTGCACATAGGCAAAATTTGTATAGAGACTTCAGTGAATTAATTCGGTATTCCTATCTGCGGCTTTAAAAACATTTTAAAATAGGAATTTGAAGTCGGGTTTGGTACCAGCTGGTACCTCAGTACCAAACTCAACTTCGGATTCCTAATTTGAAATGCTTTTAAGGAAGCAGATAGGAATACCGAATTTATTCTTGTGTGACTTTGGGCTATATGAATTTTGATTACGTGCAGCCCATACATTTTAATGTTGTACGGAGAAGGCATTAAAATCAAAGTTTTTGAATTTATCGACTTTGGATCTATGATCCTAAGTTCGATTCGCTTAAGACTGGTTACATGTATGTGATGTGTATGCTGTTTATGTATGTGTACTTGTTACACGTGTAAGCCTGTCCCTGACTGTCCCTCTGAGTGTTAGTGACCCCACACCCATTCTGGGTTGTCTGTATGGCAGTATCCCTGGATTCAGCTCCTAGTTGTGGACCAAGGATTGGAGCACCAGACAGCCCCGGAGCCTGAGGAGGTGAGTAACCACTGGACACCAGGTACTTGACTCCTCTGTTCCATAGACACTTAACCCCTTCACTAATAACCATCAAATATAATAATACATTTAGTGGAAGTTGTTTTTTTGTTGGGGACAAGCTTCAAAACTTTGCAACAAAATCCAAATATGTTTTTTTCCATAAGTTTGACTATAGATTTTACCCTTTGCATTGCAAAGTCTAAAATCTAAGGCCAGATCTGCAAAACTGCAACTTTTTTGGGGGCCAGTGCATCCGTGTGAAGGCGCCCTAATGTCTCCTTATAACGCTCAATGATTACCCATCCATAGGTTAACTTTTGGCTTTGCAAACTAGAGTTGCCATGGTTCCTGGCTTGGTTGCTATGGTTTCAGAACCATATTATTATAATTATTTCAGTTTAATGACTATTAAAGAACAGTTTTCTTTTAATTAATATTGTAATTAAGCTATGTGTTTATCATCTCAGTGGAGTTTTTTTTTTCAGTTCTTGGATCTTTCAGTTTCTAAAATTTGCATCCTGCATGAAAAGTGCAAAATTGATGAACGGTCAGCAACAGACTGCAGTATAAAACAACAGATACAGATTTTTAGGTGGTTTGCTTTGTGGCTTTTTTATCTCTTTGGCTTGTGGCCATCATCTGCCTTTCCGTAGTCAGCTGAGGATCTCACCTGTTGCCACCTCTCCTCTGCTACAAGGCATCTCCTTCATCTGCACACAAGCAGCGCTTGTCATGTATAAAGCACTAGGTCTCCAGAAAATCAAAGCCTGTGATCTTGTTCCTGCATGTTCCTCCTTTGTTTTCAGAGAAACTAAGATTCAGGCTTATTAATATTCCCACAGTCTGCTTGTTAAACTTCTTTTTACTTTTCCTGTTCTGTAAACATTCCCATATTACCAATAGACTCTCTTTTTGAAGATCATATTTTTTCCAAGATTTATTTTAGCTCCTTTTCTTTTTAACACATTAAATGCATTTCAGCATAATTTCATGTTAGGGTACTTTCACACTTGCCTTTGAGGATTTCGTCACGCAGTTCCGTTGCCGGAACTGCCTGCCGGATCCGGAAATCCGTATGCAAACGGATAGCATTTGTTTCCAGATACGTCTCTCTGATGTCATCCGGAAAAACGGATCCAGTATTTTTTTTTACCACAGATTTAAAGGTCTGCTCATGCGCGGACCGGGAAATCAGGTCAGGTTTTCCTAAACACCTGGTACCGGATCCAGCATTAATACATTTCAATGGAAATAATCCGTTATTCCAGAAAGTGTTCCGGAATTTTGGCTGGAGAAAATACCGCACCAAGTGTTAAAGTAGCCAAATAAGTTAGTTTTTTACCAATACCTGCTGCAAATATATATATATATATATATATTAATGTGTGTGTGTGTGTAGAGAGAGAGAGCAGGACCATACATGTAGTACAGGTAGATAGCAGTACAGTATGTTTAGTAGAGGTAGAAAGCAGTACAGTACTTGCAGTACAGGTAGAGAGCAGTACAGTATATTTAGTAGAGGTAGTGAGTAGTAAAATGCATGTAGCACAGGTAGAGAGCAGTACATGTAGTACAGTGGAGAGCAGTACGGTACATGTAGTACAGGTAGAGAGCAGTGCAGTACATGTAGTACAGGTAGAGAGCAGTGCAGTACATGTAGTATAGATAGAGAGCAGTGCAGTACATGTAGTACAGGTAGAGAGCAGTGCAGTACATGTAGTATAGATAGAGAGCAGTGCAGTACATGTAGTACAGGTAGAGAGCAGTGTAGTACATGTAGTACAGATAGAGAGCAGTACAGTAACATGTACAGATAGAAAGCAGTACAGTACATGTAGTATAGGTAGAGAGCAGTACAGTACATGTAGTACAGGTAGAGAACAGTACAGTACATGTAGCACAGGTAGAGAGCAGTGCAGTACATGTAGTACAGGTAGAGAGAAGTACAGTACATGAAAGACAGGTAGAGAGCAGTGCAGTGCATGTTGTACAGGTAGAGATTAGTACAGTGCATGTAGTACAGGTAGAAAGCAGTACAGTACATGTAGTACGGGTAGAGAGCAGTGCAGTACATGTAGTACAGGTAGAGAGCAGTACAGTACATGTAGTAGAGGTAGAGAGCAGTACCGTACATGTAGCACAGGTAGAGAGCAGTGCAGTACATGTAGTACAGGTAGAAAGCAGTACAGTACATGACAGACAGGTAGAGAGCAGTGCAGTACATTTAGTACAGGTAGAGAGCAGTGCAGTACATGTAGTACAGGTAGAGAGCAGTACAGTACAGGTAGTACAGGTAGAGAGCAGTGCAGTACATGTTGTACAGGTAGAGACCAGTGCAGTACATGTAGTATAGGTAGAGAGCAGTACAGTACATGTAGTACAGGTAGAGAGCAGTACAATACATGTTGTACAGGTAGAGAACAGTACACGTATTACAGGTAGATTAGTACAGTGTAGTACAGGTAGAGTACAGGTAGAGAGCAGTGCAGTACATGTAGTACAGATAGAGAGCAGTACAGTACATGTAGTACAGGTAGAGAGCAGTGCAGTACATGTTGTATAGGTAGAGAGCAGTACAGTACATGTAGTACAGGTAGAGAGCAGTGCAGTACATGTTGTACAGGTAGAGAGCAGTACAGTACATGTATTACAGGTAGAGATTAGTACAGTGTAGTACAGGTAGAGTACAGCTAGAGAGCAGTGCAGTACATGAAGTACAGGTAGAGAGCAGTACAGTGCATGTAGTACAGGTAGAGAGCAGTACAGTACATGTTGTACAGGTAGAGAGCAGTACAGTACATGTATTACAGGTAGAGATTAGTACAGTGTAGTAGAGGTAGAGTACAGGTAGAGAGCAGTGCAGTACATGTAGTACAGGTAGAGAGCAGTACAGTACATGTAGTACAGGTAGAGAGCAGTACAGTGCATGTAGTACAGGTAGAGAGCAGTACAGTAAGTACATGTTGTACAGGTAGAGAGCAGTACAGTACATGTATTACAGGTAGAGATTAGTACAGTGTAGTAGAGGTAGAGTACAGGTAGAGAGCAGTGCAGTACATGAAGTACAGGTAGAGAGCAGTACAGTGCATGTAGTACAGGTAGAGAGCAGTACAGTACATGTTGTACAGGTAGAAAGCAGTACAGTACATGTATTACAGGTAGAGATTAGTACAGTGTAGTAGAGGTAGAGTACGGGTAGAGAGCAGTGCAGTACATGTAGTACAGGTAGAGAGCAGTATAGTACATGTAGTACAGGTAGAGAGCAGTACAGTGCATGTAGTACAGGTAGAGAGCAGTACAGTACATGTATTACAGGTAGAGATTAGTACAGTGTAGTAGAGGTAGAGTACAGGTAGAGAGCAGTGCAGTACATGAAGTACAGGTAGAGAGCAGTACAGTACATGAAGTACAGGTAGAGAGCAGTACAGTACATGTAGTACGGGTAGAATACAATTTTTGATAACTTCGCTCATCTCATCACTATGTTTATTTTCCTTGCTTTATGTTATCGTGTTTATTATCCTTGCTCTGTGACCTCACAGTGGTCCTTATAGCCGTGACATCATTATAACTATAATCCATGTTCTGTGATGTCATGCTTGGGGTTCTGTGGGAACGTGCACTCACACAGCTTATTAAAGTTGTGAGCATATGCATTTCCTTTAAAGAAGTTGTAAAGTGCAACTGACCCTCACATTGGCTCCATACTGAGAACTAACAGCCCCTTGCACTTGTTCTACACTCACCTAAAGAATTATTAGGAACACCATACTAATACGGTGTTGGACCCCCTTTTGCCTTAATTCTACGTGGCATTGATTCAACAAGGTGCTGATAGCATTCTTTAGAAATGTTGGCCCATATTCATAGGATAGCATATTGCAGTTGATGGAGATTTGAGGGATGCACATCCAGGGCATAAAGCTCCCGTTCCACCACATCCCAAAGATGCTCTATTGGGTTGAGATCTGGTGACTGTGGGGGCCATTTTAGTACAGTGAACTCATTGTCATGTTCAAGAAACCAATTTGAAATTATTCGGGCTGTGTGACATGGTGCATTATCCTGCTGGAAGTAGCCATCCGAGGATGGGTACATGGTGGTCATGAAGGGATGGACATGGTCAGAAACAATGCTCAGGTAGTCCGTGGCATTTAAACGATGGCCAATTGGCACTAAGGGGCCTGAAGTGTGCCCAGAAAACATCCCCTACACCATTACACCACCACCACCAGCCTGCACAGTGGTAACAAGGCATGATGGATATATGTTCTCATTCTGTTTACGCCAAATTCGGACTCTACCATTTGAATGTCTCAACAGAAATCGAGACTCATCAGACCGGGCAACATTTTTACAGTCCAATTTTGGTGAGCTTGTGCAAATTGTAGCCTCTTTTTCCTATTTGTAGTGGAGATGAGTGGTACTCGGTGGGGCCTTCTACTGTTCTAGCCCACCTTTCTTTCCCATTCTGACATTCAGTTTGGAGTTCAGGAGATTGTCTTGACCAGGACCACAACCCTACATGCGTTGAAGCAACTGCCATGTGATTGGTTGTTCTAGATAATCACATTAATGAGAAATAGAACAGGTGTTCCTAATAATTCTTTAGGTGAGTGTATATCTGCATGGTGTGATACAAGAATACACAACATATCTCTCCTTTTTTCTGTGTAACATTCGGCTGTGAATCTATTTAGCCAAATAGATGTACAGTAAATAGTTTGATTTCCCCCCTCTTTAAATATTGTATTTAAAACTTCAAATTGCTTCCCTGTGTGCTTGAGCTGTGACAGGAGGATCTTCACGCAGTGTGTAATTACTTATCTCCTCTCTCATTTACTTCCCCGCATACAGCCAGTATTGATGAGGTTGGAAGTGGAAAATGGATAATAAGCGTGAGCTTCTGTTCATTACTCAACTTGTACGCATTGTAGATATAGGCATATTAATTAAAATGAGGCAATACACATCGGTGCCATGGAAAGACATGAAGCATAGTAATTAAGGGTCTCCTCTGTTCTTTGGTTTTGGGGTTGACCAGTCGCTTGAGTGTTGATGGTATCGTCTTCCATTAGTGATGGTCATACACATTAGATCTTGAGATATTCAACCTGCCAACAATCTCATGTCTATAAGCTCAGCCCAACAGTGTGACTGTTGGTGTAGCAACCCAGAGGGTAGGGGAGGATGGGAGGAGTGGTAATAGCTGTAATGGTGGTAGTAGTAGTCACGGTTCACAGTGGCATGATGGTGGGTGGGGATCCTTTGATGGTTGGCAGGGTACAAGGCAGGATGGCAAATGTAGGGGGCGGTAGATGGAGTCAATAACCAGGCCCGTTGGTTGCAATAAATCAAGTCTATCTTTACTGAGCTGATGATGAGTGTAGCAGTACATGTAGCAGAAAATGTACAGTTTTAAAGTACAGTGTAGTTCTTTTCCTAATAGCTGTGTATGGGCATGAGGAATGATGATGTCCTTAAGTCACTCTCTAAACACTTCAACACTTCAATCTTTCCAAGATAACCACAGACATGCTGTTCTCTACTTGTTAACTCCTCTACAATTCCCAGGCTGAGGGATCCAGATCTTAGATCCAGATAGCCAGTCTGTTTAAAAATGCGGTGGTTGCTGGAGGTAATTAACCATTTCCACAGCAGTAAAGTCATTAATGCCATAAACGAGTGGCACCTTACTGTCTGAATTTTTAATAAAAAAAATTCTATGGCTGTCTGTTCTCTTTACCTCAGGATTAGTCTCTCAGTTAAGTAGCTTGCGGGCATTTTTTCTCAGAAGTGGAGTCTCCTGGATGAGGCTTCTCTCTTGGCCTGCTTTGCAGGAGCTCTCACACACACATCTTGCCTGTAGCTTCTCTCAGTTAACACTCTTTAACCATAACACTGGTAACCTAACCAAGTCTGCCAGTATTAGCTATATATTACCCATATATTCTGCTCTGAAAAATGAAAGTTGAGCTATGAATGATTGCTATGGGCAATTTAGAGAACTTTTAGAAAGTGTCATAAATCGTTCTATCTGCTTGACGTTATAAAAAAAAAAAGCATGGCCTTCAGGTACGGACTGGGAACTTAAAATGGCCCTGAAAAAAAAAAAAGAAAAGTGGCCCCACGTTATAGGCGGGTTCAAACTGGAGGATCAACACAAGTAGACAGGGCCAAACATGTAGGCAGGGAGAACCAATGTAGGCGGAACCAGCAATACCATAGCACAGAACAAAATACTGCCCCAGCAGAACCAAATACCATAATGCAGCACAAAATACTGCCTCAGTGTGAAACTGTATCATCATCCTGAGGATGGCGATACAGTTGAATTCAGGAGGGCACCTGTGGCGGCTGGTCGGGTGCACTATATTAATTACTGCTGAGAGCATCAGATCTTTATTTACGTGGCTGGAGGCCATAAGAAGGACGTGGGTAGCCCCCTGAGCATTGGCCCACTGTAAAATTTCCCTGTAGGGTCTATGGCCAGTCTGCCCCTGATGGTCTTTCTCTGCTGCATTCCATGTACCCAAGACTGCTTTAATCATATGACAAGCAGTTCACATGGACTCAAATAGCAGAGCCATTATCAAGTTCCTTTATCCTAGTTGAAAACTATCCAAGGGAATGGCAGAGAAGAGAGAGGTCCATAAACCATCAGGAAGCCCATATATTCTAAGCCTGTGATGGCTAACCTCTGGCACTCCAGTTGTGGTAAAACTACGACTCCCAAGATGTACACTTGCTTGGCTGTTCTCAGAACTTCATAGAATAGAATGGAGCATCCTGGGAGTCTTAGTTTCTCCACAGCTGGAATGCCGAAGGTTAGCCATCACTGCTCTAGGCTTTATCATCTTGATTCTGGAGCCAGATCTCGTTACTCATGAAGGACCTGTGGTCACATGAGCTGGTGTATATAGGTCCTGAACCCAGAGAATGAAGTTACAAAGCTCCACAGAGGAGGGAGCGTGAGTTTAGCTGCTATGTTAGCATCTGGGGTCTGATTTGGGCCCTATTTTTTTGGAGGGTCTGGTTTGGGGATCTGTATTTAGGGGTCTGGTATTGGGGTTTGTAGTTAGGGATTTAGGGAGTATGGTCTGGGTGTCTGTAGTTAGAGAGTTACTATATTATTTAGAGGTTTTGGTCTAAGGAGTCTGTATTTAGGGGGTCTGTATTTAGGTGGTAAGGGTCTATAGTCAGGGTTCCTGGATTTAGGAGGTCTGGGATTCTGTATGGGTCTGTATTTAGGGTTTCTGTATTAGGGGGCTCGGTCAGTGGTCTATATTTAAAGGGTCTGTTTTTTCAGGATCTGTTCTGGGGGGGGGGCGGGATTTTTTTTAGGTGGCTCTGATCTGAGCTCTGTATTTATTTTAGGATATGTATTTATTTTGGGGTCTGGTCTGTTTTTGGGAGGTTCATTTATTTTGGGTCTGCATTTATTCTGGAGGCTTTATTCATTCAGAGATTTGTATTAAGGGTTCTAATCTGATGAATGTATTGTTTTTCTGGAGTCTGTATTTATTTAAGGGATCTGGTCTGTCATCTGTATTCAGGGATCTGGTTTGACGTATATTTATTATAGGGGGGTCAGGTATCTGTATTTTTTTGTAGTCAATTCTGAGTCTATATTTATTGAGGGGTGCTGGATACCGTTGTATGGAATATTTTTGTATTTTGTATTACAGATCAGTGGTACACAGATGTAGCAACCGTCAAATGTACAAGCACATGCTACTCAAATTTAAGCATCACGCAATATTATGCTATACTGTTGGCGTAGTGTGCCATTCTAATAACTTAACGTTAAGACGACACGTTACTCAAAACACGTAACATTCAATGGAGTAGTATACCATTTGTACAGATGGAAGTTGCTACATCTGTATACCGGCCAGAGAGAAGCCAAAGAGATATATTCTTTTTGACATCCATTCGGCTAATGTAACCTTATGAACATGTTTAGCGGTGTAGCACGGATTATTTCTCGGTGTAAACCAATCAATTGTTAATCATACATTTCTATGAATTGGGTAATAAATAACCTGTTAGCCCATTTTGATGATACACACTGTGTGTTCAATGAATGCAAAGCTTACAATGACATTCGAATGTGCACCGGTTCTGTATAGTGAAGGATGAGCCTCTGAAATGATCTCATCTGGTAGGCCTAAGTAATTCCAGACTGACGATTCACAGAGGCAAGCCCTCACTATTGTACTTGCATGACAGATGCCAATGAAGGCGTAAAAACAGACAAGCATAAGTTAACGTGACATGTCTGCATGTGAAAGAAATAAACACAAACTAAAAAAACATCACCTAGGCTTGTCAGCATCATGATATGGTATGTCTCGTATAATTTACTTGAGTGTGTAATTTTCTGTTCGTAATGGGAAATAATGATTACTGCATTGTGTGTATCACTGAGTTATAAAAGGCTTGGTATTTCAAAATGAAAACACATACAAACACTATGTTAGCAAATAAACAGCTCCACAATATAATTCTGGAAAAGAATATTCCCTTAAAATAGCAAAAATGCAGCAAATATAAGTCCATGAGTTTTATTCTTCTGTCAAGTTGGAAAAAAAATCCGTACAATAATGTATAGATGCAAGAAAAAGTAAGTGACTCCTTTAGAAGGACCTGCAATTCTGTAGAGTGTACTAACAAAATGTGGTCTGAATGTTGTCTACTGTAGACAAACACAATCTAAGTAAATTAATAATATGTTGTAAATGTTATAGACAATGGTTGTGGACCCACTATGCCAACTAACTGGATTGACTTTAGGCTAGGCCAAAGGGCATTGTCCTGGTGTCCCCTGGTTTTCACCCTTTGACTCCTTTACATGCATCTGGTCTATGCTGCAGGGGAACCTGCAGGCCACTGCCTGGTGTAGTTGGCAGATGACTCGTGGGGGTCAGAGACACTGGTTCAAAGCACCAAGAGATCTGGGAATACTCATAGTTAGTAACCAGGCAAAGGTCAGGGCAGGCAGAGTTTGTGTAGTTCCAAGAAACAAACCAACGGTCAGGGCAGGCAGGAAAGGGTCAATACGGTAGACAGGCTAAGGTCAGGGCAGGCAGCAGAGTATCAGAGTCAGTTAACAGGCAGAAGTAAGGTACACAGGCACAATCAGAATAGCACTGGTTAAACTAGTAAACTAGGAACCTAAGCTCAGGCACCCTCCCACTGGGGAAAGCGCGTTATATACCCACAGGCCTCCACCTACAGGCTGTGGAAGAATAAAGGCATGAGTGCACTGGCCTTTTAAGAGCCAGGAAATATACACGGGCCTTACAGGTGAGTATAGGAGACCGAACTGAGAAGTGCAGGCTGCGGCTTGCAGGAGCAGAACTAGACCCTGACGGCCGAGCTCAGTGTGCTTGGGGAAGAGCATAAAGTGATGATAGGTCATTTAAAGCTAAGTACTAGAAAACTCCTTTGAGGTCAAGACTCTGACTTTCCAAATTCCAAAACATATCTTTTTTCTTTCAACTATTCTTCAGTTGATTTGCTTGCGTACTTTGGGTCATCGTCTTGAAATATCTTCGTCTTGAGATCGTAGACTGATGCCTTTCCATCCTATAGTACAATTTTGGTACACCTTAGAATTCAATGTTCCCTCAATGATCGCAAGACATCTTTCCCAGCGGGAGCAAAGCAGCCCCAACCATGGTGCTCCCTCCCCCGTGCTTCACAGTTAAGATGAGGTTTTGGTGTTGGTGTGCAGTGTTCTTTTTGCTACAGTTTCCATTATTATTTATGTTAATAGTGTATTATGTGGAAATGCCAGAAACCAGGAAAGCCAAGTCAGTGGGCTCTGTCAGGGTTTGTGAGGATTTGCTTGAAAAAAAAAAATTACAGCAGAAATGAAAGCCATTACATTAATGTGAACAGAACCTTAACCCCTTCCCGACTGCCATACGGCTATATACGTCCTCTCTGCACATACCCCGTGCAGCTAGCCATGTCATGGCAGCTCTTTAATCCAAGCGCTGCAAAACACTTGGATTAAAGCTTCTGTCCCTGCTCTGCTGCTGTCACGGAAAGCATACAGTTCAGTAATGCCGGCATGGGACCAATCAAAATGGTCCCTTGCCGGCAAATTGATCCGATTGGTTAGTCTGTGCAGACTAACCAATCGGATTGCGGCAGGGTAAAATTGCCTGTTCCAGGCTCTGATCTGCGCTCTGCAGATCAGAGCCTGAAATCAGGTAATGTTCGTGCCCCCCGATCTGTGGGCACAATCTGTGCCCCCCCGTGTGCCTCCAGAGCATTGCAAAGTATAGTACAGCCATCAGCCCCACTGGATCTTCAAGATCCAAGTGAGACTTGATAAAAAAATAAAATAAAAATTAAAATAAATAAATAACTAAAAATGTAAAGTGAAAATAAAATAAATTGCCTTTTCCTATAAAAAAAATAAAATAAAATAGACATATTAGCTATCACTGCGTCTATAACGATCGGCTCTATAAATATATCACATGATCTACCCTGTCCGATAAACACCATAAAAAACAAAAAATAAAAGCTGTGTAAAAAAAAGCTACTTTTGTCACCTTAAATCACAAAAAGTGCAACACTGAGTGATCAAAAAGGCATATGTCAAACAAAATGGTACCAAGAAAACCATCACCTCATCCCGCAAAATATTAGACCCTACATAAGAAAATCGCTCAAAAAACAAACAAAAAAACTATAGCTCTCAGAATATGGAGACATTAAAACATATTTTTTTTTATTTCAAATATGCTATTATTGTGTTAAAGTGAAATAAAAAAAAAAGTGTATATATTAGGTATCGCTGCGTCCATAACAACATTCTAGATAAAAATATCACATGACCTAATCCCTCAGGCAAACACCGTAAAAAAGTAAAAAATAAAAACTGTGCCAAAAAAGCAATTTTTGTCACCTTACATCACTAAAAATGCAACACCAAGCGATCAAAAAGTCACCTCATCCTGCAAAAAATGATACCCTAATTAAGACAATCACCCAAAATATAAAAAAGCTATGGCTCTCAGACTATAGACACGCTAAAACATAATTTTTTGGGTTTCAAAAATGCTATTATTGTGTAAAACTTAAATAAATTAGAAAAAGTATACATATTAGGTATTGCCACGTTTGTAATGATCTGCTCTATAAAACTGTCACATGACCTAACCCCATTTTTTGGACACCTTGCCCCATAAAGTGTAATAATAAATTATCAAAAATACTGTGTAACCAAAAATGATACCAATGAAAACGTCAACTCTTTCTGCAAAAAACAAGCCCCTGCACAAGACGATCGGCAGAAAAATGAAAAAATATGGCGTTCAGAAAATAGACACAAAAAATAATTTATTTTTCAAAAGTGCTTTATTATGTAAAACTGATAAAAGAACAAACAAAGTAGACATATTTGATAGCATTGCATCCGTAACAACCTGCTCTATGAAAATAGCACATGATCTACCCTGTCAGATGAATCTTATAAAAAAAAATAACAAATTGTGCCAAAACAGCCATTTTTTGGTTACCATGCCTCACAAAAAACATAATATAGAGCAATTAAAAATCATATGTACCCCAAAATAGCACCAATATAACTGGCACCTTATTCCCTAGTTTCCAAAATGGGGTAACTTTTTGGGAGTTTCTACTGTAAGGGTGCATCAGGGGGGCTTTAAATGGAACATGGCATCTAAAAACCAATCCAGCAAAATCTGCCTTCCATAAACCATATGGTGCTCTTTTCCTTCTGAGCCCTGCCATGTTTACGACCACATGTGGGGTGTTTCTGTAAACAGCAGAATCAGTGTAATAAATATTGAGTTTTGTTTGGCTGTTAACCCTCAATGTGTTAAAGAAATAAATGTATTAAAATGGAAAATCTGCCAAAAAAGTGAAATTGAAAAATTTCATCTCCATTTTCCTTTAATTCTTGTGAACACCTAAAGGGTTAACAAAGTTTGTAAAATCAGTTTTGAGTGTAGTTTCTACAATAGGGTCATTTGTGGGGGGTTCCACTATGTAAGCCCCACAAAGTGACTTCAGACCTGAACTGGTACTTAAAATGTGGGTTTTGGAAATTTTCTTAAAAATGTTAAGAATTGCTTCTAAACTTCTAAGCCTTTTAATGTCCCCAAAAAATAAAATTACATTTACAAAATGATGTCAACATGAAGTAGACGTATGGGAAATGTAAAGTAATAAATAGTTTATGAGGTATCACTTTCTGTTTTAAAAGCTGAGAAATTAAAATTTTGAAAATTGCTAATTTTTCATTTTGTTTTTTGTATATTTTAGATTTTTTCATAAATAAAGGTGAAATACAGGGTGGGTGTCACCGCCAGACATCTGAGAAGCTCTGAAAGACGTTCTTAAGAACCTCCTGCTTGAGGTTCTTTTGTTTTGCTTTCGTTTTGTCATCTCGTTTCCCTCTCTCAGCTGTCATCTAGTTGCACTGATTGCATCCCTTTAAATCCCCTCCCATACTGCATCACTTTGCGGTTTATACAACTTCCTGGAGTGTGTACATGCTGGATGCTACAACTGATGCTTCTACAGATAAGTCTGTTCATTTATTTGTGTTTTCCTGTTTGCTTGATCATAGGTGACCCTGACTCCCTCCGTATTAAGTGTAGGGAGTCGGTGGTCGTGTCCCCTCACTATTATAGGGTGTTCAGGTGTCATACAGTCGAGGCACGAGGGCATGCAATTTTCTATCATAGAGATCTTTGCATGGGCTGAGAAGACAGGGAGAGTTTCAGGGCTTAAATAGGGTTCACCCTTTTGTTCCTTAGTTTCGGATCAAGCCAGTCGGATCCTTATTTGTAACTTCTTGTTTTCTGTTACACCATCCGTGACAGTGGGCCATTTATATGGATACACCCTAATAAAATGGGAATGGTTGGTGATATTAACTTCCTGTTTGTGACACATTAGTATATGTGAGGGGGGAAACTTTTCAAGATGGGTGGTGACCATGGCGGCCATTTTGAAGTCGGACATTTAGAATCCAACTTTAGTTTTTTCAATAGGAAGAGGGTCATGTGACACATCAAACTTATTGGGAATTTCACAAGAAAAACAATGGTGTGCTTGGTTTTAACGTAACTTTAGTCTTTCATGAGCTATTTACAAGTTTCTGACCACTTATAAAATGTTTTCAATGTGCTGCCCATTGTGTTGGATTGTCAATGCAACCCTCTTCTCCCACTCTTCACACACTGATAGCAACACCACAGGAGAAATGCTAGCACAGGCTTCCGGTATCCGTAGTTTCAGGTGCTGCACATCTCGTATCTTCACAGCATATGCTGTGAAGATACGAGATGTGCAGCACCTGAAACTACTGTCAAATTTATGACTATCATAAAGTACAATGTGTCACGAGGAAACAATCTCCGAATGGCTTGGATAAGTAAAACTGTTCCAAAGCTATTACCACATAAAATGCCGCATGTCAGATTTGTAAATTTTGACCTGGACACTGGGGCATAAATGACCCTTGGTCATAAAAGGGTTAAGCTATATCTGTTTGTATAAAGCTAAGTGACAATAGGTTGACATTAAAGCTTGTACACCTAACGCCTGTCAAGCTCTGAATAACAAATCTCCTTTGGCAGCATTATGCCTACATATCTCTACATTTACACTATACACATCTCCACTAGAGATGGCCTTGCGGTTGGTCCGGCGGTCGTTTTTCGGCGAACGTTGCGTGTTCGCGATTCGCCGAACATGCAAACATATGGAGAGATTCGCGCCCGCCATATTTTTTTACATTGTGAAGAACTTTGACCCATGACACATCCATCAGGTGGTACAGGACAGCCAATTGAGACGTTTCAGCACATGGACATACCCCCTACCTTATAAATAAACCTGATCTGGGCACCATTTCACATTCAGTGTTTTGCCAGTGTAGGGAGAGGTTGCTGTGTGGAGCAGGGTCAGACTGTTAGGGACACCAAACACTAGCTAATAGGGCCACAAAAGTCCTTTTAAGGACTGGTATAGGTGTGCTATCTATATGTGTGATACACAGAGGGGTGTGATATACTTATAATATACTTTTATAATGAGTCAAAAACACATAGATCTATATAGTGATCGCCTGGTAGTCAGGGGGCTAGGGGTTTACTAGGGCCATTTTTATATAGGGTAAGGTTCCGGACGGGGTCGCTCTTATCAGGGCAGGTGGTCTGTGGTTAGGCTATCAGGGCCAGAATAGAACCCCCCTGTAGGGCAATATCAGGGACAGTTCTTTGTCCACCCTGTCCTTCAATACCACATCATCATCTAGCCCAGGGATAGATGTTTTTTGCTTTCCTTCCTGGATTCATGGATGTGCACTGGAACCCCCCGGATTGTGGTAGGACATATGGTTTCTGATTTGGTGCCGCCGAGCACTTGTTATTGCCTACCACATCTATGCTTTTTGCTTAACTTTAATATTTAAATTTATTTTCATTTTGAGGGATATCTTTTCCATTCACACGTCCACAAAATGGGTCCACATCCGTTCAGCAATTTTGCGGAATGGGTGCAGCCCCATTCATTTTCAATGGGGCTGGAATGTGCTTTCTGCAACCGCATTTGCGGATCCGCACCCGCATTTGTGGATCCGCACTTCCGCCTCAGTGCTTCTGTTTCCGAAAAAAAAATAGAACATGTCCTATTCTTGTTCGCAATTGCAGACAAGATTAGGCATTTTCTATTATAGTGCCGGCGGATCCGCAAAACACTTACGGACGTGTGAATGGACCCTCATAGTAACATTATTAAAGGTTACGTTTTATCTTCATGTATATTCTAATGGATTGCCTTCTGTGTACAATGTTATAATATACTTTCTATGTTAGAAAGTATATTGTAGTGCATTTGTATTGTGCGGCAGTTGTGCGCGGTTCTGCTGCGATACTGCAGGTATATAGAGGGACAAGCGTTATTGGAACAAATAATTTCTACTGGTGTGATATACTAGTCCCCCCCCCAAAAAAAACTGATTGAAGCGGGGTGTTATATACCAATATACTTTCTATATAGTGCATATGGGTACTGTATAGTGCATTTGCACATGCGAGTACGCGAAAATTACATTGCCGATATTTCGCATTGAAAAAATAAATAAAATGAATGGAGATCACAAATTCGAATAATACATCTGGTATGTCACTGTTGTGGGACTATTTATGCACTTCTAGTAATTATTTCTTGGCTGCAAATATGAGCTGAAGGTTTTTCAGGTTCGCCTGCCATTAAAATGAACTTGCGGTACGCAAACATTTGATCGCATTCGCGAACTGTCCCGGCAGATGTTCGTCCATCACTAGTGGTGACCCTGTAGGTGCTGTGATTCCGACTGGAGATGAGGGAAGTTTTGAAAAATGTGATTCGTCAGCTTTTCCGAAGTTCAACAAGATATTTGATTAGTTACTAATTAATTTGTCACAAATCACTGTAAATCAGCTATACCCCAAAAAAGTAACAGTGGCCTGTGATACTGACGCACAGTAACTCTACCGCTAACAGAACTGATTATTTATGCACTACACACTTATGTAGACGGCGATAAATTAGACCTGCCTGTAATACTGACGGCACAGTAACTCTACAGCTAACAATGTGGATTAGCTATGACTTTTGGTGCACTGCACAGTTCTGTACTCGGCGATAAATTGTAGCAGAGTCTGTAGTGCAGCAGTCTCCTATGCTCTCCCTGCAGTCTCCCTGCACTCTCCCGCTCCAATATTGTCCTACACTCTCTGTTAAGAGTTTGCAGCAACACTTTTTCTAGTAAACGAGCATCTTGTCACATCTCTCCCTATGCTCAGGGGCGTAGCTATAGGGGAAGCAACTGCTTTGGGGCCCAAACTCAGAAGGGACCCACCTAGGAAGAGGACTAAAAGATGCTATTGTCAGGGCCCCCTTAACAGCATTTAACAAGGACATTATATACAGTGACACTGTAGGAAACGGAAGTAGCGCCTGCCTTGTCGGAGAGCAGGATCTTGACTAGCCTCAGGAGTGGGGGTTTCACAGGAGTCGGGAGTGGTGAAGAATTTGCTGGGGGGGGGGGGGGCATTAAAAAATATGCTGTGGGGGCCAGTCATTTCTAGCTACGCCAATGTGTCAGCTCATAGGAAAATGGTGGTGCCCATGCGAGATCAGGGTTTTATAGGGCTCTGCTTAGCTGTGACATCACAAGGGGGTGGCTACCTGCGAATTGGCTGGATGCATGGCACTATGGGTGATCTCGCGTTCCCAGGCTTGTCTCCTCTACACTTACTTTCACTTTGTAAAATGTGCAGCTACCATTTTAGGAAAACTAATTTGCTACCGCGAAACGCGAGGAAATTCGGATTCATTTAGAATCAAAGTTTTCCTAAACTTCATACCGAATTCGTCTTCAGATGCTTCGCTCAATACTAATTGCAACAATCAGCTTTCACATAATTATCCTCCAGAGCCTGTCCATATTTTAGGTCCATTATATTTTGTATAGCTTGCCATTTTTCTAATTACATGTAATCATGCATTAATGCAAATCACATTAATGGCTAACGTCTTACTACGGCAGAAGTATCATCCCTAAATGTCCCTGTTATATGGACAAAACAGTCATCGTAACAGTAAAAGTGTTCCCTTTTTCAGTCCCAAAGACACCGTATATTTAGTACTTTCACAGAATATAAATATATTGTGAATTGTGAGGACGGATTTATGTCCTAAGATTCCCTTTGTCTACAGTAGAGTCTCCGGAGAGGTGTGACTGCTTGGCAGGAAAAGGATGTTCTGTCAATGGCTTCAAAGGGTTCTCCAAGTTTTTATATTTTGCAATTTATCATAGATCCTGTATTAGTTCAGTCCCTGGGAGTTCTGAGTAGGCATACAGCTCATCCATAGATACTCCTGACTAGAGATGAGTAAATCGATTCATTTGAATCATATTCATTCCTCTCTCATCCTGCTTGAGGCAGCGAGGGGCTGTTCCCTCTGCTCAAGAGACTCTCCCCATTGATTTACAGGCTATGAGACAAAAAACTTATGGTGTGGCGCTAGATCTACCTATAAAAAGTGCATAATACGTAAGATAGCACACGGTACCTGATCACAAGTACCATACACATGGTATATGTAAAAAAATATATGTGGTACTCACTCCACAAGGGAAGGGGTTGCAAGATAAGCTCAAGACACTTGCATGCCTGCTTCTTCCCCGTCAAGGTCTCTTGTCGATATTTAGTATCACCAAGGAATGCGCAGGGTTCTCATCCAGTGCTCTCTACGCATTTCAGGGAGTTCCAAGGTCCCCTTCATCAGGAGCATAAAGCAACTATACTGTATATATCCATCTACAGTATATATATTATAAAATATTATACTTGTACTGCCATCCTCCTTTCTTTCCTCTGAGATTTCACTCAGGGAACAACCATTAACTCCTTTTTCATATATTTATCCTGGCACATTGATATCTCCTCAGGCCCCGGCAATCTTGTGCCTGCGTTGCTGCTCCATGTAGTCGTGTATTTATCGACTGTGTATGCGCCGCTACACTTCTGGGTGTACCACTGACAATCTGAACGCTTTTGTAATTTCAAGTAAAATACAAATTTTGGAAAATGGATATGTATATCTCTACCTGCTGTTTGTTGTTTTCCTTAGTTCTTTGTCCACCTCACCAAGGTGGTCGCACATGCTCAGTTTTATCCTTCAACTGATCAGCCCTATCTGCTGTTAGAAATAGTGACAGTTACAGAGAGAAAGCAGAACAAGTATGCCCCTTTAGAAAGGAAACTTCTCCTGAGAAAGGACATGTCCCCTGAGTTTCTAGCTTGAAATAAATGTAGCAGATCAATTGGAGAAATGAATGGGGAGATCTCTGGATTCATGTGAGGTACAGGGCTGGTTCAATCTTTGTTAGGCCTCATGCACACGACCGTTGTGTGCATCCGTGGCCGTTGTGCCGTTTTCCGTTTTTTTTCGCGGACCCATTGACTTTCAATGGGTCCGTGGAAAAATCGGAAAATGCACCGTTTTGCAGCCGAGGCCGTGATCCGTGTATCCTGTCCGTCAAAAAAATATGACCTGTCCTATTTTTTTGACGGACAACGGTTCACGGACCCATTCAAGTCAATGGGTCTGTGAAAGAACACGGATGCACACAAGATTGGCATCCGTGTCCGTGATCTGTGGCCGTAGGTTGCTTTCATACAGACGGATCCGAAGATCCGTCTGCATAAAAGCTTTTTCTGATCTAAGTTTTCACTTCGTGAAAACTCATTTCCGACAGTATATTCTAACACAGAGGCGTTCCCATGGTGATGGGGACGCTTCTAGTTAGAATACACTGCATACTTGGTACAAGACTGCCCCCTGCTGCCTGGCACCACCCGATCTCTTACAGGGGGATATGATAGCACAATTAACTCCTTCAGGTGCGGCACCTCAAGGGGTTAATTGTACTATCATATTCTCCTGTAAGAGATCAGGGATGCCAGGCAGCAGGGGGCAGACCGGGGGCCGCCCCCCCCCCCCTCCCCAGTTTGAATATCGTTGGTGGCACAGTGTGCCAACCACCATCGCACCCCCCCCCCTCCCTCTATAGCAGTAACATTGGTGGCAGTGTGCCAACCACCATCGCACCCCCCCCCCCTCCCTCTATAGCAGTAACATTGGTGGCAGTGTGCCAACCACCATCGCACCCCCCCCCCTCCCTCTATAGCAGTAACATTGGTGGCAGTGTGCCAACCACCATCGCACCCCCCTCCCTCTATAGCAGTAACATTGGTGGCAGTGTGCGGTCTCAACAGTAGAAGATTCATACTTACCTGCTTGCTGCTGCGATGTCTGTGAACGGCCGGGAGCTCCTCCTACTGGTAAGTGACAGTTCTTTAGCAATGCGCCGCACAGACCTTTCACTTACCAGTAGGAGGAGCTCCCGGCCGGACACAGACATCGCAGCAGCCAGCAGCCAGGTAAGTATGAATCTTCTACTGTTGAGACCGCACACTGCCACCAATGTTACTGCTATAGAGGGAGGGGGGGGGGGGGGAGTGCGATGGTGGTTGGCACACTGCCACCAATGTTACTGCTATAGAGGGAGGGGGGGGGGGGAGTGCGATGGTGGTTGGCACACTGCCACCAATGTTACTGCTATAGAGGGAGGGGGGGGTGCGATGGTGGTTGGCACACTGTGCCACCAACGATATTCAAACTGGGGAGGGGGGGGGGGGGGTCTGCCCCCTGCTGCCTGGCATCCCTGATCTCTTACAGGAGAATATGATAGTACAATTAACCCCTTTAGGTGCCGCACCTGAAGGAGTTAATTGTGCTATCATATCCCCCTGTAAGAGATCGGGTGGTGCCAGGCAGCAGGGGGCAGTCTTGTACCAAGTTTGTAGTGTATTCTAACCTGAAGCGTCCCCATCACCATGGGAACGCCTCTGTGTTAGAATATACTGTCGGATCTGAGGTTCACGAAGTAGCTCATATCCGACAGTATATTCTAACATAGAGGCGTTCCCATGGTGATGGGGACGCTTCAAGTTAAAATATACCATCGGATTGGAGAAAACTCCAATCCGATGGTATAAAAGAACTCCAGACTTTACATTGAAAGTCAATGGGGACGGATCCGTTTGAAATGGCACCATATTGTGTCAACGTCAAACGGATCCGTCCCCATTGACTTGCATTGTAATTCAGGACGGATCCGTTTGGCTCCGCACGGCCAGGCGGACGCCAAAACGACTTTTTTTTCATGTCCGTGGATCCTCCAAAAATCAAGGAAGACCCACGGACGAAAAAACGGTCACGGATCACGGACCCACGGACCCCGTTTTTGCGGGCCGTGAAAAAAAACTGTCGTGTGCATGAGGCCTAAGGAAGAGATTTTTATATACCATATGATGTCTGATTTTCATTTTTCTTATTACTTTAATCTTTGAATAACCTTTTTAATAAGGAATATAAAATGGGTTTTCTAAATGCAACAACCCCTATTGCAAAGAAAGGCAATGCTTTACTTTGTCCTCTCATTCTATAATCTATTTCACCAGACGTTTAGTTTAGTTAATTAATTTAAAATCATACTTTTGCCAGAATTAGACTTTTGGGATGATATTGGTTTATTCGCTACAGATAAAAATGCATTAAAACCGTTAAGGCTAATTAATTGGATTAGTCAATTAATTTCAGGGGAAAAGTGCATAGAAATTGAACAAGCCCAATATTGCAGTACATTCCACCATTTAGTATTCAAGATCTCTGACAATCTGGTTTATGGATTTATTCAACTGGCGTGTTCATTTATACAATCACAGATGAGGCTTGGTTTAAATTACTTTGGGCATTCGAATGAATGGTTTAACCCACCTGGAAAAAACCGTCCCAAAAATGTCACCTTTTTTAATTGTAGATTTTTCTGAAGTAAATGTAGTTGGTGCACAATCCTCTGGATGGGTCATCAGTAGAGATGAGTGAAGTTCTGAAAAATTAGATTTGGCAACTTTGCCATAGTTAGCCAAGAAATCTGATTAGTTCAGAATTAATTTATCAGGGATTTGTATATAAATCAGGTATACCCAGGCCTTAGGCCCCTTTCACACGGGCGAGTTTTCCGTGCGGGTGCGATGCGTGCGGTGAACGCATTGCACCCGCACTGAATCCTGACCCATTCATTTCTATGGGACTGTGCACACGAGCGGTGATTTTCACGCATCACTTGTGCGTTGCGTGAAAATCGCAGCATGCTCCTCTTTGTGCGTTTTTCACGTAACGCAGGCCCTATAGAAATGAATGGGGTTGCGTGAAAATCGCATGCATCCGCAAGCAAGTGCGGATGCGGTGCGATTTTCACGCATGGGTTCTAGGTGACAGTCTATTCACTGTATTATTTTCCCTTATAACATGGTTATAAGGGAAAATAATAGCATTCTGAATACAGAATGCTTAGTATAATAGTGCTGGAAGGGTTAAAAATAATAAAAAAGTTAACTCACCTTCTCCTCTTGTTCGCGTAGAGGCCGGTCTGTTCTTTAGCTGTGGGCTGAAGGACCTTTGATGACGTCAGATCACATGCTCCATCACCACGGTGATGGACCATGTGATTGGAGCATGTGATCTGACATCACCTCAGGTCATTCAGCCCACAGCTAAAGAACAGACCGGCATCTACGCGAACAAGAGGAGAAGGTGAGTTAACTTTTTTATTATTTTTAACCCCTCCAGCACTATTATACTAAGCATTCTGTATTCAGAATGCTATTATTTTCCCTTATAACCATGTTATAAGGGAAAATAATACAATCTTCAGAACATCAATCCCAAGCCCGAACTTCTGTGAAGAAGTTCGGGTTTGGGTACCAAACATGCGCGATTTTTCTCACGCGAGTGCAACGCATGACAATGTTTTGCACTCGTGCGGGAAAATCGCGCATTTTCCCGCAACGCGCCCGGCTCTTATCCGGGCAAAAAAACTCACGCCCGTGTGAAAGAGGCCTTAGGGTATGGCCACATGAAGCAGTCGTGCTGCGGGCGGATTGCATGCCTTTCATGTAATAATGAAGACCGCACTGTATAGTGGCTGTTGCTTGTATGGTTTGGGTGGTTAGGTGGGGGGATCTTCTGCAGGTTATTTGACAGTAAACACAGAATATTAATCAGCTCTGGCATACCCACTTCTCCAACCCCAGCGCTTTCCTGCCTCACAGGTGGGAGCCCTTCTTCTGCCATCTGCTTTTCCTCCTTTTCCACATCATCTAATATCAATCAGAATATGTAATCAGGAACATCCAGCTCCTCCTCTCTCTGCATCTTGCTGACTTTTCTAGGACATAGATATTTTGAAGGATGATTTGGAAGAAGTAAAGCCAGTGAAAGATGAAGATGGTCATCATTAAAACCGGGCCCCCCCTAAGGCTCCATTCACACGTCCGCAAAATGGGTCCGCATCCTTTCCGCAATTTTGCGGAAAGGGTGCGGACCCATTCATTCTCTATGGGGACGGAATGTGCTGTCCGCATCCACATTTGCGGATCCGCACTTCCGCATCCGTGCTTCCGTTTCCGCAAAAAAATAGAACATGTCCTATTCTTGTCCGCAATTGCGGACAAGAACAGGCATATTCTATTATGTCGGCAATGTGCGGTCCGCAAAATGCGGAAAGCACATTGCCGCTTTCCGTGTTTTGCGGATCCGTGTCTCCGTGTTTCCGCAAAACACATTGCGGACGTGTGAATACAGCCTAAGGGGTGCAGACTGAATGGTATTGGTTGGCACGATGGCACCGGAATAATAAAGGCTTTCATCTATAGTAGTAGCGATGAGCAGCAGGGGTCATATTTGAATACGTGAAATTTCGCTAATATTTTGCAGAATATTCGTCATATATTTGCAAATTCGCATATTAGTTATATTCTACATTCTTTTTTTAACGTAAAAATCAGCAAGGTAATGATCGCGTAATATACAAATATTGCGCGCTCAATACAGTCGTGGGTCAAAAACGCATATATATAGCACTATATTGAATATAGTGCTATATATTTGTTTTTTAGAATATTCGTAATTTTTTTCGATCTGAAGTCACGATTTCTCTCTGCTTAAGTTGCTTGTGGGCCAATGACTCATTGGCCCACAAGCAAGAAGCAGGGAGGAATCATGTGTTCAGATGGGAAAAATGATGAATATTCGATATAATGAATATATTGCACTATATTCTAAATATTTTCAAATTCTCAAAGTGGCGATATTCGCCAGAAAAATTAGATTTTCGAATATATGTGCTCAACACTAGTATTCAATTACATTTATGGTAAATAAGTAAACGAACGGGATCGTTCTCTGCTGGCCCTGTTTGAATTCAAAATATCGCGCCTGCGCCGTACCTGTTTTTAATCAGCGCAGGCGCACTGAGAGGCGGCCGCTCTCTCGGCCGCTCGATCCTCAATGCGCCTGCGCTGATGACGTCACATCTACACCCGGCTTAGGCGCATTGAGGATGGAGCGCCTCTCAGTGCGCCTGCGCCGATTAAAGACAGGTACGGCGCAGGCGCAATATTTTGAATTCAAACAGGGCCAGCAGAGAACGATCCCGTTCCCTGGCCCTGTCAATCACACAGCGGAGGGGGCGTCATTAGCAGCGGAGGATGCGGCTGCTACCAGCAAGTAGCCGCCCTACTTGCTGGTAGCAAGGTATTTTACATATTATAAAACTTGCTTTTTAACAAAATCTACAGAACCAAAATGAATATTTAGCTTATGTAGGGAGCTCGCAGTGTAGGGATTATTATTAACAAAAAAAAAAAAAAAAAACGGTTTAGTGGGCTGACAGAAGCCCTTTAAAGGAGTTGTACCATCTCAGCCATTTGGGGCATATCGCTAGAATATGCCTCCAATGTCTGATAGGTGCGGGTCCTACCTCTGGGACCTCCACTTAGAATGGAGCCAGCAAAGTCCCGGAGGGTTCACTGCCCATGCGCAGCCGCCCTTCATTTATTCCTATGAGAGCACAGAAAATAGTGGCACGCTCGACTGTCTTCGGAAGTCCCGCTGAAATGAATGGAAGGTGCACTACGCAAGCGAGGCCACCACTCCAGTCACTTCTGTGGGGCTAACGTAAATAGCCGAGCCACCTATCAATTATTTTTGGTGCTCCCATAGGAATGAATGGAGGGCGGCTGCGCGTGGGCGGGGCACCCTCTGGGACTTTGCCAGCTCCATTCGAAATATAGATCTGAGGGCATATCCTAGCGATTTGCCCTCAATTTCTGAGATGGTACAACCCCTTTAACACTCTTTGCCAGACCAGCAGTCAGACCAGGGAGGAATGAGGGGTTGTGACTCTATTAGAGCACCACATCACCCCTATGCTATCGCAGTACAGTAGCTGGTCAGGGCTCATTGTACACTTCTGCTCCTCTGTTTAAACATTTATCCAGGCCTAGGAAGTGAACTATAAAACAGTTATTCTGTCAGGCATTCCAGTCCCTCGCCTACTATTCCAATGAGGATTATCTTACAGATGAACCCTTTCCTAGCAGTAATAAACTGAGAACTCAGATCGAGAACTTTTATCCCACTGAGATTAATGTTACAGAAGAAATTCATTTTGAAGTTAATGTAGGGGTTTAAAGCAAATACTCCTTTCTGAAAGTGTCCCTTTTATATTTTTGGGATACAGTTGTATGAAAAAGTGTAGTTGACACACTAGAGGCACATGTGGGGATGAGCGTAGAGCCTGACTATGGAGTGGACCTAGTCTTCGTTGTGTCTATATTGAGGGAGCAAACAATATAAGGTAAAGTCTGGAAGCCAATAACGCAAATCAAGTGGCGAACAGCTTGACTGTTTCCATGAGACTTGTATGGAGGGGACCATGTGCATGTTCACTATCACTCCATATATGACTTTCCAATGCGATCATCTAGAAGAATAGGGAATTACATTAATTATCAATGAAGATTCCAGTGTATGGACTACATATAATAGTAGAAAAAAAAAACTTCATGGAGCCAGGAAATATGTGTATTCACTGACATTACCAGACATGATCTTATAAGGTAGGCATCAGCAATATTTTTTGGTACATTGGCTATCTGGCTTCTGGGTTGCATCCAGTCCTGCCTTATTAGTTCATAAATTCTAATCTATTTAATATTCTAATTTAATTGCAAGACTATAATAATTCTAAAATTTAACGATCAGTTAGGACCTGAGAATATAGCAGCACTAAATCCATGGGAAAAGTCACACCATCTTGCTGTACAGTCTTAAGGTGCATTGGAAAAAATGAGCCATTAAAAACAGATAAAGGCTGCATGCACGCGACAGTTTTTTTTGCGTCCGCAAATTGTGCGTCCGGCAAAAAAAAGGATGCGGCATCCATTTTTTGGGGAGGATCCGTTTTTTCCACAGATCCCTTATAATAAATACCTATCCTTGTCCGCAAATTAAAAAAAAAAATAGGACATGCACTATTTTTTTTTGCTGAAGGGAAACACGGACAACGGACGCAGAACACAAACGGATGAACAATCAGAATTTTTTTGCTGACCCATTGAAATAAATGGGTCCCCATCCTATCCGCCAAAAAAATGGACCGGAGGCCGAGAAAAACAACTGTCGTGTGCATGAGGCCAAACTGTCAGTTTTTCATGGTCATTTTGCATGTGTTTGCATCTAATTTTATGGTCATAAAAAGATGAATTTCATATGCTTTTTCTTTTTTAAATCCCAACCCCTGCGGTTGCCTCAGTATACATAATGGGGAGGATCCATTTTTTGGGGAGGATCCGTTTTTTTCCACAGATCCCTTATAATAAATACCTATCCTTGTCCGCAAATGTAAAAAAAAAATAGGACATGCACTATTTTTTTTTGCTGAAGGGAAACACGGACAACGGACGCAGAACACAAACGGATGAACAATCAGAATTTTTTTGCTGACCCATTGAAATAAATGGGTCCCCATCCTATCCGCAAAAAAAATGGACCGGAGGCCGAGAAAAACAACTGTCGTGTGCATGAGGCCAAACTGTCAGTTTTTCATGGTCATTTTGCATGTGTTTGCATCTAATTTTATGGTCATAAAAAGATGAATTTCATATGCTTTTTCTTTTTTAAATCCCAACCCCTGCGGTTGCCTCAGTATACATAATGCCCCCCCCCCCGTGCCTCCTGGACATCCAATAGCCCCCATAGTGCATAAATGATGGCGTTCATAGTGCCCCATCCAGTATAAGTAATGGCTCCCTTTGTGCCCTAAGTATAAGTAACAGCCCCCTAGTGCCCCCCAGTATAAACAATACCAGGGCTGGACAACCTGCGGCTCTCCAGCTGTTGTAAAACTACAATTCCCACAATGCCCTGCTGTAGGCTGATAGCTGTAGGCAGTCTTTGCATGCTGGGAGTTGTAGTTTTGCAACATCTGGAGAGCCGCAGGTTGGCCATCCCTGCAATAGCCTCTTTGTGTTCTCAGTATAAATAATGGCCCCATCAACTATGCCAGTTCTAAATGACACGAGATTGATAAGTGATCCCCTTAGTTTTGTAACGGAGCTCAGCACCATTGAAGACAACATCAAAGTAAGATGTCTTACTACCATCACCTCTCTTTGTATCACATGGGCGCCAGTCGAGAGCCATGTTAGGCACTGGTCGATGGAGCCTACCCATTTGATGATTACTCTTGGTGACTGTTACTTTACTCAATCTTTCTATATGTATGTCTTTTTATTTATCTTTTAGCAAACTAACATAGTTTAGCAAACTCTTTATGCACTTAAGTCGTGTTAAGTCGATTTCTTCCCAAACTTCTGATCCTACTGTAATACACTGTGAAAACAGCCAGAAATAAGACATGTCCCATTTTTTAAGGCCATGTAAACAGCCCCATAGACTTTGAATAGTTCTTAAAACAGCCATGTAACGACCTTTACAAAAACAGCTGTCACATGGTTGTGTGAATGAGCCCTTAAAGGGAACCTGTCAGCTGGATTTTGGGTATAGAGCGAAGGACATGGGCTGCTAGATGGCCACTAGCACATCTGCAATATCCAGTCCCCATAGCTCTGTGTGCTTTTATTGTGTAAAAAAAACAATTTAATACAATTAACCTGAGATGAGTCAGAACTTGAAAATATGACATAAAAGGCAGGAAGTACAAAAATGCATAATACTTATTTTATTAGTCTGCAAATGAAATTAAAAGTGTAATTTATATGTTTAGGGTAACAAAATGAACATTTAGAAACACTCAGTGAGGGTAGCATAGTAGAGGTGACAGGTTCTCTTTAAAGAAACTGAAGTGATAGAATGCTTGTTGCCTACTGCTCTGTGAGCATAGTCTCTACTTTTATTTGAGAAGAATCATAACAGAATCAAATGAAATATTGGATGGACACGTTAGCTGAACTTGAAATTCATGATTCCTACCTCTTGATTTTTTTTTTTTTTACAGTTTTTCATATAAATATTTGTCATTTCTAAGAGCTGGTGGTTAAATTAAAGGAGTTCTGAATAATTTCACAAATACATTTTAACTTTCTGCTCCCTAGGATTTGTGAGGTTTGTGGGGGAGTTTGTTAGTTTACTGTCTGTAAAGGCCTAATATGTACGTACTGTAGATGTATACACATCCATATTAACTGCTAATAAGAATGCTCTATAGTATATTAAAGCGCTGAGTTTTAAGAGACTGATTTATAATAAATATTAAAATCATATGTAAGATTAAGTAAAAGAATAACACATTAATATTAAAAAAAGGTTTTCCAGAATTTTCATATTGATGGCCTATCCTCAGGATAGGTCATCAATATGAGAACATCAGGGGTCCAACTCCCGACACCCCACCGATCACCTGTTTGAGGAAGCCGCAGAGCTCTAGTGAGTGCAGCAGGCTCCTTGTAGCTTCCCAAGCACAGCACCATGCATAAGATAGTGGCTGTGCTTGGTATTGCAAGTCAGTTCCATTCATTTGAATGCACCTAGGCCATGTGACCTATGTACTTGATGTCACATAGCCTAGAAACAGGCCTAAGTACCCATGGAGCTCCGTGGCCTCTTTGTACATCAGATTGCTGGAGGTGCTGGGAGTTGGACCCCTGCCTATCTGA
The DNA here is from genome assembly GCF_014858855.1 of Bufo gargarizans. NCBI lineage: Eukaryota > Metazoa > Chordata > Amphibia > Anura > Bufonidae > Bufo > Bufo gargarizans. Next base: position 85,565,634 of record NC_058085.1, on the reverse strand, counting down.
TATTGATGACCTATCCCGAGGATAAGTCATCAATATCAAAATCCCTGAGAACCCCTTTAAGCTACTTCACACTTCACACTTGCGTTGTTGAACTAGACATAATACCGTAAGGGTATGTCCATGGCAAAGACCGTGTGAGTTACATGTGCATTTTGCTGCAGATTTGCCACAGATTTCACCCTTTGCATTACAAAGAGTGAAATCCATAGCCGTGGATTTAAAATCCACACTACATGTAAGGTTATTTGCCGATTTGTTGTGGACATTTTCCAGGAAACGTGAATGAGACTTTTTCAAATCTGATCTACCTTGCCACTGCTGTAAAAAGCGTATTTTCCTCACAGAAATCTGCTGAGATAAATCTGCAGTATTCCAGCCATGTCTGAACACAAAATAGAACTTGTACACTTCATTTAACCCATGTATCAGTACTAGCCACACGGCGTCCCACTATTATAGTGCCAGCCTTATGGTCGGGTGCCTCACAGAATGGCATTGCGAGCTGCCTGTGGTTGGACACTCATGAATTCAATTTAATAGACTGTAAACAGCATCAGAAAAGAGGACAACCCAACATCAAATATTTTCTACATTTATTTATATTTTTAGGAGAATAAGCCAATTTGCAATTTTGCGTCTGATTAAAACATAGGTGAATATACCCGCTACATGCCAACACAATGTACTGCCCAGCACCAGCAACATGTGCGATTACAAGATCATCTACCTGGCGTGACTAGAAAAGACTGGGCTCCACAGCAAATTTTTGAACTGGCTCACCCCTTTCCCTCCAGAAACTTCTTTGCAACCCCCACTTCTGTGGCTAATCAAGATCTCTCTCTCAGAGCAGGCCCGGCAGCCGCTCCACCCGTTTCCTACACATATATACTGTATGTCATGTCACTGTATATACTATCATGGTATAATACTGCTGGGGGGGCTCTGATCATAAAAACTTTCAGTTCTCCTCCTGGGAGGCCCCTTCTGAATTCAGGCCCTGCTTCTACTATAGTTATGCGCTTGCTCCCAGGGGCGTAACTACCATAGCGGCAGACCATGCGACTGCTATGGGGCCCAGGGCAAGAGGGGGCCTAGTCTTAGTTGGGATTATCTCCTCTTCTACTGGGGATGAAAACTTGGCCCAAGGGTCATTAAAAGGGTTTAGGCAGAAACCCTTCTACCCTTCTGTCCTTGGGGGGGGGGGGGCTGGTTTGATCCTTTCTGTGGGGCTCTTACTTCTCTATGCTTGCTCCAATATGAGAAAACTGTAAATTTAAGGTTCAGAGGTGGGCAGTGATGTCCCTGAGTAATAAATCCTTTGACCTCAGTCTTCTTCTTTCTGTATAATATCCCTCTTCCTCCCTATCGGACTTGTTGCTTCTTGAGCAGATGCAGTAAAGGCCTCTGTAATGAGGTACCAGCCTTGCCTTACTCACATCTAAGATCTGTGTGACAGGACAGAGGAAATGAGAGAGGTGGGAAGAAAAGGAGATAGATGAGACATCTTAACTGCCTCAAACTGCTGCACTGCACTACCATTACCTGCTCCTGTCAGGAGATAAAGAATGATGGGGAAACTCTGATCTTTTCTTCTCAAAGCACCAGTTTCAGTAGTTTCGCTGGTTGCACTCATGTTCTCAATCAGTTCAACAGGACTTGGTGACAGCACCATAGACTGAGGACTTGGCGACAGCACCATAGACTGAGGTTCATTGTGCTTCATGTCCTAATGCCGTCAACTATTCTTAGTGTATATTATTAGTTGTATTATTCTGAATATCCAATCCGCCCAATACTTGACTGCCTCAGCTGTAGTTAGGTGATGGGTACACATTAATGTGTCTGCTCGAGTTACCGTTCGGAATGTGTTTCGGTTTTTCTTATGATCAAACTTGTGAATTTCTTGTGGACTGATAAAAATATAGCAACTGGGATTAGGATAGTAGAAAACTGGAGGGATACAGATATCCCATCGATTTCTATGGATGCTAAGCTATGTCATGGCTCCAGTAATATGTAAATGAGCCCGGTTCTGTCTATGGCAGGAAACAGAAGGGTCCTAAATCTTTCTGCGTTCCTTCTCTTATGCCCCCCTCCCATAGCATAGGCCACAGGTGCAGCTTGGAACTGCCTGATACAAACTGATGTCTGGAGTTAGAATGGGTCCCTGTAGGTTCCCAGGATCCCTAAGGGAAGGTAGGGGGGCTAGACGAAGGGGACAGGAGGCTGCAGATGCTGCCACTTTTCATTCTAATCAGAGGTTCAGTAATTAGAGCTTAAGGATGGAAAGCCACGGAGATCCTGTAAAACCGTTGTAACAGATGTTCAGCGAGAGGAGGGAATGTGTGGGGGACACATGGGTGCTAACCTCTATGATGTGACAATGTAAGGACAGAACAGCGTGTAGAGGCCAGGTTTTATCAATTTGCTTCCTTAACCCTTACGATATCAGCTCGTTATCCTTTCCAAAGGAGCAGAAAATGATTTTCCACGGTATTCCTATTTTATTGTACGTGCCTAGGACTAGAAGATTCTGAACATGTACTTTCCAATCACACGGGAAGATTGCCCAGGCCAAAGGCCGCACGCTGCATCTGACCAGATAAAAAAAGACCCCCCTTATTGCTTCCCTAAGTGCTGTCTGTGAGCATTAGAAGAGCATTCTCTGCCGCCCCACCGGCCCCTCCGATAAGGCTTTGAAAGGCTTATCTCTAGTGAGCTGAAAAAGCTGCATAGATTAGCCATAAAAGCAATTTTGTAGGTAGGAATAGGAAGTGCGGTGTACAGCGGGAGCTTTATGGACCAAGCATTTCTGCATAGAAAGAACTGGGATATAAAGAATATTTAAGGAGTAATGTAGAAAAGAAATGCCTCGAAATGACAGCAATGCAGCTGTATACCTAGGAAAGAAAAAAGATAAAGATGGACGGACATTGTGATCATGTCATAATGCTATGATCAAACCGATTAATGGATTAGAATAATAAGTCCACACACCTTCAGTAATTCCTCCCGACTCCACCATATACCTCCATGCTAGGCCTGCCCTAGCACAGTGATGGCTAACCTCCAGCACTTCAGCTGTAGTGAAACTACAACTCCCAGCATACTCCATTCATTTTTGTGGAGTTCTGAGAACAGCCAAGCAAGTGTGCATCTTGGGAGTTGTAGTTTTACCACAGCTGGAGTGTTGGAGGTTAGCCATCACACTACCACCATATGTGTGTTCTCAATGAGGAGAGGCGCATAAGCTGTTACAAGACACCTCTAGCAGAAGCTTACCTCCCATAAGAACAATGGATCGGGCATCCTGAAATTCAACATACCTGATCCTTCTTTCCCTTGGTATCATCTGCTGAGTGAGAGTGGGCACCAACATAAACATAAGCAGTTTCAGCTGACTTTTATCTCATGTGTATGGGCAACTTAAAGTGGTTGTCCAATCCTGATGGTCTATCCTCAGGATGGGCTTTCTATATCTGATAGATGGGTCTGACACTGTTTGAGAGAAACTCTGACGCTGGAACTGCACCACTCCATCCATTGTGTAGTTGGAGCAGCGCCGCAGGTACCAACTCCATCCAATACACAGAACTATGTAGTTCCAGCATTGGAGTTAGGCTACTTACACATCTGCGCCTGTGCTGGAATAGCCTGCCAGAGTTCTCCAGATCTGACGTTGCTGGATACTGCCTCCTGCCCGCCGGACCCCATTGACTAGCATGGGGTTCCAGCAGAGATCCAGCTGCTACCAGGTAAATATGCAGGAAATTTTTCTGAGAAAAAACGCTGCATTTTGGACCAGCCTGCCAGAGAGGGCAGCCACAGGCATGAAACTAGCCTTACTCCCAAACAGGTGATCAGTGGTGTGCGGAATCAGATCAGATATTAATCCTAAAGATAGGCCATCAATAAAAAAGGAATAGGCTGATGTGAGATGGCCCAGCGGACAGCGGTCAGTAAGATATCTCACCATGTATTACCAGCCCAACCTACACTCTTTTTTTATCTAGAAAAAAAAAATGAATTTATTGGTATGAAAGGGCTTACCTCATCTTAAAAACTCTACAGTATTGCCGGTAATTAGATCTACACGAGCAGATAATCTGACAGATTATAGGAGCGAACATTCCTGTGAATGATCCTGTCGTTCATGTAGGCGCCTAAATTATCGTTACTGGGCAGCAGATACTGCCATCTAAACAGTGATCTGCTGCCCAGAAACAATGCACCTGTATGAGGATGAGTGACAGCAATAGCGACCACTCATCCTCATACCGTGGAGGAGATCGCTGCATGTAAATGCAGCACTTCACTCCACTGAGTGAGCAGCCAACTGTTGGGAAGAAACTATTCCTTCCAGACAGTCTGCTCCTGCTCGGCACGTGTAAATGCACATTTATATTTGAGCAGTCATGGCTGTTGACTTCCCAAGTGATCCCAACAGTGAGACTGGCAGGCTCGGACTGGCCCACAGGGGTACATATGAATCCCCGGTGGGCCCCTGAGCAACGTGGGCCCCTAGTCTCCCACCCTCTGCACAAGTGGCACATAGACTTACTGCACTACATACATATATTCCATACAGCACCTCAGCCAGCCTATGTTCATATACAAAACGTGGTAGATTATCAAAGAAACTCCCCAGTTTATTATTATAGACACGATCAGAGATGAGATGACTTCTAGGTATAGAGGAAACCTGTCCTCTTCTCCCCAGGACCTACCTTCTCAAAGTAGCTGCAGGGACCCCCATATTCAATAATCTGGTAGCATCTTGCTGCTGTGTGAGCAGGTAATATTTGAATGTATCAGTACGGTGGGCCCCCAAAAATGCATTTTACTGGTGGGACCTAGGCACCCCAATCCGACACTGATACATTTTTAGACTAGGACTGGGTGGCCTTTGACAAAATGACTATAGTCTGAAAACTTTCTAGACAGCGCTCAATGGTTTTTATAGCTTGCATCAAGATGCAATAAGGTAAACTGCAATTCTAATATTACATCCAGACATAAGCAAACCGCTCAAAATTCAATTCAGCTTCGATTTGACCAAATTGGTCGACTGACTCGATTTGGGTCTTAATCAATGCTAATCAAATTAAAAGTGCTCCAATTGGCCTGAATATGTGTATATGATACTCTCAGGTCTCTTAGGGGTCCAAGAGTGGACTAGCCATAGACCCTACATGGAAATTTCCCAGTGGGTCAATGCCCAGGGGGCTGCCCAAGCCCCCCTCAAGCCTCTGGTACTTGATCTTCTGATGCTTTCAGCATTAATTAATGCTAGGAGCATCAGGTACTTATGCACCTGGCTAACGGCTGCAGGTGCCTTCCTGAACTCAACTGTATCACCGTCCTCAGGACAGTGATAAAGTTGAATATTGTAGTGCGTGTGGCAATATTTTGTGCTGCATTGTCGCATTCGGTTCTCCTGGGTATTGCAAGCCTACTTCCATTGTCTCTGCCTTCTTCTCTTTCCCTCCCTACTTGTATTGTCTTGCCTTCAGTCAGTTTGGTTATGCCTACAACATGGGCCCCTAGAATTTTTTTTCCAGGGTCATTTTAAATTCCCCGGGCCACCAACTTGTTACCACCCCTCTGTAGTAAAAATAATAAAGGAATAGCACATAGAGACATAAGAATAGATGCTCCAGAATTTTTACTACACGGGGAATGCATGAAGCTTTTAAAACAGGCGATGACAGGGATCCCTACTACAGGGATCAGCAATCTCCTGTACACCAGCTGTTCTGAAACTACAATTCCCAGAATGCTCCATTCAGGGTTGAGCAAGTGTGCATGCTGGGAGGTGTAGTTTTGCAACAGCTGGAGTGCTGAAGGGCGCTGCCCTGCTATAAAGAAAAAATGCCGTAATTATTGTCGATGTCGAGGTAGATGAAAAAAAAAAAATCTGGCATACATTTGGCAGCACAACGGGCCGGTAAAGGGTTAGAAGAAGGCCCTCTTGGACAATCACAGCCATTACAGTGTGTGAACGTAGCATCAGTGTGAGGGTCTGGGTTGTAAGAGCAGACGGTAAAAATAAATTAGAAGGAACCCTCAGCATTTCCGCTCTGATTGCTTTCACATACATGCATTGAGACACATTGGTGCACCAAAGCACTCAGCAGGAAAAATAGCATTTCTGCAAGCACAGTTCACTTGCGGTAAAATGTCACCCTGTGTCTCTCCGCCTTGTCTTATTGTTTATGCCTATTTATGAAATGGGAGAAGTTAAGCCGTGCTGAGTTTCTGTCTCCGCACACTGCTGCCCTAGGCATTCGTATTGTACACCGCAGAAAGCGGCGATTCACTTCCTCCGCTATAAGGACACTGAAAGTCAGTAAGCAGAGGTAGTCTGGTTTATCAGATACCTCGCTGGGTAAATGAGGATTCAGATATAGGAAATGAAACGTCGTGCAGAGAGATGTGTAAAAAAAAAAAACTATGTTGTACTTCCGCTATTATCTGTAGCTGGAATTTCTTATATTCCTACTTTTTCTAAATTTATTTTTTGGCATTAATATAAGTGGAAAAACTTTATCGACATATTTTATACAGATGTAAAGCTGAAGAATTTTTTGGGGGCAGTTTTGATGCAGTTTATTAGAGCCAGAAAAGGATTTAGAATTGGAAAATGGAAAGCGTAAAGGAAGCGTGTTAATTTAGGGGGCATTCACATGACCGTATCCTTTGGGTATATGCTTCCAGTTATTCACATGAAAGTGCTTCCATATTACTCGTACATATCAATACCAGATCATGGGTTTAACTGATCTGAACTTGCAGCATCACAGGGATCTGAATAGCCCCTTACACCCTTCAGAAATCTGACTAGATCCCATTGGATCCCCGTAATACCTATTAGGCTGCACTCACACAAGCAGTTTGTAATGCACTTTCGCACCTCTACATGCTATGAGTTAGAAGCTTTCTCCTCAATATGACCTGCCCTTTACAAAATGACTTCTTCTATGACCAGACATGTAGCTAGGGGTTCAGCACGGAAGGGGCCAAAAACATATCTGCTGGTTGTTTGGGCCCCAAACCCAGGTAACACCATACCATGGCCACCACTAATACCACTATGTCCCCTTTCACACGAGCGAGTTTTCCACACGGGTGTAGTGCGTGACGTGAACGCATAGCACCCGCACTGAATCCTGACCCATTCATTTCAATAGGTCTGTGTACATGAGCGATTTTTTTTCACGCATCAACTTGTGAGTCACGTGAAAAACGCAGCATGTTCTATATTCTGCGTTTTTCACGCAGCCCTGGCCCCATAGAACTTAATGGGGCTTCAGTGAAAAACGCATTGCATCCGGAAGCAAGTTGCTAGGAGATGTTTTTTATCACGCCTGTGAAAAATGCATCAAAACTCATTGCACTCGCCCGGAAAGAAATGAACAACTGAATGCAATCGCAGACACAAGTGACTGAACTTGCTAGAAAAATGATGCGAGTTTCACTGAACGCACCCTGAACGCATCTGGACCTAATCCGTCATGCTCGTGGGAAAGGGGCCTAAGTAGTAAATGAATATTATGCTTAGGGATGAGCGAATTTCATATTTTGAAGTTCGTGTGCTTGTTCGTGTTGTGGTATTTACTGAATTGCGTTATGGATTCCGTTACCATGGACCATAACGCAATTCCATAATGAAATGCATAACAGAATGCCTTTAGAGGCATTCCGTTATTCATTCCATCATAATAGAAGTCTATGGCCTGCATAACGGATCCGTCCGGTTTGCATTATGCTGAAGTCCTCTCCTGCATAACGTAAACCGGACGGATCCGTTATGCAGCCCATAGACTTCTATTATGACGGAATGAATAACGGAATGCCTCTAAAGGCATTCTGTTATGCATTTCATCATGGAATTGAGTTATGGTCCATGGTAACGGAATCCATAACGCAATTCAGTAAATACCACAACACGAACAAGCACACGAACTTCAAAATATGAAATTCGCTCATCCCTAATTACGACCATAAGGTTACTAAACCAAACACTGTGCAAAGACCAATATTACTGATATACAGTGACCATACAGTAATAAATATTAGTTTTACACAAGTGTTCTGCAAGCGCAGTTATACCTAATAACTTACAGTTGACATCTTTGATTGGAATCATTCACTTCTCTCCATCTGGCCTGGACCACCATGATGACTTCTTCCATCCATGGAAGGTTATAGGGCACCACACAGTAATAATGCGTAATGCTGTTCCCCTTATTTAGTATTCATCCCCCCTATGTGCCCTTTAGACAGTAATAATGTGTAATGTTGTTCCCCTTATTTAGTATTTATTCTCCCTATGTGCCCTTTAGACAGTAATAATGACCCTTTAGTACCCCCTAGAAAGTAATAATGAATCCTGGGAGTGCCCTAGAGTGTAATAGTGCACCCTTTTATCCACTAGACGGTAATAATGTCCCTAAAGAATATTAATACCCACTGTGTACCCCCTAAAAGGTAATAATGCCGTCCTAATGGTCACTTTGTATTTACAGTATGGCAATAATGAGAGTTTCCCTTTAACACTACATATGTTACATCCTACTGTCAGGTATGTTACTCTATGAGTATGTCATACTAATACAATACCAGAACACTAACAATGCCGTATATACAGTCCGTCCGTCTGTTTTACACTCCGGAGCCATAAATAATTTTAATGCAATCTTTTATTTTCCTAAATATGCAAGCGCCAAGCTTCTGGATTTATTGTACATCTCTAGAGGTTAGAAGTTCTAAAAAATGTGACAAAAAAAATAATTAAACTAAATATAATAATACATACCGGAGTTTATAAACTATCTATTGTCCTATTGTGCCCCCCTCCCCCCCCCCATCCCCCTCAACTCATCAGTGCATCAGCGTAGCGGAGGAGTTTAAAGGGTTAATCCATTTCGTCTCTTTTATTAGAGGCATCCCACGTGCCCGCACATCTGCTAAATTAAATTAGACAATTAGAGAGAGCTTTTAATTTATGCCAGTCTGGCTGCTACCACATCCGCTGGGCAACATCAGAAGCAGTTTATCGAGTTTATAATTTACTCTGCCACAGAAAGGGAGAGGAACGGTTGGGAGGGAGGGTGGGGGGGGGGCGAGGCTGGCACTTCTGCTGCCGCCTGCTCTGTGCGTACATATAGTATTTTAGCAGTGTGTGCGTTGGAGATGGAAGGCCTGAAATAAGCACCGCTTGTGTTTTGCATACATCCAATATCATAGGAAGGCGGTAGGTGTTGCGAGACTTAAGCACTGAGATAAACACTGGCTCTGCTCGGTATAGGTGTAATATTGTCGTCGCCAGAGGATGTGTGAGCACAATTGAAAGACTGGGATAATCAATGCCTCTGGGGTGTGCAAGTACTATAATAGCTGTACATGCATGAGTCGCATAGGAATAATCTCACATAAGTTGCCCAGGCAGACAGACAAGACTTCTGACCACGTGGAGGTGCGCGTTGTGCTGCCAGGCTGTCATTACGGTTCTGGAAAAGGCAGCTGGAATTGTTACGGCCCTTTTTCGAAAGAAAAAGAAAAAGAGCACTTGTCGCCTGCAAATAGCCAGGTGTGCGTGTATTTTATTTGTTAACCCCTTAATGGCCATGCCAAGTTGAAAGCACTGGTTACAAACAAGAAATTACCGGTATATTTTTGAATGGGCCCCCCTCCCCCGGCAACTTCTTGTGAAACCCCCACTCCTGAGACTAGTCATCAAGATCGCTCTCTCAGACGAGGCCCGGCAGGCACTACGTCTATTTCCTACAGTGTCACTGTATATAACGTCATCGTTAAATGCTGTTAAGGGGGCCCTGACTATAAAATCTTAACCCTTGTCTCAGCATCATTCCCCCTCAGAACTACCCATTGATGAGACTTGAAAAAGGTCACCATGACCGAAACGTCGCCATCATCATTCGTCTGAGAAACAATTTTTGAAATTATGAGTTATCGCTCCTTTTAAAAAAAAAAATTACTGAGACAATGGAAAATTATGTACAAATACCTCTTTAGAGAATAAAAGAAATATTTTTGATTTACATTTGCGTGTGCACTGAATCTGTTCAATAATAAAATCTTTTAGACCTTCTCCTAGGTGGGGCCCCTTCGGAGTTCGGGCCCCCAAAGCAGTGGCTTCATCTGCTTCCCCTATAGCTACGCCTCTGGTGTAGTTGTTCACTTTCTAGTCTAGAAGGGCCTATGCCATGTGCATGGACACTGTACAACTTTAAAAGCATTCTCCAGAATGACTATGGGTTTTTACAGATACTGTATGCTCATGTAGTTGCTTATTTCATGAACATCTTCCCCAGAATTTTTTCTTTTTTAACCTTTTGACCCGTTTTTACCATATAAACTTATCATTCTGGTTGTTTCCATTCTGTATGTAGCACTTTCTGTGTCTGCATCCAACCAAACCCATGATGCACTTTTCCTTTCTTCGTCCCTAAGAATCCCCAGCTACTTTATAGCTCCTCCCACCCAGTTAGTTACATAGACACACCCCTATCACTGCCCCGCCTATGGACATGACATCACAGGAAATAAGAAAGAGCTGCATGGACATGGTCACCTGATCACAGTCCAGTAAGAAAGATAGGAGCAACAAAGGGAAAATAAATAAATCACAAAATTACAGATACCTTCATAAATAATTATTTTAAAGGATGTTGCTGCAAATTGGAAAACCCCTTTAAAGGAGTTTTCTGATAAAATTAAACTGATGGCCTCATCTGTATTTGATCGATGGGGGTCTGACACATGGGACCCCTGCTGATCAGCTGCTTGAGAAGGCACTGTTGCTCGCAGTAGCGCCATGGCCTTATCTCAGCTCACCAAGCCCTGCGCCCTACATTGTATAGAGACTGTGCTTGGTATTGTGGCTTAGCCCTTTCACTTCAATGGGGCTGAGCTGCACCTGAGTCATGTGACTGATGAACATGATGTCACATGGCCTAAGCTAAGCTTCTAGAAAGCCATGGTGCCTCTGCGGACCCCCACTGTGTGCAGTATCTTCAGAAAAAGCCTGTTGGGTACATGGTAGCAGTGCATGAGACTAATACTTCAAGGAGATCAGGTGGAGGTCTGTAGCAAAGACTTGGGCTCTGTCAGCAACAAAAAGCCTGTGCACTTGTGTGTTCGGCAAGTGGTTGAGGACCTCATCCTGAACCAGACTGCTGTGAGTTTGGATCTGCCAGGAAGCAAGTGCTCATGACCATAGATGATCAATGTGGTAGGAGGAAACTATGATACCCCTTGATAGCTCTACCCTCAAGCATATGGTCAGATCCTGAACAGTGGAGGGAGGAAGCTGATGTACTTCCACCTGGAAGTGCACAATTCCATCCTGCATCATGGTGTGTGTAAACCAGGATTCCTCTGCCTTCAAAAGGACTATACTAAACCACCATTGCTCTGTGATAAGCCATTACTGAGAGCTGCTCTGCAAGACTTATATGCTGTGAATTGAAGTATATTGAAAGAAAGCTGCCCAAATCCCCTAATGGGCATACTCTGCCAGCCTATGATAACCAGACGTGTCATAAATTAGGCACAGCATTTGGCAGTCCTCTTGCCCAAACTGGCATAGAAGATGATAAGTGTGGCAGGGCTGCCGGCCCTTTTTGAGAAGGTGGGAAGCTGGCGGAGAAATGGCACTTGCAAAAAAAAAAATTGAGCAAGTGCCATTGAGGAAGTCGCAAACATGCAATTTGCGAGTTTCGCACACCACAAAAGTGGCCTATTCAAATCATAAATGTGGCAAGTCCTATTATGTATTATAATATGAAATAAGCCACATACATATTTCTGCAAATTTCATTTTTTAAAGAACATTTCCCTTATCGAGCCCGAAGCCATTAACAAGAAATTAATTATTGCGATCTACACAACCTACTCAACTAGCTTGCAGGGGAAAATAATTAGTTAAGTAAATCATTAACGATCAACATGGAGGTATCATAATTGAGCAACTGTTCGAGCCCTTTGCTCTGGTAAACCTAAATGAGTTCAGGTGCACCAAATTATCTTGACAAGTCATGCAATTAAGCGAATGTCTTCTATCTCAAGTCAAGACCATCAGACATAGGCAACAGCATAAACATGTTGGCATTTTGACTCTAAAATAAGGACTGGAAATATCAAAGTAGTGCAGACAGTACATTTCCCTGTTAACATTACTAAAATATTATTAGGTTCTGTTTGTTTTTTGCTGCATTCAAAATACAGCACAGCCGCAATGTGTGGCAGCACCCCTATCACTACAACATTTTTTTTTAAAAATCACAATTTTCCTCCAGTAAAAGGATTGCATAAAAAAAAACTGGAATAGATTGTGTACAGGTGAAGGGAGTCTGGACCTAAGTACGGCCTCTTTCACACGGCTGTGTGCGTCTCGTTGCCGTATTGCGGACCGCAATACACGGGTGCCGTTCAACATGGATCATGGATGCGGACCCATTCACTTCAATGGGTCCGAAAATCTGGAGATGCGGAATGGTGCGAAACGGAAGCACGGAACAGAACCCTACAGAAGCACTACGTGGATTTTCCTCCCATACTTCTGTTCCGCAAAAAGATAGAACCAGTCCTATCTAATTGAGGAACGACTGGATCGCGGACCCATTCAAGTGAGTGGGTCCGCTATCCGCTGCGGCTGCCCTACAGACTGTGCTCGTGCATTGCAGCCCTCATTTTGCAGCCGCAGCACGACCATGGGGCGCACACGCCGTGTGAAAGAGGCCTATTTCTGTTATTATCCCAAATATGCCAATTCCCTATTGACCGGAATCCAGCTCTGGCCCTTCTCTCATTGGGAATAGACAAATTCTCCTTCCTGCATACTACTATTATTTCCCACATATATATAGCAGTGAGACAAAAAATTGCAGCTTATTGGAAGCAAAATGTACCAATACATATGTCCAACATTGTTCAATCTGTGAATGAGCAGTGTTGGTATGAAAACATGTCTGCCTCAGCTTTCAACTCCTTATCGAAACACTATACCAGGTGGGTTGCATGGACCTCATCTCCCTTTTCCGATGAACATGTTCGCCTCACGATTATGAATCGGCGTACTAATTGCTGTGATGTAGATTGTACTTTTCACTCGAATGATGTGCTCAACCCTTTTTGTTACATAACAGGTACTTTTCATTTATCAGTTATTCGTTGCAATATTTTTTGTTCCTATGTTTAACCGGCACTTAATACCACTTCAATGTCTTTTACCGAACGATATGCTTTGTAACTGAAATTGGTATATCAATAAAAACTAGGTTTAAAAAAAATAAATAAACTGCAATAGGCAGATTCAAGCAAAACTGACTTCAGATGTTACCCTCATTATAAATTCACCCCCTTTGTCGCTGCCTGACTTTAGGTTAAACTTCAGGTCTCAAAACCTTGCATACCCTGGGGTATCTGAGGAGATGTAAGGAGTTCTACTAACCGTGTTGTTACAGATCAAAATCATCATCTGAACATAGTTATGTCATCAGTAGAGATGAGCGAATCGAAGTTAACAAAGTGGAATTCAATCCGAATTTCAGGAAAAATTTGATTCGCACCGAATCCGAATGTCCTCACGCTTCGTGGTAACAAATCGCATTTGTTCCTAAAATGGCTGCTGCACATGTTCGGACATGGAGCAAGGAACTCTGGGACGAGGGATCACCCACAATGCCGTGCATGCAGCCAATCAGCAGCCAGCCAGCCCTGTGATGTCACAGCCCTATAAAATAGCCTCAGGCATCTTGAATTCAGCCATTTTCCAGTTTACTTAGTGCAGGGAGAGACATCAGCAGGCGCTAGGGAAAGTGATAGAAAAGACTTTAAAACGTTTATTTTGCTGTATAGAAGTTCAGGGAAAGGATAGGGAGGAATTATTCCACAGTATTGAAGCAGAACAGGGTTCAGTAGGTGAGGTTACAGCCTGGGTAATAGGAACAATCCTATTACACCTTGCTGCACTGACTGCGGACCCAAATTGCCATTATACAGCTCTGTAATTCCAGCAAACCGTTCTTGTTATTGGGATGCAAGTGCTGTTTGATACAGCCAGGAACAGGGTTTATTACCAGGAAATAATTCTACGTCTTATTTCCCCTTGTGCGGTGCAGTTATATGTTGTAAAGCATTTTTTGGCTTGTATTAGTGGGGGAAAAAAAAGGGCTTATTAGCCGTTGTGTGGTGAAGTGAGAAAATGAAAGCCCTTTTTGGCATGTATTAGTGGCAAAAAATATATATTATTTGCCATTCAGCAGTAGAGTTATATGTCCTAAAGACTTATTTGGCGTGTATAAGTGAAAAAAAGGGCTTATTGTGTGGTGAAGTGAGAAAATTTGGGGTGTTTTAATTTCCTTATTATTTATTTATTTGATCTAACAGTATGTCAGACAGAGAAGTGCCAGGCCCTGCACAGGGGAGTGGCAGAGGCCTAAATGTTTCTGGCACAGGCACAGGCTGCAGCAGAGTAAGGGGGCATGGCAGCAAGGGTCGCAGCGAGTGGCCTGAGCTCCCAGTGTCATCTAGCGGTCGTGTATTGACCAGCAACCCAGCGGTTCTTGAATAGTTGACTTGGTCGTCCACTTCGTCCCAAGGGACATCAGACACACCCCGCCAAGATTTGGTGGGTTCGTCAGACACAACCCTTAGTTGGCATGGCCCGAGAGTAGGCCCTGTGCTCTCACCTGTCCTCAACCTACCTCTGTTCTTTTCTGTTCCCTCAGCTAGAGAAGTATTATATGTAGTGGGCTCAGCTCCACTATACAGCGAAGACGAGCTACTAGAGGACAGTCAGCAGCTACTGGCCAGCCAAGATGTGGAGGAAACATCCGCCTCTTTCTCCAGTAGGCGGGCAAGTAGTGATGAGGAGTGGCATGGGAGCTGGTGTTGTGAGCAGTCAGGCTCCTGACCCAGGGACCATTGAGGAGGACATTAGTGACGTGCAGACAGTACTCGATGATGATGATGTGGCTGATCGCACTTGGGAGCTGGGTGAATTACGGGCTTCATCATCATCGGGAGAAGAGGGTGGCAGCTTGCATGTGAGGCAGCGGCGGAGCCAGCAAGTCGCTAGTATGGCCGGGAGTCAACAGGGTGGCAGCACTGGGAGGTCGGGAGCCAAACGTGCCCGGGGTAGACCACCCGCTTTGCTGGAACCTACCTGCCTGGAAAGTAGTGGTGCAGGGGTTCACGGAGACAGCAGCGGTAGCAGTCAGTCAGTGCAGAGTGTTGGGGGTAAAATCACCTACTTGGCAGTGTGGTCGTTTTTTGTTAAGCTGCCGGAGGAGGTGAACATGGCCATTTGTAGAATCTGTGGGCAGAAGTTGAAGCATGGCCAGGGTGCTAATGTTGGCACCACGGCCCTACGTCAACATATGCAGCGTCACCATAAAGTGGCCTGGGAGAAGCGTGGCTCCGATGTGGTGGTCCAGCCTGCCGCAGCAACCGCTGCATCGCTCAGTGGCACGCACCCGATTTCAGGCAGTCAAGGCTCCAACACCTCAGCTGATTTGCTGGTCCTGATGCTCCTGCTCCTCCTCCTACTCCTCATCAGTCATTCCGTCAGCAATCGATCACCAAAGCGATTCTCAAGAGATAACAGTATGTGTGCACTCATCCAACGGTGCAGAAGCTGAATGTGCTCCTGGCCAAGTTGCTGGTGCTGCAGTCCCTCCCTTTCCAAGTGGTGGATTGGGCACCTTTCAGAGAACTGATGGCTTGTGCCGAGCCGAGGTGGAGAGTAGTGATGAGCAGCAGGGACTATTTTCTAATTCGTGATATTTCACGAATATTTGGGCAAATATTCGTCATATATAAGCATGGCTGAGCCATGCTCCCTGCATGGCACACATGATTAATCTAGTTATCAAGCGGTTCCTGAAGAATTCCATCCATCTGCAAGACATCCTAAAAATGGCCAGGAAACTTTGATTTCACTTCAGCCACTCGTACACCGCAAAGCACACCCTCCTTGAGCTGCAGTGGCAAAACGGCATCCCCCAACATAGGCCGATATGTGACGTTTCCACCCGTTTAAATTCCATCCTCCATATGTTGGACCGACTATGCGAACAGAGAAAGGCCATAAACGATTTTGTGATGATCCAGGCGGACAGGAGTACTCCCCTGTGTAACTTCAATGTCATCCAGTGGCAGCTAGATCCCACAGCCACATGAGTCCTGTGGGGGCTGAACTGGAGGAGGAGGACATTGGAGCACAAGCAATGTGTAGCGAGATGGGTGGTTTTTCTACAAAGGTGACAGGAGAGGAGGAGCAGGAGCAGACAGAGGAGCTACAGGGCGATGAGGAAGACAAGGCAGAGGACCCATACATACCTTGGCAGTATGCAGTGGAGATGGAGGCAGGGAGTCCCTTGCACAAATTGCCGAATGCATTCTCACTTGCTTGCGTAGTGACAGCCGAATTGTCACCATTCGGCAGAGAGATGTCTTCTGGCTCTCCACCTTGTTGGACCCTCACTACCAGTCCAAAATGGGGGACTTTTTTACACCCACTGAGAGGGAGGACAAACTTAACTACTATAGAGACATCCTATGTAGTTAGTTGGCTGATGCCTATCTGCACCATTGTCCATCCTCTAGCAGGTCTGACTGGGGGGGCCCTCTGCACTTACGTTCCTCTTCCATGGCTGCCGTGGTAGAGGGGGATAGGAGCAGTTCCAGCTCCATCAGCAGCAACTTGAGTCTAGAGTCACTGATGAGCAGTTTTCTTCACCCACCTAGTAACGAAACTAGTCACCAGCAGCAGCAGCTAGACCTGGAGTAGGACCTGAGCCAGCAGGTGGTGGCATTTTTGGACTGAACCCTGCCACCCCACATTGAAGATCCGCTGGACTACTGGGCAGCCAAACTGGATTTGTGGCCGCAACTGGCAGAGTTTGCCCTGGAAAAGCTGTCCTGCCAGTAGTGTGGCATCAGAGCCGGTGTTTAGTGCGGCGGGGGCCATAGTTACCCCAAGAAGGACTCGCCTGTCTATCCAAAATGTGGAGAGACTGACCTTTGTCAAGATTATTCAGGCGTGGATCAGCCAGGGTTTCAAACCACCAATGCCTGATGCATCAGACTAGATCATCCATGGTGCCACAACAACACTTGGACAAAAGAGACCGGTTCCTTTTGGCTACCTGTCTCAGCTACTATTCTGCTGCTTCCACCTCCACACTATGTCACCTTACCACTCTGTGGTCACCTCATGCTGCTGCCACCTCCACACTATGTCACATTGCCACTCTGTGGTCTCCTCATGCTGATTCCACCTCCACACTATGTCACCTTGCCACTCTGTGGTCTTCTGATGCTGCTGCCAACTCCACACGCTGTCATTGTGCCACTCTGTGGTCTACTAATGCTGCTGCTGCCACCGCCACACTGTCACTGTGCCGCTCTGTGGCCTCCTTCTGATGCTGCCGCCACCTCAGCACTCTGTTAGTGCGCCACCCTGTGGCCTCCTCCTGATGCTGCCGCCACCTCCACACTGTCATAGTGCCACCCTGCGGCCTCCTCCTGATGCTGCTGCTGTAACCTCCACACTGTCATTGTGCCACTCTGTGGCCTCCTGATGCTGCCACCTCCACACTGTCATTTTGCCACTCTGTGGCCTCCTCCTGATGCTGCTGCCACCTCCAGACTCTGTTATTGGGCGACTCTGTGGTTTCCTCATGCTGCTTCCACCTCACCACTATATCATAGGGCCACAGTGATGACTTCTCATGCTGTTCTCGTCCTCCCCACTTCATGACTGGGACACTATTTTGCCTTTTGGCCTGGCTGACATCATCATTTATTTGACCCTTCTTCTGATCTGTCAGAAGGAAGGAAAAATGAGAAGTACAACTGATCCTGTAAGGTAAGGCCTGCATGACATGGTCCTTTTTTGCATCAGAATTGGCTTATGATTTGGTAGCCAAAAGCAGGAGTGGGTACAAAACACAGAAGACATGCAAATATTCCATTCACGTGTCATCTCTGATTTGAATCCACTCCTGTTTTTGTGGGCTTTAGCAATACTGATGGATTACTGACCAAATGCTGACAGAGTAAAGGCGGATGCTCCACAGACAGGATGCGTTTTTTGGGGGTTATTGTTCTGACGGATCGGAGAAAGGGCAAAATAATCATTGACATCAACACAAACATACTGCTGACACCCTCTCCACTCTGTCGGGGGGGAGGGGGGGGGGGACTCTACTTCTATAAACGTTTAATAGAACAGGTTCTGTAGACATCTATGTGGAATCTGCTGCCAATGGTGTAAAAGGAGTGCGCTTCTTTTTTACGCTAACTAGAAAGCCATTCTCTTTCTAGTTAGGCAAGTTTTATATCTCCATTCACCTGATCCGGAAGGCTGTTCCAGCTGTTCCTCTGTCAGAGTTCACCATATCTGGCATAGCCAGATACTGCGTTCACTGCTGGACCCCATTTATTATAATGGAATTTGGGGGATCTGGATGATTTCTGGTTCTAGTCCATCATAAACCCAGCACTCAATGAGGTCTGGTGGTGAACGGCAGTATCCGGCTATACTAGATGCCGTGAACTCCGACAGGCTGTTTCTCTGCTGCAGCTGCCTGCTGGATCAGACAAATTGAGATGTGAAACTAGCCTTAAAGGGGTTCTCAAAAATTAAGAAAATAAAAAATACCTAAATATTACTTTATTATAAATATATTCCCAAATACCTTTCAGTAGTTATAATGGCTTGTTTTGTCTGGGGAGCAATCATTAGTAGAAATAAAATGGCCGCCGTTCTATCAGTACACACAAAACCTGTCCTAATCACACAGCAGGACAAGTTACTTCAGAACATTGAGCTATAGAGCTGCCTCATCCTCCTCTCTGCTCTGCTTGTCAGGGATTATCATCCTGAATACAGCAGATCTTTAGCTAAATGTCTGTAGGAATGGAATTCATAAGAAGACATGAAGTACTGAGAGGACGGACAGGACAGACTGTGGTAATGTCTGTGGTAATGGAGACTGCATACAAGTGCTTCTGCTCATTAGCCAGACGCCCCCGCCCTCTGTATTTCATGTATCCTCAAATCATATTAAACTGTATTCAGAATCATAACTGTATTCAGGATCAGTGTTCTTAAGTAACTTATCTTTCCGTGTGATTAGCAATGTGTAAATAACAGGACCGCAGAATGGCGCAAACACACCTTACCAGGAAACTTGTACGAAGAATAAAGGCTCTTCTTTTTTTATTTAGTAATTAAAATACATTTCAATTTGTGAAAAAAACAAACACAGACTAATAAGACCAGTTGTTATTTATATGCCCATGGCTGAACCTAAATAAAATAGTGTGTTTTTATCTTATTTCATAGTGTGAGAGTGAAAAGTAGGCGTGAGACAGCAGATGGCGTGTGAACGCTGGGGGCTGAGCTGAATTAGTATTCCAGTCACATGAACGCAGGGGATGCGATCACGTGGACTGGTTGCCAGAGAGACAGCGGACGCTATACCACGTGGCAAGCACAGATAGCCGGGTTGAGCTAGTTCCCCAGTCATGTGGTCGCGCTAGATGTGACCAAGTTGCCAGGAAACCATAGATGCTTTGGGGCTCCCTGTGCTGATAGCCGGGTTAAGCAAATTTTCCGGTCACATGTTAGCTCATGATGCGATCACGTGAGCAAGTTGCCAGGAACCCATAGGCGCTTTGGGCTCCTTATGTGTATAACGGCATGTAGTAAATGAATTGCGAATGCTATAGGCTAAAAGGGGGGGGGGGGGGCAGGGGTACAGTCAATAAATGTATGCGGGAACTGTATGCACAATATATGAAAACGGATACTAGGGGATGCTAGATCCTGGAGGATATGCACCAGTGTCTAGTCTGTTATAAGAAATTATGCTAGGGCGTATACTTGTTGGACTAAACCGATGTAATAAATTAATGGGCGAATATTCGATAGGACTGTGCCTATAGATAAATAGCTCAAGTGCGTAGTGCTGGTATCATCTGAAATTACTACTCTGCAATTAGGCTACCCAGTAGTAAGAATTACGTGTATATACAATTGGTGGGGGGCGGAGGAGGGAGGGGAGGGGGTTGGGCAACTGCAAGTAAGATTGGACTAAAGCTATGATACCAAGGTAGTCGATGGAAATAAGGATACCTAGCAAGAACTGTATAGGAGATTGAAGTTGAATTTATCAGTAATACAGTTCTTTCTTTTGGGTTATTTCCATTTATGATTAAATGTATTTGTATATGATGAGGACCATTTAAGGGGAAATGTCACACCGGAAACAGTATTTATTAGGTGTATACTAAGTTGTACGGAAACTTGATATTTAGATGGGGCTGACAGGGCGATTAGAGGTTAATCTCAAAAGCCTAATTTAGGCCATATGGATGCATAGTATTTAATTTATGTATCCAGTACATTTCCCAGTGTTTAATACAATGTAAGTCTTTTCTTTGATGGGCTGGTATCTGTTCAATTGGTGTGATTTGAAACCCTGAGAATAACCTCAAGTGGATATCTGCCGCATGCCTGGATACACTATGTTTCAGGAACTGGTTTTTTTTACATTGGAACGGTGCTTATTTAGTCTATTCCTCAATGTTTGTGTGGTTCGTCCCACGTATTGTAGGCCACACAGTCACTCCAAAATATATATTACGTGGGTAGAATTGCAATCTAGGCTACTCTGGATCTGGAAAGTTTCCTCCTCTTTGTTATTTTAAAACATGGTTTTCTGGCTGATGATTTTGCAACATAAACACCTTGATTGGCCATACTTTTTGCTCCCTAGTGGTGGGGAAACACTGGTATCTTTGGCTATAGTTTTGGACTTCTTCAGCTTACTTGGTGCTAAGATGTTTTTTTAAAGTTCAAGCCCTTCTGAATGTGAGACGAGGTACTCCTGGGATGATTGAATTGAGAATTGGATCCTTTCTCAAGAGATACCAATTTTTTTGTGAGAATTGTTCTGATCCGGTCATGATCCTGATTGTATGTAGAAATTAAATTTATATGGAATTCGTTCTCTCCTTTAGGCTGGATTTGGGTACTAGACAATCTCATTGTCTTTTAGCTTCGCCTAATCCAGATGTATTACTTCCCCGATAACAGTGTGTCATCCATAGATCCCCCCATAATAGTGTCATCCACAGATCCCCCATAACAGTGCCATCCACAGATCCTCCATAACAGTGCCATCCATAGATCCCCTCCATAACAGTGTCATCAACAGATCCCCCCCATAACAGTACCATCCAGAGACCCCCATAACTGTGTGTCATCCACAGATCCCCGATAACAATGTGTCATCCATAGATCCCCCCATAATAGTGTCATCCACAGATCCCCCATAACAGTGCCATCCACAGATCCCCCATAACAGTGCCATCCACAGATCCCCCATAACAGTGCCATCCACAGACCCCCATAACAGTGTGTTATCCAAAGATCCCCCATAATAGTGTCATCCACAAATCCCCTCTATAACAGTGCCATCAACAGATCCCCTCCATAACAGTACCATTCACAGATCCCCCATAATAGTGTCATCCACAGATCCCCTCCATAACGGTGTCATCCACAGATCCCCTCCATAACAGTGTCATCCACAGATCCTCTCCATAAATCCCCCTCAATAACAGTGTCATTCACATATCCTCTCCATAACAGTGCAAATAGACCTCTAGAAAAATTCCCTTAAAATATTGCATCGCATATCGTTATCGCAATTTTTAGGGCCCTAATCGCAATCGCACAAAATTCACATTTCGTGCAGCCCTAGTAAGGGGAAAAATGGGACATGGCATCTAAAAACCAGTTCAGCAAAATCTGCCTTTCAGAAACCATATGGCGCTCCTTTTCTTCTGCACCCTGCCATGTGCCCTTACATCAGTTTACGACCACATGTGGAGTGTTTGTGTAAACCACAGAATCAGGGTAATTAATTGTAACGGATCACCTGGCACCCCGACTGAGTGCCTCCGTTGCTAGATGCTCCTAGTGCTTTCCGAGGACTCCAAGCACTCCACTTGACACCGTACGCACTGCAGACCCCACGAACCGCCGTAGCTTGGTTGGGGTCTCACCGTCCTCCACCCACGCTGGACCTACTACAAGGCTCCAGGCTCCAGTGGGTGAACCTCTCCTACATCCAGAAAGCAGGAACAGCTCTTACAAGAGCTAGTAGTTATGCCAGGGGAGTATAGCAAATCTTCAGCGTATAGCAATCCCCCAGTTTGATCAGTTATCCAAACACCAGTCTCAACATGATGAAGGATAAAACAGGAACACTTTATTGAGGGCTACCCGCCCGTATTTATGCAGGTCCCCATCTGGTGGACACGCCCCCAGGGGACCAGAATGGAGACTGCGACACACCGAACAGATACAACACATCCCCACAATGCATCATGGTTTCCTCCTCTCTGCCTCAGAGACAACCGAGGGATAATCCAATTATCTCTCAGGACAAAGGGGAGATCGCCAATACACACGTGGGGACAACAGGACAGAAATCACCATTTAAACACACAATGTCACACCCTCCCAGCAACCACAGACATTTAACATATTCCCAGATAGCTCAAGTCTGAGTGCATATCATTAGGTGAATGGCACTCAGACCACACGAATACAATAAAACTAGCCATCTGGGTACCCTCACATAACAAATTACAATTCCAAAGAAAGATTTAAGCTGTGCGGCCGGCCTGTCTTCTTTAAAGTTAGTATGGGCCATAATCCTGAGGCAAGAGGCTTTTAAACAGGCCTCTCCAAAACCCAGTGGCGAGGTTGGTTTCGCCACATTAATATTGAGTTTTGTTTGGCTGTTAACCCTCGATGTGTTAAAGAACAAAATGGATTAAAATTGAAAATCTGCCCAAAAAGTGAAATTTTTAAATTTGATCTCCATTTTCCTTTAATTCTTGTGGAACACTCAAAGTTTGTAAAATTTGTTTTATGTAACTTGAGGGGTGTAGTTTCTACAATGGGGTCATTTTTGGGGGGTATCCACTGTGTAAGCCCCACAAAGTGACTTCAGACCTGAACTGGTTCTTAAAAAGTGGGTTTTGGCAAGAAAATTTTAAAAATTGCTTCTAAAGTTCTAAGCCTTCTAATGTCCTAAAAAAAATTAATGACATTTACAAAAAGATGCCAACATAAAGTAGACATATGGGGAATGTTAAGTAACAAATATTTTATGAGGTATCACTTTCTGTTTTAAAAGCAGAGAAATTGAAATTTTTGGTAAATTTGGGATTTTTTTCCATAAATAAAGGTGAAATATATTGACTCAAATTTATGACTATCATGAAGTACACTGTGTCACGAGAAAACAGTCTCTGAATGGCTTGGATAAATAAAAGCGTTCCAAAGCTTTTACCACCTAAAGTGACATATGTCAGATTTGCTAAATTAGGCCTGGTCAGAAAGGGGTCAAATGGCCCGGATGTGAAGTGGTTAATGAACCTGTTCAGGTCTAGAAAAAGGTAAAACTCATTGATTTTGGAAGCCGGACAAAAGGATAGACCCTTCTTCAGAAGGGAGATTAAAAATGCCTGAGATGTTAGATTTCGGGGTGGTGGTCTCGTTCATCCCTATATTCTTCTTTTTGTTTTTAGTTCTACCCCCCTGAGACCCTCTTCTATGTTTTTTCTTTTTACCGTTTTTCGCCCTAGAGGTTGGAAAAAATGTTTGATCCTCGTGATGTTGGGGCTCTCCAGAATGGGATATATGGCGGTAGGGGTGATTGTCGGGGATAGGGGTAAAAAAAAGAGAGAGTAGAGCATGCTCCTGCCAATGGATGGTATTCTGAAATAGTGGCACCTATATTGGGGTCTTCAGAGGTCAGACTATTTACAGACACGTTGTGTGTTCTGGGTCTTGGATTTAGGTGTAGTTTCTTTGTCTCTGTGACCCCTAATTTGTGGATTTTTAGGAGAATTTTGATTGTGTAGAGTCAATAGTGAGTCGGCTTCTGTGTGATTAGGGCAGGTTTTGTGTGTACTAATAGGACAGTGTCCATTTTATTTTTCCTGATGATTGCTCCCTAGACAAAATGAGCCATTAAAACTAATCAAAGGTATTTAGGAATATATTTATAATAAAGTAATATTTAAGTATTTTTATCATTCCTGGAGAACGCCTTAAAATGTTCTTCTATTGGTTTCTATACATATACTGCATCCTTGTACTTATGATATATCTACAATATGTATGTCTGTACAGTTATATGCAGAATTTTTGTCTAGACAGGACGCCCACCAGGAATATTTGTTTATCCCTGGTGGGTGTCTTGCACCATCAAGGCGAGTCATCTATCTCATTAATAATGTTTACTGGCACATAGAAGAACAAGGAGCTAAGAGATAAAAAGCAGGACAATGGTTAATTACTCAGAGAATAACACTGAAATGTTATTAATTACTTGTGTCACATGCTCATGATTCTGGAAATCCATCAATACGAAAATCAATGCTCTTTCTTATTAACTAATTTGTGAACTCTTGTTCTTTAAACTGATTTTCATTATGTAACAGGTTTGATACATTGTCCACAGAACATTTTTTCCCCAAAATCTAGTGGTGATTATTATATAAATACTAATGAATGGTAATATTATATAAAATGTCTCTTCTCATATAAACTATAAACTGGGTAAGGTACAGAGGTTTTTGTCTGGCAAATTCTCAGCATTTTTGCCAGATTGTGGTTGGATCTCTGCCGGACCCCTCTATAGTTAACAAGGCCGGTTGCATCCAGCAGAAAAATTGCTGCCCCAAATGTGTAACTGGTTCCCAATGACAGATTTCACTCACTTTTGAAGAGTAATTTATAATACAGAAATCTCTCTGATGTCTGTGACAAATATACGATACACTATGTAATTAAAGGGACACTACCATCATTCTTCATCACATATTAACAAGCTATATGAGAATATAATGCTAAAGTCTGAAAAGCGCAGTGGAATATAGCAGCGCTATTTAAATGCATAAAATAAATAAATATTATATTTATTTATGTTTACAAAAACAGGAGGATGGTTTTCTGGCTATAATTTTTTTGCAGTCACTCTACGTATTCAATTTCCTGTCCTGACTCTTTAACTTCCTCTTTGTTTGGACTTTTAGCATAGCAATTAGCCTCACTTGACTTTCTCAGTCAGACATTCACTCTGACCAGAGAGGGAAGGGGGATGTGTGACTGATAAGGGCAAAGCACTTTTGTGGGCATCTTCATCTAGGCCCTTCAAGAGACCAATAGAGCTCTCATATCTGATTCTACTACTCTACTATACTATCTTCCCCTTTCCTCTACTACAGGGCCCCACAAAAAAGTTGCCGGTCTCCAATATCTCCAAGTCAAACTCCCTGATAGTAAAGTTGTCTTAGTTGTCCATAGCAACCAATCAGAGCTCATCTTTCAGTTTCTAAAGGGCTGTGAAAAAATGAAAGCTGGGCTCTGATTGGTTGCTATGGACAACTTATGCAGATTTACTATTAGGCAGTTTAATTTGGAGATATTGGAGGGGAGCTAGTTTTTCGTGCGCCACCCTTCCCCTCACTTCAGCAGTAAACTAACAATGGGTTCCCTACCTATACAGTAATTTTTATCTCTTTGCACTGACTGCTACAGCAGTATTTTATATTTAATTTGCAATGGTATAGCACTGTCAAAATGACCAAAAAAAACTGCAAATATTCTTAAAAAATAGTTTTCGATGAATATTGAGTTTTAAAAGAAATACCTCATTCTGCTGGAAGTGTCCCTTTAACTCTAGATATCTAGATGCCACTAGACCATAAGTATAGACTGCCAGATTTCTAGTTATTCCAAAATACAGTTCTTAAAGGGAACCTGTCATATTTAACATGGGGTATGATCTACAGTCATCAAATTACAGAGCAGGGGGAGCTGACCAGATTGATATATAGTTGTGTGCAGGCTCGGACTGGCCCACAGGGGTACAGGGGAATCCCCCGGTGGGCCCCTGGGCATGGTGGGCCCCTAATCTCCCACCCCCTGCACAAGTTGAACATAACACATTAGATTTACTGCACTACATACATATATTCAATGTACAGCACCTCAACCAGCCGATGTTTATATAAAAAACTTGTTAAATTATTTATTATATTTGAATGTATCCGTATGGTGGGCCCCCAAAATGAATTTTACTGGTGGGCCCTAGGTACCTCAGTCCGACACTGGTTGTGTGGGAAAAGATTCAGCTTAACTAATAATTTATGGCCTGAAATCTCTGCTTCTTCTTTGCTTAAGGGTTTCTCTGGGAATTAAGAAAATTAAAATACTTAGAGGGGTTATCTGGGTTCAGAGCTGAACCTGGGCATATCCCCTTCTTCACCTAGGCAGCCCCTCTGAGATGAGCATCGGAGCATTTCACGCCCCAATGCTCTCCTTTTCCCTGTGCTGAACTGTGCAGGACAAGGGCCTTTTCTTTAGATCCGGTGGCTAGGGGCAGCACTAAAGCCCACCTATTGCATCAGCGCAAACAATGCTAGGTGGAAGCCTCCATCTAGCAGTGTCAAAATGTAAGCAAAAAAGCCCTTGCCCTGCGCAATGCAGCACAGGGCAAGGGAGAGCGTCAGAGCAAGAAATGCTCCGATGCTCATCTCAGAGGGGCTGCCTGTGTGAAGAAGGGGATATGTCCAGTTTCAGCTCTGAACCTGGACAACCCTTTTAAATATTACTTTATTATAAATATATTCCCAAACACTTTAATTAGTTAAAAATGGCTCATTTTGTCTGGGGAGCAATCATTTGGAGAAATAAAATGGCATCTATCCTATTAGTACACACAAAACCTGACCTAATCACACAGGAGGAACAGTTACTTCAGAGCAGTTAGCTAATAAGCTACCTCATCCTCTTCTCCTACTAGTCAGGGATTATGATCCTGAATACATCTGATAAGATTTTCAGTTAAATCTCTGTAGGAATGGAGTTCATGAAGAGACATGGAGTAGTACAGAGAGAACGGACAGGACAGACTGTGGTAATGTGGGGCTGTAGTAATGGAGACTGCATACAAGTGCTGCTGCTCATTAGCCACATACCCCACCTCTTCTCTGTACTCCTCATGGACTCCATTCCTTCAGAGATTTGGCTGAAGATCTTATTCAGGATCATAATCCCTGACCAGTAGGAGAGAAGGATGAGGCTGCTCTTTGGCTCAGTGTTGTGAGATAACTTGTCCTTTTGTGTGATTAGGACAGGTTTTGTGTGTACTAATAGGGCGGCGGCCATTTCATTTCTCCTAATGATTAGGACGGTAGCCATTTCATTTCTCCTAATGATTGCTCCCCAAATAAAACTAGCCATTCTAACTAATGAAACATATTTGGGAATGTATTTATACTAAAGTAATATTTAAGCATTTTCAGTAATTTTCTTTTATTGATTCCTGGAGAACCCCTTTAGTAGTCTAGTGAGTAGACCTATAAGTGACAGTCCACTATATGACCGTGCATACATATATAGCAGTCAATCACTTATAGGACTGCCCATTGGGCTCCTAAGCATAGAAAGGAAGGATTTCAAAAATACTAAATCTTTAACCACAAATATATATATATGCTCAGCTTTCCTGCTCTATAACTTGCTACCTACAGACAGGACTGCATGTACAACATGACAGATTCTCTTTAAAGGGGTTTTCCACCTATATTGATTTGTAAGCAAGTGTCCGCAGCCTGTCCCCTCAAATAGAAGATTCATACTTACCTTCTCCATGCCGCTTCAGTCCACCTCGCTGCCTCCGCTTTCTCCATCTTCTAGTCCCCACACTGTTTACATCTAGTGTTGATCACGAATATTCGAATTGTGAATTTTTATTGCGAATATAGGCACTTCGAGATTTTTTTTAATCAGTACACATGCTTCTAGCTTGAGGGCCAATGAGAAGGCTGCAGTATCTTTGACTTTAGGAGTAGTGTTGATTGCGAATTTTAGCAATGCAAATTTTTTATTGCCGAGTAAAAACATGATTCCTGCCTGCTTCTCACTTGTGGGCCAATGAGTCATTGGCCCACAAGCAACTTAAGCAGGGAGGAATCATGACTTTAGATGTGAAAAATGATGAGTATTCAAAAAAACAAATATATAGCACTATATCGAATATATTTGTTTTTCAAATATTCTAAAACAAGAATATATAGCAATATAGCGAATATTCGTAAAAAAAATGAATATATAGCAATTTAGCTAATATAGTGCTATATTCTTATTTTTTTTATGGAATTACAACTATTAGACAAAGATTATAACACTATATTAGCTAAATTGCTCTATATTAGTTTTTTTTCGAATATTCGCTATATTGCTATATATTCTTGTTTTAGAATATTATGAATATTCGAAAAACAAATATATTCGATATAGTGCTATATATTAGTTTTTTTGAATATTCGTAATTTTTTCCACCTAAAGTCATGATTCCTCCCTGCTTAAGTTGCTTGTGGGCCACTGACTCGTTGGCCCACAAGCAAGAAGCAGGGAGGAATCATGTTTTTACTAGGCAATTGGAAAATTTGCGATAAAAATTCTCATTACGGAAATTCTCATTCCGAAAATTTGCATTCCGAAAATTCGCATTTTTGCATATTACGTGATCACTACCTTGCCGATTTTTCGAGTAAAAAATTGTCGAATATAACAAATATTAAAATTTGCGAATATTCAACAAATATTCTACAAAATATTTGTGAAATATCGCAAATTCGAATATGACCCCTGCCACTTATTACTATTTACATCTGGCAGTGCATGGGCATGGTCACATGCACCGCTCCAGCCTGGTGAAAAGGCAAACTCTCTTAGTTTCCCAGTAACCAATCAGATTCCACCTTTCATTTTCCAAAGGAGCTCTGAAATATGGAAGGTGGAATTTGATTGGTCGCTATGGACAATTAAGCCAGTTTTCCTTTACACCAATTTTGATAAATCTCCCCTAATGCCTATCTTCAGCTGTCATGCTGGTTGTTGCTACATCACCACTGAAGCCTGTTATTAGCTGGCTCCAAAGTCATTGCCAATGGGGTTGTCTTCTGCTGGACGCAATGGCCATTATTGTGTAAGGGCAAGGACCTCTGGTAGTTTAGCAGGACAGTCCCACACTAAGATCCACACAATGCCCCCATAGCTAGATTACCTATACCAGAGCAAAGGAAGTAGAAAGTATAGAAGTAGAAGTTCTTAAGACTTTGATTCTATAACTTCAGTCACTGAAAACTCTCCAGAAACATTTTCATGTCCTATAAATGGTCTTTTTTATAACACATTTTGTAGCTTTTCTTTGAAGCACTCTATTCAAAGCCCTGTTTTTGAAGTACACGTCATTCCACTCTGTGGGGTCCAAATAAAACATCACTAATCACATACTTTCATAAAGTAATTGAAGCCCCAGATGTGAGAATATTGTGATTGGCGCCTCTGCAGTTTTATTCTCTAGCCATAACTTTATTGGAACTTTATTACATTTCAGGTTTTAAAAGAAATGAAAGCTTATAATATTCCCCCGGAAGCTACTAACTTCTCAACATTAGCTAAAGAATAGGCCATTATTTGTGTGACAATATTTCTTGAAATGTTGTTAAATGTTCAAATACATAGTGCCTGTTCCTGATCAAACAATGTTTGGAGCCAGCTCCCTAATTATCACAGCAGTTCTGCCACCTATTCAGTTTTGGTATTAATTAAACCTCCACATATGCTTCAGGATCTAACATAACTGCAGTAGGATTGAAATGATTTATTTGGCAGACTGTTCAGTTATTGGAACTTTGCTGGAAATAAAGTATTTCATGATTAAAATGTTAGAAGACCCCACTGAGTAGATCTGCTGTCCTTGGGTCAACCGTCTGCATTACTTCACTCATGCACTTCATTCTTTTAGTGATTTTGCAAGACTGTTCTTGATTTAATATCTCAAATTTCTGTGGTTTTCCTTGGTAGATGAAGTGAATTCTTCTAATTTTTTTCATTACGTAACTTGTCAGCTCTGACCTTCATTGATCTCTTCACAGTGTCCTTGCCGTTTTTATCTTCAATGTGTTTTTTTCTCATGGTGCAGGACCATTTTATGGGTACTTGTACAGATTGCATCCCTATGTAGCATCGGTGTTTCTTCTGTCGTTCCACTCATCCAGGTTTGCTGGCTCATTGCTCTTCTGTGTGATTTAGCTCTGCCTTAGGGCAATCATTTAAAGTGTGTCCAGCTCTGCGGTACAAGATGGGAGCAATGTCCTTATCCAACTCAGAGCCGCCATGGCATCCACACTCAACTTTCCTCATCAGATTTGTAGTAAAGAGAGGGGGATCCTAGAAAGTGCAGTTGAAAGAAAGCTAATCTAACCATGTAGTAACAATAATAATATGGCAATGAGCAATCACATTCATTAGATGTGGCATCCTATGTTTAGTACTTGGCAAAGTCTTGCCCTCCATGGAGTGGCAACATCAACAATCAATTTGCTATAGACCCCCAAACCGAGCTCTATCAAAAATCGGAGACAGGTGCAGTTTCTCTCCTCGCTGATCTACTGTCAACACACGGCAGGTAATACAAATAACAAGTCACTTCTATAAGATGATTCTCCAGTGGAAGAGTATTTGCTGTCATGACATACATTTTGTAATAGAATACATAATATTGTTGTGACAAGGCCTTTCTTGAGTGAAAACGCCAGATGAAGTTAAAACATTTAATTAAAAGGGAATTTATCACCTACATTGTTTTTACTAATAAAACCCAGAAATTGATAAATATTCATTATTTCTAATCTGTTTTTATTATCTGATTGTAGATGTTATCTTTTTTTATTATTATGTTTTCTGTCGACCATGATTATGGGGGCGGCCATCTTGCCTGAGCTGCTGTTAACAGCATTTAGAGAAATGCTTTACAGCAGTCACATGGACCCATAGGCACAATAGTCAAGAGATGTTCATTGACTTCTATGGGAGAGTTGTCTAGACATGCTCTGCAACCTATGCAAAGATCATTGTGCAGGGAAGGGGAGTAGATAAATTGATGATTGTCACTTATTGTGAATGGTGTGCTTCTGTGTTTTTATACATTGCTGATATCTTTCATTGCAATCCTGCCATTGTAATCCTGCCCCTGAAGATAATTAAATGACTGCAAAAAAGTAAGTGGGTGAGCAGATCATAACAGAATGCTGCAGTCATTCATAGGTCCCAGCAGTCATGTGTGCTTGAATAACTAAGGTCTATGATTGGCAGCAATCAACATGATGTCATCACTTCAGGTCCAGCAGAGACTGGAGTGATTGGGACCTCAACTGCGGCACTGGAGTGGTGGGACTTTTTTTTATTTTTACCATTTTATGACAATTTGAAGTGAAAGTGAAGTCCCTTTTTCAATACCACACCTGTTCAAATGTTTCTCAGGTCTATGTTCTTCCTGCTCCAGTGATGATCTGGTGACATAGACATATGACCACTGCAGCCAATCAATGGCTACAGTAATGATCTCAGTGGCGATGTCATATCACTGATACACCCAGTGATTGGCCTGAGAAGTGATATTGGTGTAGGACTTGTGTAGGACCTAGGAAGCGATAAAACAAGGTCAGCAGGAGATCAGTTAGATGGACATTACTTCCAGGGTCAGATTGGCCAACATTACCATGGTATCCTTCGGTCGGCTCAGACTCTGATACCATGGGCCCCAATTATTCAAGAGAAAAACCTGCCTTTGGAGATAATCAGTTGCCACTAGGGTCTATTTAATTAAAAAAGTATTAAAATGTATCGATGATTTTATATATTTTTTTATTTAGGAAGTAGACAACCCCGTCAAGCAGCTCATTGAAAATTAAGTTAAGTTGTTTGAGTTTTAGTGTTTGAAAACCAGATTGGATTATTCTTGATACTTGTGGGAAGCCTCACCATGGAGGGATCTTTCCTCTGCTAGTTGGAGATTAGGAATGAAAATGAAAAGATGTTTGTGTAATTCTTCCTCTTTAATTGTATGACTGTTTACAAACCATTCTCATTCTTCACTGTCAGGAATAGATGATGCACAATTAACTTCAGCTTTATGAGTAACAGACGCATATAGCATTGTAATTTTGTTATTTCCTTTGCCTCAGTGTCTGTTCACTATTTGTTTTTTCCTCATAATCTTTTGTTTATAATTCTGTTCTCGGTCTCATTAGCATATTACTTTAATATTTACTAATTACTGTCTTCTCGGGGGCCCCTGTGTCACCCTTGCGTCCTCCTCAATCAATTGCTGTACTAAGTTTGGTTATTAAGTAACTTACTTTTCTGGATACAATGAAGTAGGTTATTTCAGGTCTATGCAAGTTGTGCGATTGTTTTGTCAGAAGAAATAAGGTTCTGTTGCTTTGATTTTACCATTGTTATTGAAAAAGGTTTCCGGTAACAGCCCCGGGAATTGCAATGGGACTTATGGTGGCCAGTGTCATCAAATGGAATTATATAGACTCCAATCTATCACAGAAGATAGTTGGTGCTTCAATTTGTTAGAAACTAGTGTGACACTAATGTGACCATAGCTGTGGGCTAGATTCAGTCTGCAATAAGGCCACATGTCTAGCATCTTTATTACATCTGCAATATCTGAACATCACACAGGTCCACTGAGATCAACTAAGATCACCCTAGGGTGATTTAAGTATGGTATAGTAGAACAGTGGGGTTTTGGGTTTTGTGGAGGTAAATGGAGCTCAAAACAGTCCATATTATGGCCATCTGAATACACTCATTTTGTTTTCTCATATACTATCAATAAATACAAATGTTAGAGATACACACAATAGTCTACATTGGATACACAGTGACATTCATGGCGTATACCATTAATTGAAGGCATCGTTGAGACAGTATGCCAGGTCATCAAGACTTCAGGTTGTCCCACCCAATATGTTAGATGTTGTGAAATCAAGCTTTGTGTATCTCTTAAGTCATCAAGCCGTGGAAGCATTTCGCTAATTTGTCAAAGCCATTGACTGAGGGGCTACTTCATAAACAGGTTTAGTGCTATTAGTGTACTAGACCATTGAGGTCACTTCATAGATGAATCATAAATGATATGGGCTTTTCAAAAACAGACCCTTAGGTTTAACCATTAACACCTGTCAGAGGAGGTTAAGATGGTTTGTTCATTGCAAAAGTTCAATTAGGTCCTGGACTCCTTTCTTGAAGTAGTGTTTATAGATTTGTGGAGATGGCATATTGCTCTCTATTTATTCTGATTGACAAATTTGATGTCTAGAAGAAATTTTCCCCTCTGGTAATTGGCGTCCACCTCATAGGGTGTTTTGCCTTTCTCTGGATTAACACAACAGAATTATAGTCTGGAATTCATGGACCTGTGTCTTTTTTCAAACGTATAAACTATGTAACTAAAGGTCCACATAAACATTAGTGTATCGTTTGCCAAACCTACCAAAAATGGGGTGGATTCAGGTGACAATCTTATGTGTATAAGGAGCTCAAAACTCTCTCCTGACAAATAATATTGAGAGAGATAAGGATTTCTTTGCCCAAATCTTTTGCTCTTCCAGGAGATAAGCTGCTGCCAGATATGCCTGGCAGTGGCCTTGTCCTCTCTCCCCTTTGACAACACATATGCGTTCAGCCAAGCATGTATGTTTATGTAGGAGAGGTTTGAGAGAGATGGCTGACGGTCGAAAAATCATTCAGCCAACAACATTTTAATGTGTTTGGCCAGCTTTATTAACATTCATGATCCAAGAGGACATCTTATATTATTATAAGGTTCCATCATGGTTACCAGTGGCATTGTCCAGTTATAGTGTCACCAAAAAGCAGGTAGGAGAGGACTTGGGAAGATCCTTGTTGAGGAACAATAGGGTTATAAACCAGTTGTGAAAAACATTTCTATTGTCATCTTGAAGATAACATGGTCAAACAGTTTGAACTTTTAGCCTTTGCTTTGAACTCAATAAGTCAGTCTGTTACACATTTCTGGATTGTAATGCACCACATTCTCCCCATTCAGCTTGACAGATGTATCACTCTGTGACAGATTTAGTGCCAAATAACATTACAAGGGTTGTTCAAGAATAGGGGCCCTGCCGTTTTGGCAGGTTTTGTAAAGGAAAGATTACTGCTTTTTGAGCTTCCTAACGCTGGCTCCCCACTCCTTCTTCGCCACTGGGCTCCTATGATGTCAACATCCTGTTTGACATGGCTGCAGCCAATCACTGGCTGCTGCAGAGGTCGGATTCCCTTGCATCATGTGACCATTTGTAGTGCCATTAGGGGAGTTCGTCACCACCGTGGCTAGTGATTGGCTACAGCGATGTCAAACCAGATCGACACTGAGGGAGCCCAGTGGAGCAACGCAGACCAGGATCAGAAAGGGCAGGGAGCTGGTACCAGGAAGCAGGTAAGTAATCATTTCTTTACAGGTCTGATGTGGGTTTGCAAAAAGAAGAATTTCACAACCCCATTAAGTTAACATTATGTGCTCTTTCCATATTTCCAACTCTTTTTTAAATCTTCTCTTTTTCCGCTGATCTACCAGATGTTAAATTCTTCTGCTGAGAAACAGATACATGTTCTGCAATAGTCTCCTTGAGAAATGGTCATAGAAATAGTTCCTTGAGCGTTAATTTGTAGGCCCATACAGTGCCACCTAACAGCTGATCAATGAAGTCTACAATCTACTTACTGTTTGTTTTTTCCAAAGTTATTAAAAGGGTAATTCAGCTAAAAGCATCTATCACCTATCCAATGTTTTGGCTGTTCTTGTCAGTACCATAGAATTTGAATTTGGTGACAGGACACATGTTTGACTGCCATTCTTTTCAGACTCCTCCTGGCCACAGTCGTGTAGCTGGGGGATGAGCAGGGGCGTAGCTATTGGGGGTGCAGAGGTGGCAGTCGCTACCAGGCCCAGGAGCCTGAGGGGGCCCAAAGACCCTTGTGCCTCATAAGAACACACTGGTATTATAGAAAGTGCATGCTGGCAGGGCTATAGATTTTGCACTGGGGCCCAGAATGTTCAAGTTACATTTCTGGATGGACGGAAGGGCTTAGGTCAAGAATTTGGAATGGGGAAGGGGTGTCGTTAAAATTTTTGCCTCATCCAAAAAAAAAAAGCTATGTGCTTCCTTGCCCCTTGCCAAAAAGGGAAGGGGACCCAAAGTGAACTGTTGCACCAGGGCCCATGAGCCTTTAGCTACACTCCCGGGGATGAGAGAATGAGGGAGCGAGTGATTGGACCACCACACTGATTCTAGAGATTGTGGAGGTGCCAGTGGTCAAACTCCAATGATCTAACATTTATCAGCTATCCATCATCAATGACAACTCATAGCCCGTTCTCCTAGCTATAGGATCAGACCATATGATAATTACATCTCTAATATATTATTGATTTATTAAAATGTAACATTCCAAATAATACCAAAAGCCATCAGTCTTCTCGGCTGGCATGGGACACTGCTCATACATATTGACTGTGAGTGATCATCTTGGCATCATTTATCGCTCTGAAGCATATAATGCCTATGAGTACGTCAATAAATACATTTACTAAGAAACTTTTTATCCTTTATCTACCAAGTAAGTTGTCCTCAGCATAAAATGAGCCATGCTGGAGATGTTTTTACTAGCACAATTTGATGTGAAGGCAACTTAAAGAGGACCAGTTACCTTTTCTGACCCATTTGTTTTAGTAACTACTTTCATTCCCTATGTAATAATATTTGGGGAGCATCTATTCTTATTCTGTGTTGTGCTATTCCTTTTTTTTTATTCCTTCTAGAAGTTATACATGAATTGCTAGAAGTTTGCAATGATGGTTCAGATGGGTGTTACCAGTAGCAGGTGCATCTGACTGTTTCCATTCCCCCAACTGGTAAAACCCAGGTCGACCTTTATTGCAGTCTGCTCGCAATTAATTCCTAACCTTCTAGTAGTAATAATAATGCACTGACAGTATAATATAAGAATAGAAGAATAGATTTGTTTTTACATGGAGAATGCAAGTAGATACTAAAACAGGCACGCCAGGAGAGGTGATAGGTCTTCTTTAAAGGAACACCCAAGAAAAAAAACTGATGCACTGTGTTATACCTGGTTCAGGGCCCAAGGGGGATTATCGTTTTGGTGTTCCTTGAGTCCCTGTATTACCGCCCTCTCCTGCCATGAATAGGAATAACACGGTGTATATGTTTTGGTTGAAGGATTCCTTTAACAAATTCCATTTTCAAAAATAACAGTTCTATATGTCAGACTCAGTCTATATAGCTATACTATCCACTAAGACTTTCAGCTGCAATAAAGAGGAGGCCGTAAAATAGGAATATGTGGTCAGACTGTCATTATGGCTTACTTGCAGTGAGATAAACAGACACCGCATCGGTAAAAATCATCCACCCATCAAGCCCTGAATCTTGTATATTTTACTTGAGATGTTCAAGGATGCATACCAATTGCTATTACATCTTTGAGATAGCATAAGTCATTTTTTATCTTTACCAGTATTTAATTGTCTTCTCCTGCCAACACAAGCTGTTATGCTGCAAACAAACACAGCAATTCACCTCCGCATAGAGTTTAAGGACTTGAGAAATCAAGAAGGTTTTAGGAAAAGAAAAATATGGCAATTATGGAACAGACATAAAACATACGCTCCACCTCTGCAAAGAAATGTAGAAGAAAGGACATATTTCTTCACTAAACCACGTCTCAATCAGCGTACTGTGCTGGATGGGAACTCACTTCCTGCAGCGCTGTATGATGGTCGGGAAGGGGTACGTGTAGAGTGGACACAATCAGCGGCAGGGGCCTGGCTTCCAGTAACAGGTTGCTGTATCCAATGGCATCCCTGATGCTGGTGAATTAATCCCTTTGATGCCACCGTCAATGATGACGGTCGCATCTAAGTGGTTTGGCGAGGGAGCTCCCTCTCTCGACCAATCGGCTCTTCACAATGCGGGTGCCGATTGTAGCTAAAGCAGCCCATGGCCTTACAAAAGCTCTGGGGCATGGCAGCTGCAGAGGCCTATGAGGCCCAGGCCCTAGGTTGGGTCTCATAGGCAACCTGTCAATGTATATCTGTAAAGAATAATTCAAGGCAACTGGACGTACTGTAGATTTCTTGAAAACGTTTCACTCGTTCTTCCAACGAGCTTTCTCAATTCTGAGTGATTGTACAAAAATTCTGGGAATAAATAAGTAAATGAATCCACATCTGGTAATTATCAGTTACATATTTATTCCCAGAATTTTTGTACAATCACTCAGAATTGAGAAAGCTCGTTGGAAGAACGAGTGAAACGTTTTCAAGAAATCTACAGTAAGTCCAGTTGCCTTGATTTATTCTTTACAGATATACCATGACCTGGATAAATGAGAACCTTCACAGACAACCTGTCAATGTAATACTATGTATTGTAATGCATTGTAAATGGGATCAGATCCCCAAAATTTAAAATTCCCCTAGTGAGGCAAAAATAATAATAAAAAAAGTGAAAAAAAAGTGTTTCTGAAAATAAAAAAATAAAATTACTCTTTTCTCTTGTCAACGAATTTTCTATTGAATAATAAAAAAAAAAGAATAGACATATTAGGTATTGACGCATCTGTAATGACTGACTCTATAAAAAATATCACATGATCTACTTCATCAGGTAAACACTAAAAAAATGTTGCCAGAACAGCCAATTTTTGGTCACCTCACCAAACAAAAATATTGAGCAACAAAAAAGTTGAATGTCCCCCAAAATGGTACCAATAAAAATCCCACCTCTCCTCATCCCTCAAAAGCAAGTCCTTATACAAGACCATTGCCAGAAAATGTTTGATAAAATATGTTGATGCAAAAAACATGATTTTTTTTGTAATGTAAAAAAAAAAAACTATATCAATTCTATAATCATACTGATCAGCAGAGTAAAGATATATAACATGTCATGTTTCACACACCATGTACGCCGCAATAGCAAAACCCAAAATGCAATGGCAGAGAATCTGCTCTTTCTTTATCCTGCTTTCCAAAAAGTAGTGTATACCCCAAAATAGAAGCAATGATAATGGCAACTCATTCCACAAAAAATAAGCCCCCACACAGCTCCAATGATAGAAAAATAAAAGACGTATGGTCAGAAAGTAGCTGTTTTAATACACCAGTCGCTGTTCCACAGCAACATGGTGCCTGTAAACCAACCCATTAAAACCTGAACTGCACATTTATGGGATTTCTGTACCCAGTAGAACCCGCTTATAAATTAATGTATCATTTTAATCAGCAAGAGCAATCCTAGCAGACAGCAAATTTAGTTTAAGGGCTCATGCACACAACTGCGCTGTGTTTTGCAGTCCACAAATTGCGGAACGAGTCATCCATAATAGAGATGCCTAATCTTGTTTTATTTCTTTTGCGGCCCCACGGAATGGAGCAATGGATGCGGACAGCACACAGAGTACTGGCTCGGATGCAGAACCAAACAACATTTGTGTGCATGAGCCCCTAATAGGGTTGATAATGGCTGCTCTTAAAATGATCTCTGCCAAATTCACCACCATCTGCTCTCAATGACTTGTTGAATATTAAGAAAAGATGCTGACAACCAAAATGTATTTATACATCCAGGATAGAGTATACCCTCCTGCCACCAATGAGATCCCACTGATAAAGGTCTAATTCAGACTGAAAAGTTCGGGGAATACAATGTGGCTAATATTTTTGTTCTATTCCTGGATATAAATAATACTGTATGGAATAATAAGTGATGTAAACAGTTCTTTGGTGATTAAAAAGAATTTCATGCAGTACAGACCAAAAGTTTGGACACACCTTCTCATTCAAAGAGTTTTCTTTATTTTCATGACTATGAAAATTGTAGATTCACACTGAAGGCATCAAAACTATGAATTAACATATGTGGAATTATATACATAACAAAAAAGTGTGATGAACTGAAAACAACTGAAAATATGTCATATTCTAGGTTCTTCAAAGTAGCCACCTTTTGTTTTGATTACTGCTTTGCATACTCTTGGCATTCTCTTGATGAGGTTCAAGAGGTAGTCACCTGAAATGGTTTTTACTTCACAGGTGTGCCCTGTCAGGTTTAATAAGTGGGATTTCTTTGTGCGACGCAGAAAAGATGAACGGATGGAATCTACATGCCTGGTTCCCACCGTGAAGCATGGAGGAGGAGGTGTGATGGTCTAGGGGGTGCTTTGCTGGTGACACTGTTAGGGATTTATTCAAAATTGAAGGCATACTGAACCAGCATGCAGCGGCATGCTATTCCATCTGGTTTGCGTTTAGCTGGACCATCATTTATTTTTCAACAGGACAATGACCCCAAACACACCTCCAGGCTGTGTAAGGGCTATTTGACCATGAAGGAGAGTGGTGGGGTGCTCGCCAGATGACCTGGCCTCCACAGTCACCGGACCTGAACCCAATCGAGATGGTTTGGGGTGAGCTGGGCCGCAGAGTGAAGGCAAAAGGGCCAACAAGTGCTAAGCATCTCTGGGAACTCCTTCAAGACTGTTGGAAGACCATTTCAGGTGACTACCTCTTGAAGCTCATCAAGAGAATGCCAAGAGTGTGCAAAGGAGTAATCAAAGCAAAAGGTGGCTACGTTGAAGAACCTAGAATATGACATATTTTCAGTTGTTTCACACTTTTTTGTTATGTATATAATTCCACATGTGTTAATTCATAGTTTTGATGCCTTCAGTGTGAATATACAATTTTCATAGTCATGAAAATAAAGAAAACTCTTTGAATGAGAAGGTGTGTCCAAACTTTTGGTCTGTACTGTATATCTTGACTGGAGTGCTGTGCATATTCCTACAACCAAAATGTAGTGGGCGGCTAGATCCATTTGTCTACCAAGCTACTTAGATCTTGGCGTTGTCAATTTGTACTGAGGGTGGTGTTTGTGCCTCCAACTATTGGCTGAAAAACAGCTGCCATATGGTCACTTATGGTCCAGGGTTAAGCTGCAACGGAACTGATAAATTGACCCAGTTTGGCTAATGTGTGTATGCAAATTTGTTACTGGTTTTAAGACTTTAGACTACTGGAATATGTTTTGAATATTTTTAATAGCTTAACTGATCGATAAAAACAAGAAAAAGGGTTGTAAATGAGAATGGTTGTGAACTGATAGATAATATGATTTTTAATTATTTATTATATAGCAATAAGTAACTGTTAGAAAGCAAAAAAAAAATTACATTAGATTCAAGTTAGGTTACTCATATCGAGCGTTGTAATAGGGCTTCATTTGAGAACTGTAAACTTTGCTTTTCCTTTTTGCTGTAATACCATTTTACCAATAAATATACAACATCGAAATTCAACCTAAATATTTTTTTAAAAACTCTGATTCGGAAGATTCATTTGGATCAGACCTCCAATCTTCATCAGACTCCCAATCCTCATAAGACCAGGGAGCTATGAGTAAAGCCAGCACCCGTTATATACACTGCTCCTAATTCTACTTTACATAATGGAAGCACTCATTAGTATTCCCATTATAGCACACACTGACATTTTACCCCACTTTTGGGGGAGTAAAGTATGTCTTATACTGTGGGAAATACAGTAATTCATTATAAGTTATTGAGAAAATCAACCTGTTTGGTGGTGTGATTGGTGTGTAACATAGGGCAAAACCCAAAAATAGTTATGTGTTTTGCCTGGTGTTGAGTGTCTCTTTCTCCTCTGATACCTTGTATTCAGCATTACATTATCTCTGGTCTCCTTTTACCCAAGTTGCCTTTGACCTATGTTCTTTCTGTAATCTCCAGCAACTTGAAGTAATGGTTCCAGGTTCTGGTAGCAATCCTGGTCTAAGTAAAACTAAATCTAGATCTTTATGCAAAAGTCATATTACCTACTACCTACACAGGCCACTTTCAAATTATCTAGAAATTGATGGTAAAATAACTCACATTTTATTAATAGATTTGCTTGAAATTGAAACCAATTCAAAAGTGACAACCAATATGGCTGCAGCCAGATCCGTCTGACAAATGCCATCAGTTTGCGTCCGGATTGCCGGACCCGGCAGGCAGTTCCGTAGACGGAACTGCCTGCCGGAATCCTCTGCCGCAAGTGTGAAAGTACCCTAACACATGGACAGTTATATATTATGGTTCCTCATACGCCATACGGAGGGTGGATATGCACATAGATGGGTGTTGGCTAAACCCACCGATTTCTGCAAGACTGGTTGTCCTTTCAAGGTGTCTTGTGGTATCCTGACTGTCCTCTGACTTTCAACATGCACAAACAATCCTTTATTTCTCAAGGTAGAGGTGTCGGGCAGCGCCTTGATGGAGTTGGTCAATTTAGACTGACATTTCTAAAAAAAAATACCATGAACAGCCATGTAAGATGTTGGTGGCCACGTGACTTGTTCACATGACTGCTTCCTCGTGTTGTTTCTGGCTTCCAATATTGAAGGCGGTGAAAGGCAAGTGGATGCATTCAGCTCTTAATAAGCTCCTACTGCTGATTCATTAGCTTTATTCTCATCATTGCTATCTGTGACAGATGGAGAAGTAATTTTCCAAATCTTTAATATTTTTGGTTAGATCTCAGAGATCTGCATAACTGAACTCAAAGGATGAAAGCAGTCCCAGCAGGGTGTGAAGGACATAGAGACAGATCTATGTTGTTCCATGCTGTGAATCGTGATTTCACAAATAATTTATTTAATAAGATTACCTGCTGACGCCTTGTCTTACATCTGAGGCTCTGTCCCAAAATAATTAACTTTACTTAGTGGAATGTAAGTGCTGATTAGGAATATTACATCTTATCATTAATGTCTATTATACATGCATTTCATTATATTTCTGCTGTAAATCAGTATCGGTTTTGTATCTAGTAACCCTCCAGAGGCATGGACAGTTGCTATTCAAAAATGTATAGAGGAGCACTGGATGGCCCTGCTCAACGCCAAGATATTCGTCAAGATAAAGAAAGGGAAAAGGGTGGTAGGAGTATAGCCTCTTACGGACTAATGCTGGTGCTCTAGCTCACGGGCACAGTTCACGGAGAAACCCCAACATGAAGACTACTGATGGCACTCACCATAGTTGCCCAAATAGTCT
Organism: Bufo gargarizans; assembly: GCF_014858855.1. NCBI lineage: Eukaryota > Metazoa > Chordata > Amphibia > Anura > Bufonidae > Bufo > Bufo gargarizans. The sequence goes on along the minus strand of NC_058085.1, from coordinate 85,523,477 downwards.
TTATTTTCTTCCAAAAAATTTACAATGGCAGCAGGAGTGCAGAGCGCCACATGGGCAACATGCCGCCTCTAGTGCCTGTGTGGTGCAGTGCACCCCTGCTGCCATTGCAAATCTTTTGGAAGAAAATAAAGACTATTTGGACAACTATGGTGAGTGCCATCAGTATTTCTTCATGTTGGAGGGACAGTGTATATGTTATGTAAGACCATATTTTACCTATTAGGTGGTCCTATGGTTCAGAGCTTAGCTTTCCTTCCTAGCTGTACATGGACTTTATAGTTTGATTTTAATCCCATAATCATGTGGACTCTCTTTAGAGAGTAAGTGTCTTTAATTATTTTTTATAAACAGGTGAATATAGGAAACATATCTTATACGAGAAAGATGCTTCTTTCTCATCTTATCAGGGTCCTCTCCTGCTGCCCATACCCTTCTCTTCACAAACTCTTATTTCACTTTTCAAATCTTGTTTTAGTGAAGACAGGCTGCCTGCTCACTGAAGGATCATATTACACAGAAGTCTATGGATAGGGGAGGCTGTTGGGCATAGGCAGAGGAATATAAACTGACAGAAACATTGGTGCTGCTTTGTAAGTGATTTACTGTCTTATTTAAATGTTATAATCAGATCAATATCAAGAAGCAAAGAAATCAACGGCACTCACCACTTGCACGATATCATCATTCTATTGGTTTATTGCAAATAGCAAAATATGCACAACAGAATTGCAGGGCTGGGGCGGACAACCTTCACTTAGAACAAAAGCCGCCTAAGCGGTGTACGGCAGCGACGGCCGTTTCGCACGATTGTGCTTCTTCCGGCTACCTTAAATGTTATGTACACCTTTGGGGCAATTTTTTTTTATTATTGAATTATACTTTTTTTTAGCTAAAAATCATTTTTAAAAATTGGTCTTGGCCTTGAGATTCTCTAGTAGCAAGATCTGTGTGTTTACTGTGTTTTTACTGTGTTCCGTCAGGCAGCTCAGCTGCCGGCTCCTTATCTCTGATCTGTGACCTCCTAAACTCAATTCTAATCTTACTGATAAGAATGTGGCTTAAATAAGTGTATTTGAGCTATTAGTTATTTAGAGATAAGGGTTATTAGATGACAATTCTCACAGCTAGATGGAAGTTAACCCTTTATGTCAAACCTGCTGAATATTTTTTTTTAACTAAAGACCAATTGAAAAGATGACTTTAAGCCCAAAATGAATAAAATGCAATCATAAAAAATTGCCTCCAAAGGTGTACATACATAGCCTGAACTGCCCAACACTGCTGTGTAATGTCCTCCGTTACTGCTCTTGTTTCTGAGGATGTGCTACAGAGATTTATGGAGCTGGAGACCCCGTTTCTCCATTTTCTGTGTATAGACAGACATGACACCAGATTATGCCAGATACAAATCATATTGTGCCCAGAAATGTGTTATTCCCCATGTACAGCAACATAACAGTTTACTTTGAAAAATTACCTGAAATTACACCCATTAATGTGCAGAAAATCGACTTTGTTCTTCCTGCCGTCTGCAAATGATCTTTTTCAAGTCAAGGAGCCAGTGCTTTCCACCTAGAATTCTCATAAACATATAGCCAGAATAAGGAGGTGATGCTTAGGAGACGGGCTGAGTAGAAAGAAGTCTATGGGCTCGTCTCAATTCCATCCTCTGCAGTAAGAAGGGAGTGTTTGATATGCAAGCGCTTCTCTCTTCTCCTTCAATCGGTGCAGGTCTTAGTGATCAGACCCCCACCAATCAAAACTTTTGATATTACGTATCAAAAGTTTTACAAAATCTCAGTGACCCTTTAAAAATATTTTAGGGTTTAAGGGTCTACACATTTATTAAACTGCCAATTTTGGGCATTTTATTCTGAATTTCTCTACATGTCGAAAGTCAATATTCAATGAGGGTAAAGCCTGGCTACTAATTGGCCTGGAGCAGACAATACCTCCGTAAGAATGTGCACATCTTGTTCGGTACCAAGATTCATGCAGAACAAAATCTCATGTTGCTTGTGAGAAACTCCATCTCATACCTTCAGGTAAATTGTCTGACAAACCTCCAGGGATGGTGAAAACCACAGAAATATGATGAGCCTGCATTTCATTTGGATGAAAGACGGTGTACCACAAGAACTTCTATAAAGACGTGCTAAAAGTCTTATATAAGATATCAACTTGTGAGGTGAATGATTTCTCAATATGCCCTGGAAACTATGATAAATCTTTCATATCACCAAAACTTTTAATTTGAGTCAAGAAGCAGCAATATTCCATTGTTATAGGTGTTGTTCTTATCTATTTCTCATGAATTGTACTAGTTACAATAGAAATGTTCGCCTATAATGTGACTCATTCTCGCAATGCCTTGTCTATGCTTATCACATAGCTAATAATTAAATCTACCGAAAGCTTTGGGTGCTGGTATGGTGTGATGTGGTGCTAAAAATACGGCCACTGAGTACTGGGTAGCTAAAATTGATGTAAATGATGATTAATATCGCAATGAACATGCGGTGGTTACGCAGGTTGCTATTGCTAAAACAGTACAAAAAACAAATGCTTAAATGGGCTACAGATATTGATGACCTATGCTCAGGATAGGTCATTATTTTCCAGTCATGAGGGTCTGACACCCACACTGATCAGCTGTTTTGGTCAGCCACAGTGATGGAAACTAACAATGCACAAAGCGGAGGCTGAAGCCTCCGTAGTCCACTGTTTAGTTTCCAGTGCAGGCATACTGAAGCTCACCCCGTAGTCACTTGAATGGGCGCTGAGCTGCAGTATCCCAACTTGGCCACTACAGGTCTGCCTCCAGCAATGTATGCTGTGTAGTTTCTGGCTTTTCGCCAACCTGAAACTGCTAATCGGTGGGAGTGATGGGTGTTAGAACCTCATTGATCTGATAATGATGACCTATCTTCAGGACTCTGAGGTGTCTTCTGATATTCTTTATCGCACTTGGTACATTGTTTGATTTAATACAGAGTCAGACCTACGTAATCTGCCACCCACCATCGATTGACTGATATACAACGTGTCCGTTCCGTCAGATTTCAGTTAAGTTTGACGGGAGAAGAAGTCCTGTCTATTGTACTTTTATTTCCACCAAAAATAATGGAAACCCAACTGAAAGGAGCATTCTGGGTCTTTTTAGCATTGAAGTCAATGAATGATGGTATGAAATTTAGTTTGTGCCCGTTATTCAATTCATTTAAACCATTTTGTCTGACAGAATAGAATAATGGAAAAGTCAACACATAGGGCTATGGTCTCATCTGCACTGAAGGCTCCTTTAGGGGCCTCTGTCACAAATTTTGTTAAAAATGCCAAATAAAATAGTACAGCATGCTGAGTTATTTTGTCTCGTAAAATGCCAGGTTTTGAAAAGGAAAACTTTTGAATCACCTTATAGTGAATTAGTGCCATTGATGGCTCCAGCTCCTCCATTGAGGTTCTGGTGTGAACCCAGCCTTCCCCACTATGCAGATAAACCCAGATGGAGCACTACATGCCATTCAGTGGTTGGCACAGGAGAAGTAGTGCCCTACAAAAGGCTACCGCAGAAGGAAATAAGTAGAGTTTCTGTAGGACTGCATATCTCTGCATGATTTATGCATGTTATTTATATAGCACCAACTTTTCTCCATAGGGCAGGACATAGATTGTCATCACTCCCATCAGTACTATCTGTCCCCATTGACCCACAATCTCCAAAGTATCCTATCAGTATATTTTTGGAATTAGGGAGGAAACCAGAGTACTTAGAAACATGAGGAGAACATGCAATTTTCAGTGTAGATGTTGCCCTTGGTTGAGTTCAAACTCAAGACACAATGACAACCACTGAGCTTCTAATGAATATCGGATTCTGACATCCAATATAATGTTTATGCACATATTATTGACAGACATGCCTATGCAAATTTCCCATTGACAAGTGCTATTACTCTGTTAAAGGGATGGTTCAGAATTAGAAATATATTGCTGACTTCTTCCAAAAACAGCTCCACACTTGCCCATGGGTTGTGTGTAGCATTACAGCTCTGCTCAATTGAAGTAAAGGAGATTGCTATACCACACATGACTTGTGGACACAGGGTCGGCACTGTTACTAGAAGAGCAGCCATGTTTTTAATCATGGAGAACTCCTTTAAATACACCTAGTTGAGTCAATTAAACTGATCTTGTCTATATACATTTTTTACTTAATTATCTGCTTCTTGCTTAAAGGGGTTGTCCCATGAAAAATATTCTAAAGTTTTCATACCAGCAGCTGGATCTGAATACTTTTGTAATTAAAAACGTAGCTTAGCCACTGAGTTTTTCAATTAAATGTATCTGTATAGCGCCACCTGCTGTATGTTTTTTATTTTTTGTGTCCTTTTTATTATATAAGACTCCTTTAGGCCCTTCCCCAAAAAAATGTATTCACTACCCACAGGAATACCAATCATGAAACTGGGGGTCTCGTGTTTCCCTCTTTGAATAGCACATTCGTCACACACACGTCCACTGGCAACTCTATTGGACTACTGAAGATAGTTGAGCATTTTACTTGGATATCTTAGGCAGCCCCATAGTGTTAGATAGAGTGGAAGAAGACTGAGATGACATGGGACCACCACTATTGTGATAAGTGGGCGTCTGATCCCTGGGGATCATGAATAAGGGGATAAATGTGTTTCATAGAAAATCCTCTTAATCCATTATTCAGAACAAATTCTCAGATACTGCTGTTCTTGCAGTGAGATGATGAGATCTCATCTTCCCCCCTCCTTTTCTCAGTAATATACTCCTTCTATTTATTACTTTGCTGTTTATCTCATCTATTTTCCTCATAATTCTGTGCAGTTTATGAACTCTCTGCCTTTTCTTCAGGTCACTTCCTTTCTCTGCTGAACTTGCAAAAATGTCCTCCCGGCCTAATTTTTCTACTTTATCTCTATTTAACTGGACTTTTAAGCTATAATCCTTCACACTAAATATTGTTCTCCTCAACTTCATTACATATATCTCAGAAATGATTACCGCCTAAGCCCCATCAACTTGGGTGTGTAGACGCTGATAGGAACTGTTCCATCATCATGTAGATTAAATGCAATTTGGTTTTGTATTTTAAAGCGACCCTCCAGTTCAGGAGAAGAAAAAAAAACATATTTACTGGGAAGCAAACTTACACGGTGATCTCCCTTTCCTCTTCTTCGATGCAGATCCTCTATTTCTCAGGCCACTATTCTACTATTCAAGATGTCCGTACCACTTCACATTGTACATCGTTAGCCCAAGACCTTTCCTACCTGTCCAGTCCTGCTCCTGGATTGGCCAGCTTCTGCTCATGTGAGTAGTGTTGGCCAATCCAAAGGGAGCAGGAGGTGTGTTGGGCTACCAAATGCACATTATGCATCATATAGTCTGAGAAGTGATGTGGCCATTTTGGATGGCAGAAGAGGAGCTTGGGTATTGGTATATAAAAGATTAAAGTGGTTAAGGCTACTTTCACACTAGCGTTCGGCTGTCCGCTCGTGAGCTCCGTTTGAAGGGGCTCACGAGCGGACCCGAACGCTTCCGTCCAGCCCTGATGCAGTCTGAATGGATGCGGATCCGCTCAGACTGCATCAGTCTGGCGGCGTTCAGCCTCCGCTCCGCTCGCCTCCGCACGGACAGGCGGACAGCTGAACGCTGCTTGCAGCGTTCGGGTGTCCGTCTGGCCGTGCGGAGGCGTGCGGATCCGTCCAGACTTACAATATAAGTCAATGGGGACGGATCCGCTTGAAGATGTCACCATATGGCTCAATCTTCAAGCGGATCCGTCCCCCATTGACTTTACATTGAAAGTCTGAACGGATCCGCTCAGGCTGCTTTCACACTTAGAAAATTTTCTAAGTTATTAATGCAGATGGATCCGTACTGAACGGAGCCTCCGTCTGCATTAATATGATCGGATCCGTTCAGAACGGATCCGATCGAACGCTAGTGTGAAAGTAGCCTAACTCATTAAAGTCATAGACAGCATATTCCTAGATTATGGCTTTAATGTTCGATTGGTGAACTTCTGACAGCTGTAACCAATGTCTCTATAATGAGTCGACTCCCTATGGCTCTGGTTGTTTTTTTTTTTTGGAGGCCACATAGCCTATTATAGTCAATGACAGACCACTAAGCTACCAAAAATGTAGGCATGACCAGGGGGTTGCTATAGGGCATGCAGAGATAACAGCTGTATCTGAGTCCTGATGCCTAAGGGAGCCCAAACATATACCTGTCTTATAAATGACATATGGTAGGTGAGCCGCCCTCATTACGCCTCTGGGCTCCTATAACTAAAAACATAACTCGTTAATCTTGTTTCATTTAATTCTAAGTATATATGTACATTTAGGGAATGGGGAGTTACTCTTTGAAGGAGTGGACATCAGGCTAGACAGGGGTTTGTAATGCTCCATGTCTACATCACTAAAATCCTGACCTGAAACGCAATGTGTAAAAGATATTGGCTCCCAAAATGGGCCTCTAGAAATGTCCAAAGCATCCAGATGTTTGATACTTTATCTAGCTGGATGATGAGATTTGGTCACCATCACATAATATTGGTTACATGATCCCAATGATACATCCCTAAACAGAGGTTTTTTTCAATCAATTCTCAGTCTTTACTGATGATAAGCCAATGCTTTCAGGGCTTCTTCTCTACCTAAGTAAACATAAGGTTTACATAAAGGGAATGTGGGATCAGAAAATTATCTATTGTTTAAATCACTTTTTTTATGTTAAGCATAGCTTTTTTAAGAATTCTTGATGATTTAAAAAAAAATTGATGTCCCTATATATTTTTTTGTAAAAGAAATCATAAAATCATGCACTTCACATTGTCTACTAGACCTACAAATGTTAAGACTTCCTGTCTTTTGAGAGCAGCTAGATGGTCCATAGACACAATGGACGAGATGGAACCCCTTTAACTTCGATGGGAGAGTTTTCTAGGCATGTTTTGTGACCTGTGCAGAGGTCAGGAAGAAGCTAAGCTGTGATATCACCTATTATGAATTGTGGATTTTGTATTATCTGTATAGAGGTGTTACTTGTCATTGTAATTTCACCTATGATGATAATGATAACTACTGAAAAGTTATCTGTACAGAGCGGGAAATCGTGACCTATTATTAGCCAATGTGAAGCTTGTAGGATTATATACATTTCAATTAAAAACAGTGACATGGAAAATAAATAAAAAATAAACTCATCAAGATGAAAATATGTTTTATGATTTCAACAATAGGTCATTTTCTGATGACTCATTCCCTTTAAGTGCTATCTAGCGAGTTTCTTTTGTAATTTTACATAATTATTGAAATGCCAATGCATATTCTTGTTTTCCTTTCTTACTTTGACCTTTGATTCTGTTTCTTCTAGGTGGGTGCACCTTTGAAGAACATTACAGCAATTGTGGATACAGTGTGGCCCTTGGAACTAATGGATTTACTTGGGAACAGGTCAACACATGGGAGAAGCCCCCACTGGACAGTAGTGTTCCAACAGGTAACACTTATCAATCCTTTTTGCATCCTCTGCAATTTCTTATTCCTCCCACCCACCTGCTTTATCTATTTTGTATTTATCCTACTCTAATTTTCTCTTTTTTCTGTACAATTTATTATTTTGTTTAGGGTCGTTCATGTTAGTTAACAGCACGGGGTTTGCCACCGGACAGAAGGCTCACCTACTCCTACCTGTACTTAAAGAGAATGATACTCACTGTATTGACTTCCATTACCACATGTCTGGCCGCACAAGCCCTGGTTCTTTGAACGTCTATGTAAAAGTGAATGGTGGACCACAAGGTAACCCAGTATGGAATGTATCCGGGATGGTGACAGAAGGCTGGGTACGAGCAGAACTGGCAATTAGTACGTTCTGGCCCAACTCTTACCAGGTAAGTAATATACTGAAGACAAACTTGTAATTACTTACATGGTCTATAAGTGTTAGGCTGAATTCACAAAAACATTCCAAAATCAATGCACGTGAACATGGTACAAAGTTGCTTAGGCCTAGTAATTCCAAGGAGTTCCAAGAAATACATACTCTTACTGCTACATGATAGACTAGTTTGGGATTATCTGCTGGTTGTCGTTGTTGGCACCATATGTTCAGACTTTAGGCAAATGTGATCTGTTATGGCCCACAGCAGCACCTGTCCTGCTGGTGGGCATGGCCACCACCTTGTTAACTTACTCCAGAGCTGCAGGGATCTGACGGTTTGGTACTACCATATACCTCTTCATGCCCAGCGTAGTAGCGATGTAGTAGCAATAGTAGTAGTAGCGATGCTCCTTCTAAGCAGACTGATGCTTGCTTCCTGCCAGCAATGGCTCTGGCTCTTAAAGGGCCAACGTGTGCTTCCCCTAATCTTCTCGAGCCAATGGCTGGTTACACTAGGGTACTTAATGTACCCTGAACAGATAATAAAATAAATCAGCAGCTCACCACCTCCACTTCAATTCATTTAATTACTATTGGTGTACTAATAAATATTTTATACTAATATAATTGTGCCACATTGCTGCACTTTATGCACCCTGTGGGAAGGCAGTTGAACAATAGGTCCTAGTTGTGTCCTGCTAAGATGTGCTGTATTTGTTTGCCTGTTCAGTATACCTGACCTTTACGGGTTCTGTGTTCTGATGTTAACATAGTAACATAGTTTATAAGGCTGAAAATCGTCCTCTGTCCATCCAGTTCAGTCTATTATTCTACAAGTTGATCCAGAGGAAAGCAAAAAAAAAAAAACCCTGTGAGGTAGAAGCCAATTTTCCCTACTTTAGGGGGAAAAAAATCCTACCTTTGCTGACCTTGGCCTGGTTATCAAATTGCACATACTCCACCGGCCCTGACCTCAGCCTGTTCCTGACTAAGGTTGTTGCCTCAAACCCTTGGTTCCCTGAACCAGTGTCTCGTGACACCCGTATGTCAGGAGTCACTTGACCAGAATGTACTCCAAGAGGTGGCGACCTAATTGTTCCCCTGCAGGAAAATACAGATCCCTATACAAGAAAGGATGAACACCTGTGGAGCCACTTAGATAATGCCCTTAGGAGTAGCCCCAAGCCAAATCTGTTTACCTGACAAAGTCTGTTCACACCCCCTTCATTATAATAGAAAACCATAGAAATGGTAAAATAATAATAAAATGGCTTATAACACCTAGCTTTCAAATAAGCATTGATAACTAATATTAATAGAAGTGATATGATCAGTAAAGAGAAAACTTGTTCTGGGTTAGCAGAGAACAGTAATCGCTTTTTTCTCCTCCCCAATGTTATACAGACACCTTGTTGACATTTGCTGATAGTTCGTATAATTTGCTCTTTGCTGTTTGACACATACTCCGAACACTGGCATTTGCACAGTGTGCTTCATATAGGACCTGCTTCTGACGAGTACGCCAGCGTAATTACTATTACACATCAAGTGCTTTACTTCGTTTCAATTGACCTTTAGCACCTACTGTAGATATATTCTTTTATATAATACATCCCAAAGTAAATCAACATTCTTAAAAAGATAGAGCATCAATGCCAGTAGCGCAGAAAACATCACTATATACTTATGCATTGTGTGCATACCGGACACATTATATTGCGGTTTTATCATTTTTTTCCAGTGAATCATAAAATAGTTAATATACCCTTACTTTGTATGCTACTAGATACATCATGGCCTAATCTATCATTGCACTCATTTGTCATGTTTGGCTTAACATCTCATATTTTAATTAAATTAATTGTATACACTTTTATGAACCTTGTGTCTTTGGGGCATTTGCTTACAAAAAAAAAATTACCACTTCTGGCAATGAATTGTCGCTACCGTTATTAAATGTAGGACAACAGTTAGCCACAATCTATGATAAGACAATTGGGTAAGGAGAATAAATTAGAGATGAGCGAATTGATTTTACAATTTGGAAATTCGATCTCTTTTACAATATGTTCTAATTCTTATGAGCCCAAATTTTGTGTGATTTGATTCAAGAGAGTCAAAGAGAAAGAGACTCTTCCCAGGCAATCAGAGCACTTTTGACTGATCATTTGGCAGACCAGAATTGAATTTTAAGAAATTCACTCATCTCTGCCTGGCATACTTCCCAATATTTAATTTCCTGATTTTGGGTCATTTTAAAGGAATTGTCAGAAAATTACATATTATTATAATATTTGTTTTTGTGGTGTTTTTAGGTGACTATTCAAATAAAAAGAAATTCTGTAATATTCCAGCTTTTACACTGGCCACTGGAGAACAAAAAATAGGATGACCTTACCTCTTTCCTGCAGCTTACTTTTCAGCTTTGCTATGTAGACTAGGACAAGGTCTGCAGTGTCACCCCATTATTATTAAATTGTGGGTAACTATTACAGATGTACTGTTATGGTGACGGAGGCCTGGGTAATGCTGGATTGTACAATATTAAAAGATCTACCACATCTCTATGGCAGAGGACTGTGCTCCAAATCTCCCTGAAGACTGTACTAATCTACTGATATTTTGCTAACCAATAACTCCCATTCATTGCAGCAGCCATTGAGCACGTGTTCAGTACCACAGAACAGGGTAACTGTAAAGAGTTTATTGTTAGACTGTTTATTGGTTAATTGAAATGTTCTGATATGTTGTATTTGTCTACTCAGTAGTATTGTATAGATAGGTCTGGGTTAACAGACTTGACTTAGCCCCTTTAGGTTGCTAGGAGATGGACTGGGGTCTGCTCCTAGTCAGTGCAGAGTCTAGTGCTAACAATAGACCTACATGTGCTTGTTCCTCAGTACTAGGCCTCAGCTCATATAACTATCATCTATATGACAGCTATAGATACGGAAGCAACTTTATCCAAAGAGAGAAAGAGAAGAAAGATTAGAACAGGCATCCTCAAACTGCGGCCCTTCAGATGTTGTAAAACTACAACTCCCACAATGCCCTGCTGTAGGCTGATACCTGTAGGCTGTTCTGGCATGCTGGGAGTTGTAGTTTTGCAACAGCTGGTTGGCTGCAGTTTGAGTATGCCTGGATTAGAAGAACCATAATCTGCCAGGCCATGCATTGGAGTCAGTCAACATGGTTCTGTAAAAATGTAAGGCTGATATGGTCTTTGCTACTGTGAGAGGGAATATTAACAGTACGCCCTTCCACACCAAGGCGGTTTGGCCAGCCGTATCTTAATTCTGCATTCCTCAGTCCAAGAATTACAGAATATCTAGCAAAAACCTCAGATGCATGTCTAAGATTTTACAGAGACTCTATTACCATACTGTGCCATTTCACCCACATCCACACTCTTGCCTTGCAACCTGCCAGGAAACTTAACAACAAGGGCACCACTACTACCACCAGGCAGAATCCCCAACACCAGAGTGTGCCCCAAAAGGGTAAACCTTCCTGTCACTGCAAAGAACTAGGAGCGTATTGGTGTGATAATTGCCACAGTGATCTGTGTCTACACTCATCCTTGCCAGAGCCACTACCACTCCCATTCTGCACTAACATACACCCTCTATACAGTTAATGCAGACAATTGAAGAAGGGTCAGATTATTAAGTCCTAAATTAAGACTAGATGAGACAAGAAGAATCTGCAACAATAATTATAATTATTATTTTTAAAGCTTATCTAGGTACTGGTACAGTGCCAAGTGATTGGCGCAAGGCAAATGTGGTGCCCATATTCAAAAAAGGATCTAGGTCCTCCACAGGTAATTATAAACCTAAAGGGTTGGAAAGTATAGTTTGTAATTGTATTGAAAACTGGCTGAAGGATCATGTCCAGAGAATTGTGGTCAATGATTCCTAATCCTAATGGTCCCAGGTTATAAGTGGTGTACTCCGAGGTTCAGTGCTGGGTCCTCTATTATTACATTTATTTATAAGTGATATCGAGGACAGGATTAATAGCACAATTTCTATTTTTGCAAATGATACTAAGCTGTGTAGTACTGTACAGTCTATGGAAGATGTCCATAAAATAGAAGCTGACTTGGACACTCTTAGTGATTGGGCATCAACTTGACAAATAAGGTTCAATGTGGACAAATGTAAAGTTATGCATCTTGGTAGCAATAATTTCTGTGCTTCATATGTCCTAGGGGATGTAATACTGGGAGAGTCACTTCCTGTATAGAGAAGGATTTGGGTGTCCTTGTGGATGGTAGATTAAATTAAAGCATACAATGTCAATCAGCTGCTTCTAAGGCCACCAGGATATTGTCATGCATTAAACGGGGCATGGACTCATGGGGCAGGGATGTAATATTACCACTTTACAAAGCGTTGGTGCGGCCTCATCTGAAATATGTGGTTCAGTTAGGGGCACCAGTCCATAGAAAGGATGCACTGCAGCTGGAAAAAGTACAGAGGAGAGCGACTAAACTGATAAGGGGCATGTAGGATCTTAGTTATGAAGAAAGATTCAAAGAATAAAAAATGTTTAGTCTTGAGAAGAGATGTTTAAGGGGGGACATGATTAACCTGTACAAATATATAAATGGGCCATACAAAAAATATGTCTCTAGAAGCGTCAAAACTTCTTTACTGTAAGAAATGTGAATCTGTGGAATAGACTTCCTCAGGATGTGGTCACAGCAGGAACAGTGGATAGTTTTAAAAAGGATTTAGATGAATTTTTAAAAGTAAATGACATTAATGCTTATGAAAATGTGTAGAAATATGAGTCTCACTTCCTTCTGAGGTTCGCATCCCCACCTATCCCTTGGTTCAACTTGATGGACTTATGTCTTTTTTCAACCGTATTAACCATGCAACTATGTAAAATGGTGTACACTGTATGATAAATTTTGCGTGTATTGCTAGACATGTTAGACACTTTCTTTTTCTTACATCGCCTCTTGGCTGGATTACTTTACACCAGTATTTTGAACCAAAGTAATGGTAAACAGCATTAACAAAGTTGGCGCATTTTACTGCTCGTCTTGGCCATGACCCTTTTTCCAGACACATAAGTCTAGAAGCATAAAAAATTACAAACTTGGCCCAAACCATCTACATCTTTTTTTTTGCATTTCATAATTAATATCCCTAATTATTTCTGCTTTACATAATTAAAGGTGTTGTCTCAGTTCAGCAGCTGGCATTTATCATGTAGAGAAAGTTAATACAAGGAACTTACTAATGTATTGTGATTGTCCATATTGCTTTCTTTGCTGGCTGGATTCATTTTTCCATCTTATTATACATTGCTTGTTTCCATGGTTACGACCACTCTGCAATCCAGCAGTGGTGGTCATGCTTGTACACTGTAGGAAAAAGCACGTGCCTATGTGCACTCCCACGGTCCCAGCCAACAGAGAGGCCAGAGCTTTATCTTATAGTGTTCAAGCACAGTCACCACCGATGGGTGGTCATATTGGAAATGAGCAGTGTATAATGTGATGGAAAAAAGAATCTAGCCAGCAAAGGAGGCAATATGGATAATAACTATACATTAGTAAGTGGCTTGTATTAACCTTTTCTACATGATAAATGAGACAATCCCTTTAAGTTTAAAGGGGCTGTCTGGGCATATAAAAATCTATTAAAAGATTGAAATTAATAAATCTTACTAATATACTTTAAAGTGGCACTGTACTTTCATTAAACTTTTTATATGTTATAGGCAGGGGCGAACTGGGAACTTAAAGCGGCCCAGGAAAAAAGACTAAAAGTTGCCCCATTTTGTAGGCAGGTCAAACTTGACAAAAGACGGGGCAATACAAGTAGGCAGGGACAACATAAGTAGGTGGGGCCAACAATACTGTAGATCGGCACAAGATACTGCCTCAGCAGAACTAAATAACACAGTGCCAATGGTTAGCTGCATAAGCACCTGATGTTCCTAAATTAGTTAATGTTGATAGCATCAGATCACTATGTATCCAGCTGGCACCCATGAGAAGGACTGAGATGGCCCTCTGGGCATCAGCCCACCAGGAAATTTACCTGTAGTGTCTATGGCCAGTCTGCCTTTGGTTATAGGAACATATCAAAAGTTTAGATCGTTGGGGGTCTGAACACTGAGACCCCCACCAATCTCTAGAGCAAGGAGAGAGAAGCATTGCTTAGTGCACTCTCTCTCTCCTCTCTGCACGGGACAGGAGCAAGTCCAGTCCATATCAAATTTCTAATGAGTCCATCTCAAAATTCATTCTTTATGGGACTGCCAGAGATACCTGAGTACAGAACTCAAGCAGTCCCATAGAGAAGGAATGGAACTGCATGGTATATGCTTGCCCAGCCATTTCATTCATTACAATACTTGCTACGTCCTCTTGATTGATGGGGGCACCAGACTAATAGTTATTATGCGGTTGATCGGGAATAATTTCATCCAACCAGAATACCCCTTTGGGCTGCTTTCAGGCAAGCGTATTGACATCCATCAGTATTCTGGCTCAGGATCCAGATGATATACCATCAGGATTGCCTCTATTCATTAACATTACCAACGGATTCTGGAACATAAAATCCGGACTATATGCGCATTGCAATTACACTCGTCTGAAAGCGGCCTTAAGCTCTGCTGACTCAAAATTTGTACACCATTCCTGCAGAAAACCAAACTATTTACTGGTCTCTTCTTGATCATCATCAATCACTTATTACTTAGCAATACCAAAGTGACCCATGTACCTACCATGGTAGCATAGTCGTTCACAGTGGGATAGATGGATAATGGGGCTTGGCGTAGGGAAGCATCCAACTGCTGGTATGCTAATCATGCTTACATTGTATCAGAAACTTGAACTCTCAGAAAAGTTCATACTAACAAGAGTCTACATCCAATTATATAAGCAGCTGGTGCTTTGCAATGATGTTACATTTCCATTTGCAACCCTACCCGCGTTAATTTTGTAAGCCAACAAGGGAAATAAACATGTTATCTGAACAAAGCAAGTAGCTATATAATACAGTGTATCGCTAGCTGTAAAATTACAAATACGCTAGGATATTGCCTCAAGAGGATAAATTGTTTAAAACATCGTCCCGGAAAATCAATTGTTTGTTATAATGCAAAAATAAAAATATAAAACCTTAAGTACATTACTTGTTATCACCAGTGAAACAACATAGCTGCCAACGAAAAGATACACACGTGTACACACATGTAGATAGCTCCCATTATGGCCCCCCACCCCACCCCAGAGCTCGTCTTCTGACAAAGTGCAAAAGTGCAGTAGCCTATAACAATCAATCCGCAATTAGTGTTGATGTATATGCAAGGAGACAGCGGAAGTGAATGTTTGATTGGCTTCTATGGGTTTCTGCACAGCTGTGTCAGTGTTAGAAGATATGTCTCATTAACTGGGATTAAATCACTTAAATTTAGGACATAGTTACTAGCAAAGAACAGGCACGTGAAGCAGCCGCCCTGGCTGTCACGCCACCGTTTTTGATATTCATTTTTCTGCACCTTGTAAACAAGAAACTCACTGTACAAAATGAATGAATATTTACCAGCGAGGTATATATTTATGTGCACCATCTGTACGTCTGGATGTGGGCAGCCCAGTGTGAAGATGCTAGCAATCACCAGTCCTGGAACATGAATCACTAGGTAAGCTGTTAAAGGGGCATCTCCGTTTGGCAATTTTAAGCATTAATTGACAGGAAACAACACGTTATCCCTTAATAATAGTGTTTGTTTCTCTGTAATGCGCCGTTTTCCTGCACTCGACCTCAGTTATGGAACATTTTCCGCTGTGTTGGTTCCCTATCCAAATGGCATCACGTTTGCATCCAGGGGCAGAGTGGCCATAGACCCTACAGGGAAGTTTCCCGGTAGGCCAATGTCCAGAAGGCCGCCCAAGCCTTCTTAATGGCTGCGGGTCAGGCACCGTGGTATTTGGTTCTGCTAGGGTGGTATTTTGTGCTGAACTACGGTATTGCTGGCCCTTCCTACTCGTGCTGACCCTGCCTACTCGTGTTGGCCCTGCCTACTTGTGTTGGCCCGCCTTCTGTCAATTTGGACCCGCCTACAACATGACGTCACTTTTAGTCTTTTTTCCAGGGCTCTCCTCTGTCTACACCTGAGGTGTGGTATGGTTTGAAAGACTCAGCCCTGTATACAACATCATCAGTCACCTTACAGGGCAGTGTTCTGCTCACACTCCTGGACCCTTCCCTGTAGACATGATGTCAGCAATGATGCTGGGGATGTTCACAGAACAGACTTTGAAAATCCACATGCAAAATTCAGTGTTTTTTTTTTTTCGTGCATTTTTTTTCATACTTATTCACGTATTTTTGATGCAGTCTTTTAATGCATTTTAAGCCTGAGGTTTTGTGGCGCAGATCCGTGCCAAAAACCGTGCAGAATATAAAAAGGTAACAAATAAGGCATGAACACATATAAAGGTGATTTTTTTATGTTTTCCCATTCATATCAATGGGAGATTCAGCATGGAGCGTTGCTAAGGCTCAGAATGGGCAACTTTAGAGCAATTTTTCTAATAGAAATGTACGATTTCAGTAATTAATGTACATTACAAAAATGGTTAGTATCACTGCCCCTACACATTACAAAAATAAAAATAAGAATGACAGTTACACTTAAAAAATTCTTACTTGAGACACTAATAGTGTATAACTATAGGATTTGCACTTGCAACTGGGCCCATAAGCCTGGGGCTTATTGTACATCTTGTTCTATAGCATACTGTAGAAATGCTGCCTAGAATATACATATATTTTGTGGGGAGAGTGTGTTCCTAATATTTTAAGACCCTAGCCACAAACCTGGCGGCTAGTGCTGAATCTAGGGGTCATTTTAATGGGGTGGTGCACTGCATACACATATTGATGACTGATCCTCTAATTCAGTAATAACCAATGATATATTTGAGGCAAGAGACATACATTTTTTTCCATTTAAAATATAAAATTAAGCAACTTTGTATTGATTAAAACTATAGCCATATACCTATGTATCTCCATATACTGTATACTTATAGATCTACATATCTGTCTCTATTGTTACAGAGACGTGTGTGTGTAGTCTGATCCCACATTCATGTGCTATTTTTCCCTACCTGTCCTTCCAGTGTCTGAAGCAGGGGTCACATATAAAGAAATGATGGAAATAGAAATAAAAACTCACTAGAGAGTACTGAAATGGTTCATTTGGCCGAGTGCCCATAAAGACACTATCACTGAGCAAGTAGAGACAAAAGGGAAAGATTCCTACTTATATTTATTGGTCTGAGCATTTGATGTATTACATGATGTATCGCATGGTAATTGGTTCTCGGTGCGTCTAGCCTAGGAATGAGTGATGTCAATATGAGTCATGTGGTGCAAACTTTCTCAAAGTCACATTGATGTCATTGATACCGTCTGAGACCTCGGATTATATTCTAATATGGGCAGAACTGCGGATATTACAAACTATCAACTTTCTTTTGCAGATTATAGTTGAAGCTGTCTCTGTTAAGGACCACCCTGGATACATTGCTGTTGATGAAGTCCGCGTTCTGGCGCACCCATGCCGTAAGTACATATATTAATCAGACATGATGACCCTTAAAGTCTTCTATATATTTTTGATCCATGCCTTTCTTATCTTACACATTTTCTGCCATGTCTATGAAAATCATCCTCTTGATCCCTCTTAAGGGTCCTCTTACATGGGCCTATGTTGGGTGAATAACGAGCGCCAATCTAAGATTTTCAAGTTGACCAGCACTTGTTTAAAGTGCCTTTCAGACAGGGCCACATGCTGCTGACAGACAAGGACTTTTTAGGTGCCGCATGAAAGAAGTGATCTCTCAACAAGCAAGCGCTTTGCTCATTTATCAGGTGATTGACTGCATCTTTAGAAGGTCCACTTATCAGGAACTAACATTTATTCTTCATATTTGACCTGATCCTGATCAAGTATAGAAGGACCTTTAGGCAGCTGAATATGTACCTTAGTGTAGAGCAGCCACAAATGCTTTGTCTACGGCAACTTTCACATCTGCGTTTTTGGTGGATTCGGCATCAGCAAAAACGCATCCAGTCAATAATACAACCTTCTGCATCCGGTCAGAACCGATCCGGTTGTATTATCTCCCAAATGAATAAGACAGATCCCGCACTAAAACCATTGTAAGTCAATGGGTGCCAGATCCTTTTTTTTTTTTTTTTTAAACAGATCCGGCACCATTAACTTACATTGTGTTTCATGCCGGATCCGTCTTGATCAACATCCTATGACACACGCATAAAAAAAGCAGTTTTCTGTCCGGCATGGGAACGGAATGCATTCTGGTGCATTCCATTCCCATTTGTTCAGTTTTGTCCCCATTGACAATAAATGGGAACAAAACTGATGTGTTTCCCTCCAGTTTTGAAATTCTCTGCCGGATCTCAAAACCGGAAAGGAAAATGTGGAAGTAGCCTAACCCATATATTTTTGTGCCTTTTCCCTTCCCCCTGGTGGCTTCTGTAGATTTATATTTTGCTCCCTTATGCTTGCTAAGTAGGTAGGCTCTTTGTAGTGTCATGTCAGGGCTGTGAGCTCCGTCCAGCCATATGTCTCCCTATGTTGCGCCCTCCCCCCTCTCACAGCAAACATTGGGGTACAAATACTGCAGCTCAACCCTCTCCTCTTTGTCTTGCATTTACTGTTTTACATTAGGTGTACATTAGGTTTTATGGAGGCTGTGGAGGTGGTTTCTGAAAAATGTTAGTGAGTCAGCAGATAGGTGAAGGTGAACCACTACTACTGAAAGCTGAGGAACCAGCCACTTTACCAGGATAAGAAATTTCATATATTCACATATGCTACCAAGTTTTGCAAAAAATTATAGGAATAGCTACAAAGTTCTCAGTATTCCAACCTGTTCCAGTCTAGCTCAAACTTTTGCTTCCTCTTAGAGTCTATGCAGTCTAACATCCGTAACACATCATTATCTCCCATCTAATTGTCCTTTATGCTCGTGCTCAACTGTCTATAAATACTACACACTTCTCTGTTTTTCCTTCCCTGCTGAATATCATGCTGTGCTCTGTCTCCTGCTAATTTCAATCCTGCTTTATGTTATCTTACATTTAATACCCTTAATATCTGCACGATTCATCCTCTCCGTTCAGCAAATACTGTATTGAGGTGTGATTATAAGGAATATTAGATATTGTAGGGGGCAGATACTTCATAGAGCAATTAACTGACAGTTTGTACCAGCGAATGCAAATAAGCAGTCAGCGTTATAATGAGATAGCATGAGATGTTTTTCTGTATTTTGACTTTTTTTTTGTTGTTGCTGCTTTGATTTGCTAGTTTATTTTTTTTTGTCTTATGCATGTGGAACAATGCAACAGTGTAGAACAACAGGATAGGAAAAACAATGCCCTGGGGTAAGATAGGAAGTATAGCATGTATGAAGGGTCATACTCCATAAGCATGGGTGGGACTTCCAAAAACAAGCAGGGGTGTAGCTATAGAAGGTGGCATATACAGTAATAGGTGGAGGGTTCGATTAAAAATCTTAAAGTGTAACTGTCATTTTAGTTTATTTTTAATATTTTGTAGGGACACTGTTGTTAAACATTTTTTGTAATATACTTAAAGGGCTTCTACCACCAGAAATACTGTTATGTAGCTGACATGTCAGCACTTCATAACAGTATGTTTTTGCCGTTTCTCCCTGCAGCCGTTTTTGGTAAAATAAGCACTTTTATAATATGCTAATGAGCCTCTAGGTGCTATGTGGGCGTAAAATCAGCACCTAGAGGCTCCGTCTACTCACCCTTTATCCCGCCCAGGTCCCCTGTTCTGCCCGCCCCGCTCCTCTTGATTGATGTGACAGTTCGCAGCATCGTTGACGAAATCCTGCGCCTGTGAGTGAAGGCCGCTCTCTTTGTGCCGGCTTCCTCACTGTGACGTAGTCGGCGCAGGCGCAGTGAGGAATCGGGCACCAGGAGCGCATCATTCACTCACTGCGCCTGCGCCGAATACAGGAGTGAACCGTCACATCAATCAAGAGGAGCGAGGCGAGCAGAACAGGGGACCTGGGCGGGATAAAGGGTGAGTAGACGGAGCCTCTAGGTGCTGATTTTACGCCCACATAGCACCTAGAGGCTCATTAGCATATTATAAAAGTGCTTATTTTACCAAACGGCTGCAGGGAGAAATGTAAAAAACATACTGTTATGTAGTACTGACATTAGCGCATCACTAATGTCAGTCAGCTACATAACAGTATTTCTGGTGGTAGAAACCCTTTAATTATGGAAAGATGTTTCTTTTTTGCACTAAAAAACTGTTTGTAAAATGTTTTCTTAGCAAAGCTGTAAATGAGGAGAGTCTGCTAAGGAGAGTCTGTCTTCAGTCTTCAGCATTTTATTGAGTGCTGAAGACACCAATGTGTCACAACTCAGTTAGGCAGGGTGATGGGCAGTGATAGTTAGGGCGCATGCACATAGTCAGGGACTAGGGTGGTGACAAGAAGCAGGCTGGGAGCCTCTGTATGTTGCACACAGGTGTCTTCAGTATTCAGTACAACTAAAGAGAGACTCTTCTTAGGCTACTTTTACACCTGCGCTTTCCCTTTCCGGTATGGAGATCCGTCATAGGATCTCAAAAGTGGAGGAAAACGCTTGAGTTTTGTCCCCATTCATTGTAAATGGGGACAAAACTGAATAAAAACAGAGTGCACCAGAATGCATTTCGTTCTGTTTCGCTGCGTTCCCATGACACACATAAAAGCGTTGCAAGCAGCGTTTTTGTGTGCGTCATGGGATACTGATCAAGAAGAATCCGTCAACACATCCGAAACACAATGTAAGTCAATGGTGATGGATTCTTTTTTTCAGACACAAAAAACCCCAGATATGGCGCCCACTGACTTACAATGGATTTAGTGACAGATCCATCTTGTTCATTTGGGATATAATACAAGTAGCCTTAGCAACACCCAGTTACATCTTTGCAAAGAAGACTCTTTACACCGTTTTCTAGTATGAAGAAACATCTTTTCCTAATAAAGTATTTTACAAAACTATTTAACACCTCTGGGAAAATAAACTAAAATGACTGTTACACTTTAAGCCTGTAGGGATACTTGAAGACTGCTATTGGTGGTTTGTGCTTACTTACTGAGGGATATTTAAGAGGGATAAATGTTTGATCAGTGGCTGTGTGACCTCTGGAACCGCCAATAATCACAACAATGGAGGTCCCACATCTCCTGTTGGAATGGCGTGGTTCTTGAGCATGTGTGCTGCCACTCCATTCAAACTCGGTGGGACTGGCAGAGGTAGCTGAGTGCTGTATTAGGTTATCTTTTAGACTGTGAATCGAGTGGCTATGCACATGCTCAATTGCCGTTCCACTCAAATGGGAGACGTGGGATTCCCATTCTCATGACTCATCGAACCCCCACCAATTATACAACTTATCAGCTGATTGAGTCCTACAACTCTGGTTTATCAGTGGATTTCCTGTGGACAGTCTATTGCAGACCTGTACATATGTATAGAGTCACATATATCAGTCCATGTGCTCAGAAGGACTGTTTCAGGCGACCATAAAATCCAAACCCAATGTGAGTTCAGCCAGTTCCGATGTATCTACATTTTACATGTTGGCATTTTTTAGTTAGACACCATCCATGATAGAACAGAAAGCCCGGGAAAGCAACATAGGGTAGCACAAATAGCACAAATAATTGAGGAGTTGCTCTATCATAGTACTGAGTGAGTTAACTCCAATAAAAATGATATCTCATGAAATCCTCTATAAAACAGAGGATTTCATGTTTTAGTCTCATGGCATAAGATTCAGTGTCTTAATAAGACTGCAGTGATGCAGCGGCGTCTATTAGAGCCTTGGGAGTGGGGATTTCTTAGCACTTGGAAAACCCTTCATTCTAGAGGATATGTGTGATACACAAGCTTATCTCAGCCATGGTTGGCACTCAGAGACTTATAATAATAGTTTGCTCCAACAGCGTAGACAGATTTACAGACCTAATCTAGGCATGTTTGTGCGTAAGGCGTTGAAAACAGACGTCCCTGGTGCCTGTTTATTACTAAAAGTTGAAAGATACAAATCTTGTTGTCTGTGTTCTTGCAAGCAAAAGGGCCATGTAATATTTTCCTGGGCTGGAAACTAGGGAGCAGAACATTTTCTGTTATATTAGGAAAAAGAGATATTAAAAATCGCTGGGAGTAGTTTTAAGACAATACATTCATATATGTCGGTATAACCTGATAAAATGAAACATATGTGTCCTACGTATTAGGAATAGTGTTGAGCGCTGTGAGGAATATGAATCATTATTTACTGGCAGCCATGATTTTCATCTGATTCACTCTTGTCAGTGTACATGCAAAATAAGTTCTCACTTCAACCCTCTGCTTGTCAGATAGCAGAGGTAGTGAACTCCACAGGGGTTCTGGCTTCAAGGAGGCCACATGCATACGAATTCACATCTCAACCAGTCAGCCAGGAACCAAGCTGATATAACAGGAAGAATCTCTCAGCATGGGGTCTCAGCCCTTGCCCAGATCTATTGTTTCCCCCAGACATCATGGAACCGGCGTTTCATAAGGAATTATGAATTGCCCGTCCATCACAGACATAAACCCGTCCATAAACATATTTGTGTCTGTGTGGCCACGATGAACAGGCCCATGGTCTTAGTGTGGTAGTGGGATGCCAGGAAAGGGAGATATACATATCTCCCCACAGAAACCAAATAACAGTACCATGCTTGGACTGTACTGGTAGCTGGAACCCAGGATGATCCATTGGTCCCAGAACCACCTCCATGCAACATTCTGTTCTGGAGCCATAAACTATAATCGGTTTTGTGGTTCATGTGCTGCCAGCTCAGCAGAGGGGAGGTGGACCCCTCCCAGAAGCCAGGAGGGGAGGGGCCAGCTACAGGTTAAAAGGCTTGTGCCGGCAAGTGGGCGGGTCTTTTCTCTGAAAGGGGCCATGTGTTTGGAGAGACCTGGAAACTGCTGACATCACTGCCCCCACGTGACCGCAGTCAAGGACTATTCCACCATCATAACCAAAAGGAACATTCATCTACCCAATAACTTATTTGTACTCTGTGTAATCCTGTTTGTACCATGCTAACTGTATTTGTAACCTCAGACCACTGTATATATTCCTTATAGTGCTATCTGCCACCCAAACACTATGTCAGGCGCATAGCTAGGGGACTGGTAGAGCATTTGTAACACTACCAAACCACAGGGGAAAACACGTGAGGCTCACGGTGGGCCGATGGGTGCAGTAGTTCATGTACTCACAGTTAGCAAATGCCTCCCTGGGCTGGCGTACAATGGATGAAAAGACAGCACGAAATCCTCCAGGGCACTCTCGGGTACAGGGAACACCAGCCAGATGGAGGTTGAGGTGCCCTTGATAGCAATGGGTGTTAGGTGCTTTTGCGGCTAGTCCCCTGGCGTTCGTGACGCCAACCCCGTTAGGTGCAAATGTTGAGAGTATTAGTAGTAAGAATGAGGAGTTGGTTGTTGTAAACCAGTTGAACATTTACTGAAGAATCAATAGTCTCTGGACAGTTGGTACAATTCATCAATGGAAAGCTTTTTATATAGCATAAGTAATAAGTTCACTTGTAATCGTGTTATCAGGCAATGGCAGTTTTCAATGGTGGGATTCTTCTAATGCTGATACTTTACAGGCAAGGATCCTGGTGGTAATCCTAAGTTCATCACTCTTTACAGCACTCTGGCACTGAAGATGCTGATATACAGTATATATAGTTACTATGAGCTATCCTTTAAGGGTGATCTTCCTTGTGGCAGGCAAACACATCTGCTTCATTATTTGGCAGGATACTCTTATAAATAGGTTTTTCCACTATGACCCAGAAGGCTTGTGTAGTGGATAAGGACAATTATGGTCTTAATCATCCAGTTGTGTCCAGGCACTTGGAAAGCTACTCCTGGTCACTTGTGCTGATGAGGTCCATAAGCTATAGTTAGCTGTTACCCTCACTAGTCTCTCTGCATCTTGGTGTATATACTCACTGTCTGGTGCTTGGTTTCTGTAGGTATCTTCTCCAGGTTTGATCAGGGCCCAGAGCAAAGGAACACAGCTACATGGTGACTTTAGCCGGTCTCTCTCCTCCATGAACTTCCTTCTCCTCCTCTCACCAACTACAAACTAATTCCTCTCTCTACATTCTAATGTGCTCTCAGCTCGACATCCGCGACTATATATACTATGTGGTGCCAGCAACGCCGAGGGGTGAATGGATGTAAATGGACTTGCCAGCCAGATAATAGAGAATACTATACATTGCAATTCAATATATATACAGACGTGGACAAAATTGTTGGTACCCTTTGGTCAATGAAAGAAAAAGTCACAATGGTCACAGAAATAACTTTAATCTGACAAAAGTAATAATAAATTAAAATTCTATAAATGTTAACCAATGAAAGTCAGACATTGTTTTTCAACCATGCTTCAACAGAATTATGTAAAAAAATAAACTCATGAAACAGGCATGGACAAAAATGATGGTACCCCTAACTTAATATTTTGTTGCGCAACCTTTTGAGGCAATCACTGCAATCAAACGCTTCCTGTAACTGTCAATGAGACATCTGCACCTCTCAGCAGGTATTTTGGCCCACTCCTCATGAGCAAACTGCTCCAGTTGTGTCCGGTTTGAAGGGTGCCTTTTCCAGACTGCATGTTTCAGCTCCTTCCAAAGATGCTCAATAGGATTGAGGTCAGGGCTCATAGAAGGCCACTTTAGAATAGTCCAATTTTTTCCTCTTAGCCATTCTTGGGTGTTTTTAGCGGTGTGTTTTGGGTCATTGTCCTGTTGCAAGACCCATGACCTGCGACTGAGACCAAGCTTTCTGACACTGGCTAGTACATTTCTCTCTAGAATTCCTTGATAGTCTTGAGATTTCATTGTACCCTGCACAGATTCAAGACACCCTGTGCCAGACGCAGCAAAGCAGCCCCAGAACATAACAGAGCCTCCTCCATGTTTCACAGTAGGGACAGTGTTCTTTTCTTGATATGCTTCATTTTTTCGTCTGTGAACATACAGCTGATGTGCCTTGGCAAAAACTTCGATTTTTGTCTCATCTGTCCACAGGACATTCTCCCAGAAGCTTTGTGGCTTGTCAACATGTAGTTTGGCATATTCCAGTCTTGCTTTTTTATGATTCGTTTTCAACAATGGTGTCCTCCTTGGTCGTCTCCCATGTAGTCCACTTTGGCTCAAACAACGACGGATGGTGCGATCTGACACTGATGTTCCTTGAGCATGAAGTTCACCTTGAATCTCTTTAGAAGTCTTTCTAGGCTCTTTTGTTACCATTCGGATTATCCGTCTCTTAGATTTGTCATCAATTTTCCTCCTGCGGCCACGTCCAGGGAGGTTGGCTACAGTCCCATGGATCTTAAACTTATGAATAATATGTGCAACTGTACTCACAGGAACATCTAGTTGCTTGGAGATGGTCTTATAGCCTTTACCTTTAACATGCTTGTCTATAATTTTCTTTCTGATCTCTTGAGACAGCTCTTTCCTTTGCTTCCTCTGGTCCATGTCGAGTGTGGTACACACCATATCACCAAACAACACAGTGATTACCTGGAGCCATATATATAGGCCCAATGGCTGATTACAAGGTTGTAGACACCTGTGATGCTAATTAGTGGACACACCTTGAATTAACATGTCCCTTTGGTCACATTATGTTCTGTGTTTTCTAGGGGTACCATCATTTTTGTCCATGCCTGTTTCATGAGTTTATTTTTTTACATAATTCTGTTGAAGCATGGTTGAAAAACAATGTCTGACTTTCATTGGTTAACATTTATAGAATTTTAATTTATTATTACTTTTGTCAGATTAAAGTTATTTCTGTGACCATTGTGACTTTTTCTTTCATTGACCAAAGGGTACCAACAATTTTGTCCACGTCTGTATATATATTCAGATGTTTGAAGTGTCCCATTTACACACATATGTGGGACGCTGCACATTTCTTCCAGATACATTGTGCCAAGAGGTAGTTGTGTCAACAAACCACTATCGAAAGGTATTTAGGCACAGGGATAGGGCAGTGTACTATACCTTTGCCTCAAGTGAAGGAACGCCCAGCACTATGTACTTTGCAAGAGGTCTGCAAGTGAAATATGTTGAACTATATGGCTATAACTGTGAACCTGTGCCACCGGCGTCTACTTCATTAGAGTAGAGTTCAACTGGGAAGCACAAAAACAATTTTCTTTCAAATTACCAAATAATAGTAGCAATATCTTTCTCTACACATTGCTTCTTGGTTCTGTTGGCTTCTGATTTTGTAGGCCATTGCTGCCTTGTTTGTCATGCAGGGGCACACAACAGAAATGCATAGGCCGCATAAGTTCCCACATATGGCCATACTGAATTTCATGATAGGAAGATGTGAAAAACAAGAGTTACCATGTATTTCCAGATGACTGTATTTAAGATGCGTGTCCTTGTATGTGTAGTATAAACAGATAAGAGGCATGTCCCTGACATTTCTATAAATGCCTTTGCTTTTCTCTGATCTTTTTATAGTTGCCTTGAATTTGTGCCAGGCACTCGCAGAATGAGCCATAATTCTCTGCCTGTAGCTCATTTAGGAGGCTGTGCAGACAGCAGCTATACGTTTAGTCTGCTAATAACTAAACCGAGCTTGGAAACTGTTTGCTTGTTTTTTTTAAAAGGTCCCCACACTGATGTCTTTCTTTTGTGCTCAGGGAACGCTCCCCATTTCTTGCGCTTGCAGAACGTGGAGGTGAATGTTGGACAGAATGCCAGTTTTCAGTGCATCGCCGGAGGAAAATGGTCTCAACATGACAAGTTGTGGTTGCAGGTAAGAAAGACAAGACTAAGATGGCAAGATCCAGAGCAGCTACAGTGAATGCAATTTAGATGCAAATAAGTTTTGTACCATAGAGACAACCCTTGCAGTCACCTCAGGTTCAGCCAGTTCCTCTCTGAACCTGTCCAGGGCTCCCCTACTCCATTAGCATCGCAATTGTAACAAACACAATAATGGGAGAATTACTTCAAGGAGAATCCCAAAAATGAATAACTAGACCACAAAATATTTTTGCAATAAGATTTTGATCTTTCAGAACAAGATTATTGCAAGCCTGAAGTTTCCTCATTTGCGTTAGAGAGGTGGCTATATATGTGCAATCACCTTTTTACGGAAATCCAGGAACACAAGACATTGAATGCAATAATGAGCTATATGGAATTGAAGGCCACCTTTGAGGTCCTCATTATGTGGACAGTTGACCAGGTACAGTGAAACCTTTTTGACACGACCACAAAAAGTTTTATCTAAATCTAGACGGTGGGCTTCTCAAAGAAGATGAATGGTATGTTTATAACACATGGTGGAACTGAAAATCTGTCACAGGAAATCTGGTCTTGATAAGGAGGTGGTCTTCTCAAAGACGTCAACCTTCGGAGAGGTTTCACTGTAATTGGATTTATATAGTCAATGAGGTTAGGCAGACAGAACATGGCTGAGTTGGCTTTACTGTTTCACTTTTTAGCTGTTAGCAATTTTGACTTCAAGTTTATAGAAATAAAAGTGGATTAGACAAGCTGTCCTTACCTTCTTGCTGTCAGGAGCGGTGTGACTGATTGTGAGCCTTTATCTCTGTTCTGCAGCAGTGGAATGGACGCGACACAGGTCTCATGGTAACTCGTGTGGTAAATCACAGGCGATTCTCTGCCACAGTCAGCGTCGGGGACACTTCTCAGCGAAGTATAAGCAAATATCGCTGTGTCTTAAGATCAGCTGGAGGGTCTGGGGTGTCCAACTATGCAGAGCTCATTGTTAAGGGTAAGTAACTAAACCAAATACCTAATAGTAATTCTATGTAAAAGGGTAGTTTATTGTTTTCTGAAGACATTAAATGTTAATAAGCATCCAATATAAATTATACTTGTATTGAATTATTTTGTTATTTCAGGGAATAATTACATTCAGTGTCAATTTTATTCTTAAGGCATCATGCGCTGCTCCTTCACATCAGTCCCTGTACATACTGATGTCTGCAGGCGAGAAAAACAGAAACAGCGCCTTACAGACATTAGCATCACACTGTCCCCAATGGGGCTCACAATCTAAGTTCCCTATCAGTATGTCTTTGGAGTGTGGGAGGAAACTGGAGAACCCGGAGGAAACTCACGCAAACACAGGGAGAACATACAAACTCCATGCAGATGTTGCCATTGAACCTAGGACCCCAGTGCTGCAAGGTACCAGTGCTAACCACTGAGCCACCGTAGAGACCTCCCCACTCTTCCCTGACAAGTATGACAGGGGAAAGACAGATAGAACATATTGAATTTCAATGCTGATCTTATTCTCATTGGATATAAACAACAACCAGTCATCTGTCAGCAGCTTACTAGCCCCACCCCATTGACAACACATGTACGGACTGTCGAAACTGAGCATGCAAGTGTACGGGTATGACTGGAGAAGCAGCTGTTGGCCAACAAGTGTTTGAAGGTATATGGATATTTTTACTCCTTCACAGGGCCGCACAGCCAATTAGGCAAGGTGATTGCCTCATTAGGTGCGTCCCTGGATCTAAGTGGGGGGTGGTGGTTGGGCCGAGGGAAATGAGTGCTTCTGCGCATCTCTCTATATTCAACTGTATCGCTGTCCTCAGGACATCATTACAGTTGAATGCTGCAACGGAGCACGGAAGTGATGTCTCGTTGGCCTGCTGTTCCCTCTGACAGGTTTCAGGCCTAGTACCTTTAGGCCTCCTGCACATGAATGTGTGCTGCCAGTTGTCGTATTGCGCACCACATTTCTGCATCCGCAATACACGGGTGCCGTTCCGTGGGCATTCCGCATCATGGATGCGGACCCATTCACTTAAATGGGTCCGCAAATACGGAGATGCGGAATGGTGTGGAACGGAACCCTACGGAAGCACTACAGAGTGCTTCCATGGGGTTTCGTCCCGTTCTTCTGTTCCGCAAAAAGATACAACATGTGCTATCTTTTTGTGGAACGGGCAGATCACAGACCTATTAAAGTGAATGGGTCCGCGATCCGCTGTGGCTGCCCCATGGTCAGTGTACATGCATTGCGGCCCACAATTTGCGGGCCGCAGCAAGGCCACTGGGTGCACACATTCATGTGCAGGAGGCCTTAGCCTATCAGAGGCCGTCACAGTCCATGCAATGATGTCATCGTCGTCATCGAGTCTTCTGAGCCAGGAAGCATACAGTGCAGGACACAGGACGGAAGAAGCCTACACTGCATCGCTGACAGCCACATAAAGGTAAGTATTTTTTTTTTCATTTGACACTATGCTGTTTGGCCAATATGAGGAAGGGGGGGAGCACTATGGGAGTATCTACTGGAGGCTTTATATAGTGCCATTTTATACTGGCACACATTATTTGGGGGCACTATGGCGATGCGGTGAGAGGAGCACTATGGGAGCATCTACTGGGGCACTATATAGGGGTATTTTTGTACTAGCACACACAAGGGGGCAATGGCACACATTATGAGTCACATTATAAGAAGAATTATTACTACTGGGGGGCATTATGGTGAGCTTTATTACTGCTGGGGGACTACAGGGAACATGATTACTAGTATAGGGGCTATGGAAGCATTATTACTTCTGGGGCACAGCAGGGGCATTAGTACTGTTGGGGGAACTGTGGTGGCACTACTAAATGCACTCTGGCAGAGAATTATTACTATTGGTGAGACTTTTGGGAGCACTATCACTGTGGGGGCCACCCTGGCACAGCACCCTGGCATTTTTGGGTGACATTATGTTTGTGACTCTATTAGTGTCCAGGGCATTATTTGCTTGGTGCAGATATCTTTTAGGGCACTGTGTGCCAATAATTATTGAAGGGGGCCCTATCTGCATGGGAATAGTATTTTTAGGGGGACTGTTTCTCCAGTATAGTATTGGGGAGCACAGCTGAAACAGTATTGGGGGTGGCAGGATGGGGTGTTCAGAAGGTGGGAGGATGATGGAAAAGTTTGAAACTAAAATATCTGTCAAGCTCTGCAGAGACGAGACGTGGATGAAAGAAATCACCATGGCGGTCTGGTCTGAAAGGAGAAGATGAGGAAAGAGAACATCTATATATTCAAACTGAAAAGAATGGCGTGGTATTAGCAGGAGGTGCTCAAACCCACATGCATATATATATAGGGGAGCAAATCCTGCACTTGTGGCCCGTTGCTAATGGCGATCCCCAGCAAAAATGCATACAGTGGAGGATGCCCGCAGCGAACCACAAGTACCACAATATACATCTTACACAAGGTAGCAATTATGTGGATGTGATAATCAATATAACAATATAACAAAATAATAGCAAAGACAGGTGCACTCTGCGGTCTTACTAAACCCTCAAACTGATTTTAAAATTGAGAGATTAGTCAACATGTCCTACGGTGTAGGACATGTCTAAGCCCGGGCACCACGCCAAGGTTTCTCAAGTAGCCCGGGACCTAACACTCTCCTACCTGAGCCGTATGGGCAATACCAGGAGCCAGTGGGCAAATTACAGGAGCATGAGGCCGACTCACAAACAACTCACCAGTTACCTCCATCATGAGAACATCTACATCAAAGGAGATGTCACTGAATGTAAGATCTATGTGAATTGTATTACCCTGTATGTTTGGTAGTGCTGTATGTAATGTTAAGAGGGAAGACGTTAGGTTGCTAATTTGGCAAGGCAGGAGGAGGCGCCGTTTCAATTTTCACCTCAGACAACAGAAAGGCTAGGTGCACCTCGTCGCCTCCATTCATAGCTCTAAAGCTGCAAGGCAACAGCGCTCACCACTCAGCTTCCATTACACCCACCAATATTATACGTTCCTTGTTGTAATGCCAAGAAGTTGGATGCAGAACCTGTAGGTGAGTTTTACTAGCTGCATTCATGCACATGGCTTCATTAGTGAGGTGATGTTATCTTGGTAGAATTGTTTTATTTCACAATACTTCTTCATCAAAATGAGTTATAAGAGAGATGCCATCTTCAGGCCTTCTTTTCTTTTTTGTAGTTGATTAAAAAAATGTCCCTTTCCTTGTAGCAATGAACAATGGTAAATATAAACTATGGGTCCATTTCAAAAATTTGGTTAAACGTAGTGGCCAATCTAGTCATATGCATTACTCATGCTCCTCTCCATGTGACATCCCAGTGGTGCTCTTTCCTTGCTCACAATATTAGTTTTTTTCAACATTTGTACTATCATATAGAATTATTTCCAACATATCTCACTGTATCTTTATTCTTCTCTTTAAGAGGAATATGTCCTCACTTGGTGTTCAACATTTGCTTCTATCTTTAGAATCACCTTTCTAACACTTGCTCCTCCAGGAGCATCACCTATATCTCGATGTTTCCTGGTTTTCTCCTGTCGCTCCGTCTCTCTGGGACCCTGTTGTCTTTATTTTAGACAGTGTGTAAGTCCCAGCAGGTATCTAGAAGCCTCCTTCCCTCCTGCTGTCTTCTCACTTCCATCTTGTATCTCCAACTGTGTGTTACTGTCTTATTATTATTGTCTTCATTTTCTTCACAGCCCTCCTACTGTCTTTTTAGATTTAATCTAACACTTCAGCCCTGGAAAAGTTGGTCACAGGTAGAGAGGATTGACAATGTATTTACTGAGGTATTAGTAAAAATGGTATTATATAAGTTTTTTTTTAGAACGGAGAGCATTAAAGAGGTTTTGCAGGCTAAAACACTAATGGCCAATAAAGATGGCCTTGCGGTTCGCCCGGCGGTCGTTTCGCAGCGAACTATGCGCGTTCGCGATTCGCCGAACATATGGCGATGTCCGCCAACGCCATATTCTTTTGCATTGCGAGGAACTTTGACCCATGACACACACATCAGATGGGACAGGACAGCCAATTGAGATGTTTCAGCACATGGACACACCCCCACCCTATAACAGAACCCAATCTGGCAGCCATTTTACATTCAGTCTTTTGCCAGTGTAGGGAGAGGTTGCTGTGTGGAGCAGGGACAGGCTGTTAGGGACCCTAAATGCTAGAAAAATAGGGCCACAAAAGTTCTTTTAAAAGGATTCTGTCACCTCTTTTTACCCTATAGAGATGCGGACATGGACGGATAGATCGTCGCTAGCTTGTCTGCAATATACCTGTCCATTATCTCTGAGTGGTTTTATTGAGTGTAAAAAAACACTCCTTCACAGGGGGGCATGGCTGGGCTCCAGAACGGTTAGTACAGCCCCTTGGGCTCCTTACCAGGCTGATTTACATATATATAAAATCATTTTTTGCACTCAATAAAACCACTCAGATATGGGACAGGTATATTGCAGACATGCTAGCGGCGATCTAGCCGTGCATGTCTGCATCTCTATAGGGTAAAAAGAGGTGACAGAATCTCTTTAAGGACTGGTTTAGGTGTGCTATCGATAGGTGTGACATACTGAGGGGTGTAATATACTTATAATATACTTTCTAACATAGAAAGTATATTATAGTGCAATTGTATTGTGCAGCAGTTGTGTGCAGTTCTTCTGCGATACTGCAGGTATATAGAGGGACATACGCTATTGGAACAACTAACTGCAACTGGTGTGATATACCTGTTGCCCCCAAAAAACTGATTGAGGGGTGTGACATTCCTATAATATACTTTCTAACATAGAAATCATGTAGTGCATTTGTATTGTGCAGTATTTGTGTGCTGTTCTGCAGCGATACCGCAGGTATATAGAGGGACAAGCGCTATTGGAACAACTATTTGCAACGGGGGTGATATACCTGTTGCCCCCCAAAAAATGATTGAGGGGTGAAATATACCTGCTTTTACAAAATACTGATTAAGAAGTTTGATATACCTGCTTCCTTACAAAATACTGATTAAGAAGTTTGATATACCTGCTTCCACAAAATACTGATTGAGGGGTGCGATATGCCTGTTTCCACAAAATACTGATTGAGGGGTGAGATATACCTGCTTCCACAAAATACAGATTGAGGGGTGCGATATACCTGCTTTCACCAAATATTGATTTAGGGGTTCTATATACCTGCTTCCACAACATACAGATTGAGGGGTGCGATATACCTCTTTCCACAAAATACTGATTAAGGGGTTTTTATATACCTGCTTCCACAAAATACTGATTGAGTGGTGCAATATACATGCTTCCACAAAATATTGATTAAGGGGTAGAGATGGCCTTGCGGTTCCCCCGGCGGTCGGTTCACAGGGAACTTTGAGCATTCGTGA
Organism: Bufo gargarizans; assembly: GCF_014858855.1. Lineage (NCBI taxonomy): Eukaryota > Metazoa > Chordata > Amphibia > Anura > Bufonidae > Bufo > Bufo gargarizans. The sequence continues at coordinate 85,490,173 of NC_058085.1, read as the reverse complement.
TTCGCCGAACATGCGAACATATGGCGATATTCACGCCCTCCATAATCTTTTATATTGTAAAGAAGTTTGACCCATGACATATCCATCAGGTGGTACAGGACAGCCAATTGAAGAGTTTCAGCACATGGACATACCCCCTACCTTATAAATAGACCTGATCTGGCCGCCATTTTACATTCAGTCTTTTGTCAGTGTAGGGAAAGGTTGCTGTGTGGAGCAGGGACAGACTGTTAGGGACAAAAACGCTATCAAATAGGTCCACAAAAGTCCTTTTCAGGACTTGTATAGGTGTGCAGTACAGAGGGGTGTAATAAACTTCTAATATAACATAGAAAGCATATTATAGCGGATTTGTTTTGTGCAGCAGTGGTGGTGAGCGGTTCTGCAGCGATACTGCAGCTACATAGAGTGACAAACGCAATTAGAAAAAATAATTATAGCTGGTGTGATATACCAGTTTCCCCCCAAAAAAACTGATAGAAGCAGGGTGTTATATTTACCAATAATATACTTTGTATATAGTGCATTTGGTTACTGCAGCATTTGTTTGCGGTTTTGCTGTGTTCCCTCTGCTACACACAGTGACAAACGGTATTGGAAAAAATAATTATAACTGGTGTGATATACCAGTTGAACCCCAAAACAACTGATTAAAGCAGGGTGTTATATACCTTCTTCCACAAATACTGCTCTTCTATAGAGACTTTTGTCACAGGGTCATTAAAAAAATGACAGGCAAAGGAAGAGGCAGGCCCTTCCGCAGGGGTGCTAGGGGTCGGGCTGGAGCACAGGGCTAGAGCCTGAGTGGGAAGTTGCAGAAGGTGCGTGCGATTACGTTAAAGGATGCACCAGACTTGGTTGAGTGGCTCACTCAGCCGTCCGCTTATGCACCCTCCTCATCCTCTCTATCTGCACCCTCTTCACTCTCTGCTGTGTGCACCCCCAAAGACACCACCACCAACACCACCATATCTCCCACGCTCGAGTCAGAGTAATTGTTTTCCGATTCATTCCAAGACATTTCCGATGCGCAGCCATTCTTGGCATTGGATCAGGAATACAGGGTAGCAACGGCCGCCACCCAGCAGTCTGATAACAGTACCCAGATAAGCCCAAGGAGGTTGGTCCCCGCTGTTGCTGCTTAGTCCGTGATTTCCAATATTAGTAGTGGGGAAGGTGACGATGATGACGTGTCGCTTTTTTTAACGTGTCCGCTGCTGACAATAGTGTTGCCATCTGCAGCCTGTGTTGCCAATGCATAAGTCGTGGTAAGCCAAACACTCACCTTGGGATGACCGCCTTAAGAAGGCACCTGGCCTCCCATCACCGAGCCCAGTGGGAGCAATGCCGTCAGAACCCACAAAGCCACACTCCCTGTGATCCACGTCCTGCCTCTTCTCCTTCTCCTTCCCCTCTTCCTCCCAATTGTCCTCCACTCCACCTTCCACTGTGCCATCCTCGTGTTTATCTGGCAAAAGGCAGGCTTCCGTGGCCCAAATGTTCGAGTGTAAACCGATGATGACGCCGGATAACCCTCTTGCCCAACGGCTGACCGCTGGCTTGTCGGAACTGCTAGCCTGCCAACTAATGCCATATAAACTGGTGGACTCGCAGGCCTTTAGAAAATTTGTGGCCATTGGCACACCGCAATAAAAAGTCCCTGGAAGGAAATATTTCTCCCAGAAGGGCATCCCAGAGCTATATGGCCACGTTCAGCAGCAAGTGAATATATCTCTGGCACACAGTGTCGGTGCCAAGATAAATCTGACCACAGACACGTGGTCTAGCAAACACGGGCAGGGAAGGTACATAACTTTTACTGCCCACTGGGTGAAGCTTCTGACAGCCGTCAAGCATGCAACCCGTGGCACCCGTGTAGACTTGGTGTTACCGCCACAGATTGCATGCAGACCTGCCTCTTCTTTAAATCCTCCTACTCCATCCTCCCTCTCCTCCTTGGCTGACTCCTCCTTTTTTGCTGCTACCAACTTTTCCGCTGCACCCCCCAAGATCCGATTCCCCAGAACCTATTCGACGTGCCAGGTGAGACGTTGCCATGCTGTGCTGCGTCTGTTGTGCCTGGAAGCCAAGAGCCACACCGGTCCTGCACTCCTTTCAGCTTTGCGGTCACAGGCAGATCAGTGGCTAACCCTGCTCAATTTGACAGTTGGTAAAGTGGTGTGCGATAACGGTGCCAATCTGCTGAGCACACTGAAACAGGACAAAATGACACACGTTTGCACGTCCTGAACTTAGTCAAGCAGCGATTCATTGCCAAATACCCCAGGGTCCAGGACGTCTTGCGGCAGGCCAGGAAAATCTCTGGCCATTTCATAAGATCTTACACGGCCATGGCTTGCCTTGCTGACATTCAGCGGTGACACAACCTGCCCATCAGATGTCTGATTTGTGACTGCCCGAAGCGATGGAACTCCATCTTGTATATGCTTGATAGTCTGCTCCAGCAGAAACGTGCAGTTAATGACTACCTGTGCAAACTCTGCGGCAGGACAGGTTCTGGGGAGCTTGTATTTTTTTCACAGCGCCAGTGGCTGCTCATGCGCGACGCATGCAGACTTCTGCGGCTATTTGATGAGATCACCAAACTGGTCAGTTGCAGCCAGGGCACCATCAGTGACATCATACCTTACACCTTCTTTCTGGAGCGTGCATTGTGTCGTGTCATTGATCAAGCCATCGAGAAGCAGAATCAGGAAGATGAGGAAGTCGCAATGCTGGATGAATTCCCGGGGGGCTATACCATTTAAGACAAGTCAACAACAGGAGTCTGAAGAGGAGTCAGTTGAGGATGGTGTCGGGGCGGAGGAGGAGCAAGAAGAGCATGCTTTAAATGTTTCTGGGATCCCTGGTGTTGTCCGTGGATGGGGGGAGGAGAACGACATTATCCTGGATGATGAAGCAGGAGCCAGGCCACTCCACCGCTTCCAGTTTAGTGCAAATGGGGGCCTTCATGCTCCAGTGTTTGAAGAGGAACCTCAGTATAAAAATCATAAAGGGCAAGGACCAGTACTGGGTGGCAATGTACTTAGACTCCCGGTACAAACACAAAATGGCGGACATGTTACCAGCATCACAGAGGGCTGTCAGAATGCAGCACTTCCAGGCCTTGCTTCGAGAAATGCTTCATTCTGCTTTTGCGGGCGCTGGCAAAGGAATTTCCACTCACATAGAAACAGTTGCGGGTACCAATCCAACAGCGCATGCGCATGGAAGAAGGGGGCGGTTTGAAGATGTGCTGGTCACTTCGGATATAAGATCATTCTTAAAGCCAACCCATCGACAGCCTTCCACCAGATCCAGCCTCAGGGAACGCCTAGACCGACAGGTGTCCGACTACATCGGGTTAACGGCCGATGTGGACGCTCTGAGAAGCGAGGAACCCCTGGACTACTGGGTGTGCAGGTTTGATCTGTGGCCAGAACTGGCACAACTGTTGGCTTGCCCCTCGTTGAGTGTCCTGTTCGAAAGGACATTCAGCGCAGCAGGGGGGATCGTGACCGATAAGCGCACTCGTCTGGATCACAAAGTGTGGACTACCTCACATTTCTAAAAATTAATGAGGCATGGATCTCGGAGGAATTCAACACCTGTGACGACCACGTGTAATTGAATTTCCTCATGGCAGCCCACACATATCCGCCACCACCCATAACAAAGAATTGTCCTTGTCTTATGTATATGCAGCAGAATAAAAGGCCTTTTCTGTCAGGTAAATGCCTAATTTTTGGGGCCTCTACTCCAGTGGCCTACAGTAAAATTGCTTTACAGTGACCGCCTAATGTACCTCCAGACACATAATTACTTGTTCTTTTCTGTCCGGTGAATGCCTAATTTTTGGTGCCTGTACTGGCCTAAAGTAAAAAAGTTATCCAGTGACCATCTAATATACCTCCAGCCACATAATCACTTGTTCTTTTCTGTCATGCAAATGCCTAATTTTTGGGGCCTGTATTCCCATGGCCTAAAATAAAAAAAAATTAGGCTCCAGCAGGGCACATTTTTGAGAGTCTCCCTTTAAGATGCATAAAAATGGCCCTTGATTAAAGTGAATGGGGCCACCCACGAACGCTCGGTTCGCGAACATCTGATTGCGAATGCGCGTTCGCAAAACATCCCGGCCGATGTTCGTCCATCACTAATGGCCAAATCTTAGGGTAGTTCCCACTGTTTTATTTGTTGGAGTCTAACCCCTGTGACCCCTTCCTATCAAAGCTAAGCTATAATACCAGGTAGTTCTGCAGATACATGCAATGTTCCTAGGTACATTTAAATTATATTGATCTGATAACCATTGGGGATCCAGGAGGTCAAACTCCAATTGAAACTTTGGATGGGCCATTCATTTTAGCCCTCGAAAACCTCCTGGGCACTTTACACCTATTGTATCACTGCCCTCACCCCCTATAGATTGTGTGCCCTTACTGATGTCTTATTACTTATATTCTAGTAGCTTCCAACTATTTTAAATACTATGGGGCACATTTATTAATACCTCTACATAACTTTGGCTTATCCACCACCGATTCTAAATATAAGACGCTTCCTTGCTGTCTTACATTTTGACCATTTTCTATGCCTAAACTAGGCCTGTCCCCTTCCCCGCCTGTGCAAAGCCCAATTTTTTAGACCTTGCATGAGCGGGGAAGAAGTCGCAGATTCTGCCGCAACATGGTGTGCGACAGAATCTGTTCCAGATATATGCCACAAAAACATACATCTGTTGACTCCCTATACATTTGCAAGAAAAAGTATGTGAACCCTTTGAAATGATATGGATTTCTGCACAAATTGGTCATAAAATGTGATCTGATCTTCATCTAAGTCACAACAATGGACAATCACAGTCTGCTTAAACTAATAACACACAAATAATTAAATGTTACCATGTTTTCATTGAACACACCATGTAAACATTCACAGTGCAGGTGGAAAAAGTAAGTGAACCTCTAGACTAATGACATCTCCAAAAGCTAATTGGAATGAGGTGTCAGCCAACCGGAGTCCAATCAATGAGATGAGATTGGAGGTGTTGATTACAGCTGCCCTATAAAAACACACACCAGTTCTGGGTTTGCTTTTAACAAGAAGCATTGCCTGATGTCAATGATGCCTCGCACAAAAGAGCTCTCAGAAGACCTACGATTAAGAATTGTTGACTTGCATAAAGCTGGAAAGGGTTATAAAAGTATCTCCAAAAACCTTGCTGTTCATCAGTCCACAGTAAGACAAATGGAGAAAGTTCAGCACTGCTGCTACTCTCCCTAGGCGTGGCCGTCCTGTAAAAGATTACTGCAAGAGCACAGCGCAGACTGCTCAATGAGCTGAAGAAGAATCCTAGAGTGTCAGCTAAAGACTTACAAAAGTCTCTGGCATATGCTAACATCCCTGGATTTCATGGGAGGATACCACAGAGGAAGCCACTGCTGTCCCAAAAAAAACATTGCTGCACGGCTACAGTTTGCACAAGAGCACCTGGATGTTCTACAGCAGTACTGGCAAAATATTCTGTGGACAGATGAAACCAAAGTTGAGTTGTTTGTAAGAAACACACAACACTATGTGTAGAGAAAAAGAGGCACAGCACAACCAACATCAAAACCTCATACCAACTGTGATGTATGGTGGTGGGGGCATCATGGTTTGGGGCTGCTTGGATTGCTATCATCGAAGGAAAAATTAATTCCCAAGTTTATCAAGACATTTTGCAGGAGAACTTAAGGCCATCTGTTCACCAGCTAAAGCTCAACAGAAGAGGGGTGTTGCAACAGGACAACAACCCAAAGCATAGAAGTAAATCAACAACAGAATGGCTTAAACAGAAGAAAATACGCCTTCTGGAGTGGCCCAGTCAGAGTCCTGACCTCAACCCGATTGAGATTCTGTGGCATGACCTCAAGAAAGCGATTCACACCAGACATCCCAAGAATATTGTTGAACTGAAACAGTTTTTTAAAGAGAAATGGTCAAGAATTACTCCTGACCGTTGTGCACGTCTGATCTGCAACTACAGGAAACGTTTGGTTGAAGTTATTACTGCTCTGCAGGTCTTGTTATTGTTGAAGGACCTGCCTTATATGCTCACATGAGCAGATTATGCAGCTCCTCAAGCTAGTGAATGGAACTGGGGAGCTCCATGGAAAAGTAGCTGGTGAACCACTATTTAAGTGTCCAAGGTCTGCATTTGTTTTAGGGGGTCTGTTCTGGGTGTCTGTATTCATTGTATCTATATTTGTTTAGAGGGTCTGGTTCTGTATTTATTTAGATGGTCTGTATTTCTTCAAAGGGGCTTATCTGATTCTGGAGTATGTATTTATGCAGGGGTCTGTACTCTGGGATTTGGTAGGCAAATTGGGAATTTTATGGGATTGCTTTTTGGATTTTGGTAGTATAACTTTTACTGCGCTCTATGATTGACACAATAGCTTTATTCCTCTTGTCAGTACAATTATTCAATTATGGCAATATAAATGTATATAGTTTTTTATGTTCTACTAATTTTACGAAATAAAAAAAAACAGAAATTACCTTATGTCGCCATATTCTAACATCTACAGCTTTTTTATTTTTGTCAATGGAACAGCATGAAAAATTGACAATGGGATTTTATGGTATTTACCATAATAAATAACATCATATTCTGATATTTTATGATAGTTTAATAGTTTAGTTATTTATTAGATCTGATGTGTAAACTTATTTTGGTGTCTAGTCTGTATTTATTTAGAGGTGTTGGATGCCCTTAATGATTTGCCTATGTTTACTGATTACCATTTTGAAAACCATAATTGTCCATCAGATTTGTAACGCTAGTTGTAAATTCATTCATATTCAGCTTGTAGAACTTGTCACAGTCCACATCTGAGTTATGCAGCTATTTTATCTGGGTATGAATAATTATGAGTTTTTCAGTCAGACGCTCAAGAGACACAAAATAAGAGCATTCTATATCACAGCCGATACGGCCAACCAAGTCTTGTAGTGTAGTTCCCTGATTTATTAATGGAAAAACAGACAAGCGAGGTAGAGTTATGTGATGTGATGTTTCATGGGTACATTAACATATAAGCTTTAGTATTTATTAGAAGTTATGAAAGAGTCAATTTGTCTCATCTGTGATACAGTGACAGTCTCTGAAGGATTGTTAGCCGCTAGGAAGGTTCTTCCACTTTGCAGAGCTTGGCCTTGTGGAAAACCCCTAGGATAGAGTTGGGATCTGTGAATTTGTTCTTAATTTTGAGACCCTGGGGTGGGGACACAGCTGGGACAAAGAGACAGACGTCACTCAGCTCTGACAAGATAGTTAGCACATGACAAACCGTTCCTTCCTCTCCTCTAATTGTAAAACCAGCAATTATACACAGTAATTTTAGAAATATCACAAAATTGTGCCTAATTTAGCAAGATACAAAGGAGAAGAAGGCAATAAAACTGTGTTTTGCCAGGTGCTAACTCTGCACTACAAGGAAAAATTCCAATATGCCTGTTTTTTCCTTCCTTATATGGACTGTTAACATACGTATATACCTGATGCTATAATAAAAGGACCACCTTCTTTTGGTTCTGTCCAAGAGTTTCCTGTAAGAAGCAATTTGAAGCCCCCTCTATATAAGATATGAAGATAAAAACAGAATATTTATAGGCAAGTAGACTAATCATCTAATTAAAGAGGCTATCACATGAAGACCACCAGTTTTATAAGCTGCTTTTCCAATTTTATCCATATAGAAAGCATTAATTGGCATCACATTTCCTCTGTAGTAGTCAAAATGTAAATGAATGGTCGACCATCTAATTCGGGAAAGGTCAACCAGAGCTTAAGAGCTGCTGTTGGCTACTCTCCACTCTGGCTAATTGGAGAGGGCTTTGAAGGGTTCCTATAGGGTATATGAAAAAGGTGGTCTTAGTAAGAGCAAGTTCATATCAACATTATGAATTCCGTTATTGTTTTCTGTTACAGCATGGTTATAACCGGAAAATAACAGAATTTGTAAGATAGATTTTCTGTTATAACTAGAATTTTCAAAAATTCTATTTGCCAGTTCGCCAAATTTTTGGGGAAATAATAAATTTGCGCCGAATTACATTAAAAACGGCTATTACCTGGCTGCAGAGAACTTTCATAGTGGTGTAGAACACTGTGCCTTGCAGTAACACACATAGGGAGTCTGCTGTGGTAGTGAAATAATACTGTGAGTCCGTATGACATGCAGATGACAGGCGTCGCTCTTAGAATCACAGCATACTTCACTTTTTTGGACAGTCATGGGGCCAAAACTGACCAAATAACTCAAGTGTGAACTCAGCCTGATTCCACATAGATGCCTACAGAACCTGTTCTATTAAACGCTTATACAAGTAGAGCCCCCCAACAGAGTGGAGAGGGTGTCAGCAGTAAGTTTGTGTTGAAGTCACAGATTATTTTACCCTTCCTCTGATCCGTCAGAACAATAACCTAATGAACCGAATTCCATTACCCTTTCATTGTTTAAATTTTTTATTTGAAACATTCTTTTTCTGGAAAATTGATGGGTGATTGTGCTGTATGGACCGAATTACATCGTCGTGGGTCCAGCAGCAAACATAATGAAAGCGCTGATGACAACACTCCAGCAGACTTTGTCTTTACCATCTATTCACAATTAAATCAAGCAGCTTCAGTAAGTTTTAAATATTCATGTTATCATTGACTGCCGGACCCCTGCGCTGATCGGACGAGCACAGCTTCTTCACTTGCGCGATCAGCCCGCCGTACATGTACAGTGCTGGTACTTAAGGGGTTAAATCACGCACCTTCAGTAAGTTGAAAATATTCATGTGTTTTTATCTGCTCCGTCAGCATTTGATCTCCACAGCACACAAGACATGACAGGAGAGCCTCTGCTTTAGAGTCCAAGTCCAGTTTCTTAAGATCAGGAGTGCCATCAGAATTATGTATAACAATCTTGCTCCCTGTGCAAAGCCATAACAAAAGGAATCAGTAGGCATACACATCAGAGGAAGCAGAAGCTGGTTGCCCAATTTTAACTCAGGAGTAGTGGAACGAATAGATTTGCGGCGAAGGGGGTGTCGACAGCAAGTGATAGTCATTCTTTCCATTGTTTTATAAGATTGACGTGGTATACTTGCTCAGGCTTCCTCTTACCTGGTTGATGGATTTTATAGTTTACCTAATTTACTCTCTCTATCACCTCAAAGGGGCCTTGCCACTTAGCCAGGAATTTACTCTCTACTGTAGGGATCAGCACCAGCACACGGTCACCTAGCACAAAGGCACGTACTCGGGCACTGCTGTTATACACCCTTTGTTGTGCCTCCTGGGCATGGGCCATATGTTCTCGTACAATAGGCATCACCGCAGATTTACGATCTTGTATTTGTGCCATATGTTCAATGACACTTCTATAGGGGGTAGCTTCTTCTTCCGAGCTTCTTCTAGGAGCCAAAATTTGGCACTCTGTGCAGGTGTCACAATAATCTTTAACATCTTTATGGACCCTAGGCCGAAAGAACCTTTGAAGGACTCTGTCTGTAGTCTTTTCAGCTCTTAAATGCCCCTCCATAAGGTGACCATGAGCAATATCTAGTATTGGTCGTCGGTACACTTTACCAACCAATAGTTGTTCCACCAGATCCTCTCCCCTTTTTACCACCTGGTACAATAAGTCGTGTTTCACAGCCATATTCGGGAAGCAAAGTCTGCTGTCAGGTTCCACCAGTTTACCATCAATAGACTTTACATTTTCCCTAGCTCTAGTAAGGGTGGGATCTTATAATTGCTCAGCAACAAACTGCTCTTTCCTTACTGCAAGGTCTGGCAAATTGTCATCAAGGGAGTCTTCTCTCTCGGGACTGCTCTGACCCTCTTCTAACCCATCACTATGGTCAGAGACCTCAGGCTCCTCCACCATGACAGACAAGGGAAATTATTCATCAACAGAAGTCCTTCTTAAAAACCCACACCCTTCGATACCTGGTGGTAGGTCATCCACTTCCTGATGGGCATTTAAAAGTTTATGTTCCCATAGCTGCCATAAATGTGTGAAATACCTCCCCATGATGACACCATGCATTAACCTGGGCACTAAACCAACCCTAAATTTTTCTGCTCCGAACCAGGTATTTACATCTACTATAGCAGTGTGATAACTACGGGTGTCTCAATGTATGCAGGTTACCCACAATGGTCTTGGTTTGCCACTTCCTGGGATTTACCAAGTCCATTTTTACTAGGGTGACCAGACTGCCTGAGTCTAACAATGCACTCACATCTTTACCTTCCACAGTAATAACACATATTTGTTTCTCACCCCCAGTATTTGGTCATGTCACACACGCAAGCTGAGCATACAGTGATAAACATCGATTTATAGAGGAGGCCTCACACTGCATTGATTCCTCAGACATTGGGCGATTGGCAACAACATGACCTGGCATTTGACATCTGAAACTTTTTATTAAGTCTCTATTAGGTCTCTTATAGGCCACAGACCTCCCTGGCACAGCTTCACCACTACTTAATTTGGTAAATACATCAAAAAGGGCTTTAGAATATTAATATAACTGCAGCAAGGTGTAATAGGATTGTTCCTATTACCCAGGCTGTAGCCTCCCCTACTGAACCCTTTTCAACATAAAAGCTGTGGAATGATTCCTCCCTAACCTTTCCTTACACCTTGAATAATCTTTCCCTGCACTTGTAAATTGTTTTTTTTTAGCACAATGAAGTCTTTCCTAGCACAGTCCCTAGCGCCTGCTGACGCCTCTCCCTGCCCTAAGTACACTGCTAAATGGCAGAATCTAAGATGGCTGCCGCTATTTACAGGGCTCTGACATCACAGGGCTGGCTGGCTGCTGATTGGCTGCATGCATGGCATTATGGGTGATCCCGCCTTCCCAGAGTTCCTTGCTCCATGTCCTCACACGTGCAGCAGCCATTTTAGGAAAAAATGCGATTCGTTACCACGAAACGTGAGGAAATTTGGCTTCGGTCCGAATCGAATTTTTCCTGAAATTAGGATCGAATTCCACTTTGTCAGCTTTGATTCACTCATCTCTAGTTATAACCATGTTATAATGGAAAACAATAGCGGAATTCCTAACGCTGATGTGAACCTACCCTAATTTATCATTTCCCCTACTCCTTTTTTTTCACAACTTTTAAAATGCCATTGTGACTTTTTTACTTCACCCTCGCCAGTTTCTGAAAAGCAGGCACAGTGAGGGTGGCACCATACATTTCATTTTGGAACACGAACACAGACTGCCTGCACCTCATCATAAATTACAGGCCCGATCAAGACCAGAGCAG